>NC_056065.1:16323013-16636090 GCF_016772045.2 Ovis aries
GATTGCAGCCATGAAATTAAAGACACTTACTCTTTGGAAGGAAAGTTATGACCAACCTAGATAGCATATTCAAAGGCAGAGACATTACTTTGCCAACAAAGGTCTGTCTAGTCAAGGCTATAATTTTTCCAGTAGTCATATATGAATATGAGAGTTGGACTGTGAAGAAACCTGAGTGCCACAGAATTGATGCTTTTGAAGTGTGGTGTTGGAGAAGACTCTTGAGAGTCCCTTGGACTGCAAGGAGATCCAACCAGTCCATTCTAAAGGAGATCAGTCCTGGGTGTTCTTTGGAAGGAATGATGCTAAAGCTGAAACTCCAGTACTCTGGCCAACTCATGTGAAGAGTTGACTTTTTGGAAAAGACTCTGATGCTGGGAGGGATTGAGGGCAGGAAGAGAAGGGGATGACAGAGGATGAGATGGCTGGATGGCACCACCAACTTGATGGACGTGAGTCTGAGTGAACTCTGGGAGTTGGTGATGGACAGGGAGGCCTGGTGTGCTGTGATTCATGGGGTTGCAAAGAGTCGGACACGACTGAGTGACTGAACTGAACTGAACAAAAATCTAGGTTATGATATGTGTAAATAATGTATATGTGTGTGTATATGTATGCATATGTACACATGTATAGATATATGCATATGCATGCACATGTAAATAGATGCATGTGTGTATATATGCACATGTATGCACATATGCATATATACACCCACAAATAAATGCATTATTTAAATATATTATAATATCCTAGATTTCTGTTAGTAGAATTTCTTTCTTCTGGCTTTATTGAAGTAAAATTGACAAAACTTTATTTCCTTAAGGTGAATAACATTATTTAATGTGTATACATTGTAGAATAGTTCCCACAATCAACCTAATTAATGCATATTTCACTTCCTATGGTTATTATCCTTTGTGTATGTATATCTGTGTGGGGTGTATGTGTGTAGTGAGGATACACAGGATCTACTGTCAGTAGGTATCAAGTATACAGTACAGTAACATGAATGACAGTTACTGTGCTGTACATTAACCCCCCTGAACTTACTCATCTCATAAGTGAGAGTTTGTACCCTTTGACCAGCATTCTCATGTTTCCTCCATCCACCAGTCCCTGGCACCACCACTGTATGAGTCTGGCTTTTTTGCATTCCACACCTAAGTGAGATCATACAGTATTTGTCTTTCTTTGTCTTCCTTATTTCACTTGGCATAGTGTTCTCCAGATTCATCCACATTGTTTTAAATGAAATAATGTATTTTCTTTTTATGGCTGAATAATATTCCATTGTATATATGTATGCCACAACTTTTTTTATCCCTTTGTTGTTGGACACTTAAGTTGTATCTATATCTTGACTATTGTGATTCATACAGCAGTGAATATGGGGCTATAGATATATGTTAGAGATCCACATTTCACTTCTTTAGGATATATATAACTAGATACAGGAATGCTGTATCATGTGGTAGTTTTACTTTTAAAGAAATTTTCATTCTGTTTTCTTTAGTGGCTGTAACAGTTTACATTCACATGAACCCAGAGTACTGAGTTCCCTTGTCTCCATATCCTCAGCTGTACTTGGTATCTCTTGTCTTCTTGATAATAGCTATCATAATGGGTATGAGGTAATTTGATTGTGTTATGACTTGCATTTTCCTGATGATTAGTGATGCTGAGCACCTTATGATATACCTATTGTCCATGTTTATCTCTTTGGAAAAATGTCTATTTGAGTCTTTTGTCCTTTTATAAATTGGATTATTTGTGTTTTTGCTTTTGTTATCAAGTTGTATGATTTCCTCATATTTTAACTCTTAACTCTTTATCAGATATGTGGTTTGCAATTATTTTCTCCAAATATGTAAGTCACTTTTTCATTTTTGTTGATTATTTCCTTTGCTGTACAGAAGCGTATTAGTTTGATTAGTTTCACTTGTTTATTTTTACTTCCTTTTTTTTTGTCTTTATTTATTTATTTTTACTTTACAATACTGTATTGGTTTTGCCATACATTTACATGAATCCACCACAGGTATACATGAGTTCCCAATCCTGAACCCCCCTCCCTCCTCCCTCCCCATTCCATCACTCTGGGTCATCCCAGTGAACCAGCCCCAAGCATCCAGTATCATGCATTGAACCTGAACTGGCAACTCATTTCATATATGATATTATACATGTTTCAATGCCATTCTCCCAAGTCATCCCACCCTCTCCCTCTCCCACAGAGTCCAAAAGACTTGTTCTATACATCTGTGTCTCTTTTGCTGTCTCACATACAGGGTTATCGTTATCATCTTTCTAAATCCCATATATATGTGTTAGTATACTGTATTGGTGTTTTTCTTTCTGGCTTACTTCACTCTGTATAATTGGTTCCAGTTTCATCCACCTCATTAGAACTGATGCAAATGTATTCTTTTTAATGGCTGAGTAATACTCCATTGTGTATATGTACCACAGCTTTCTTATCCATTCGTCTGCTGATGGATATCTAGGTTGCTTCCATGTCCTGGCTATTATAAACAGTGCTGCGATGAACATTGGGGTACACGTGTCTCTTTCAATTCTGGTTTCCTCAGTGTGTATGCCCAGAAGTGGGATTGCTGGGTCATAAGGCAGTTCTATTTGCAGTTTTTTAAGGAATCTCCACACTGTTCTCCATAGTGGCTGTACTAGTTTGCATTCCCACCAACAGTGTAAGAGGGTCCCCTTTTCTCCACACTTTCTCTGCCTATATTTTTAATGTCTTATCCAAAAAGCATTCAGGTCAGTTCAGTCCAGTCGCTCAGTCATGTCTGACTCTTTGCAACCCCATGGATTGCAGCACGCCAGGCTTCCCTGTCCATCACCAGCTCTCGGATCTTGCTTGAACTCATGTCCATTGAGTCGGTGATGCCATCCAATCATCTCCTCCTTCATCCCCTTCTCCTCCTGCCTTCAATATTTCCCAGGGTCTTTTCCAATTAGTCAGTTTTGAGGATCAGGTGGCGAAACTATTGGAGTTTCAGCTTCAACATCAGTCCTTCCAATGAATATTCAGGACTGATTTCCTTTAGGATGAACTGGTTGGATCTCCTTGCAGTCCAAGAGACTCTCAAGAGTCTTCTCCAACACCACAGTTCCAAAGCATCAATTTTTCCAGGTTCAGCTTTATTTATAGTCCAATCTTACATCCATACATGACTGCTGGAAAATCCATAGCTTTGACTAGATGGACCTTTGTTAGCAAAGTAATGTTTCTGCTTTTAATATGCCATCTAGATTGGCCATAGCTTTTCTTCCAAGGAGCAAACCTCTTTTAATTTCATGCTTGAAATCACCATCTGCAGTGATTTTCTCCATGTTTTCTTCTTAGCATTTTATGATTTTAGACTTTGTAGTTAAGTCTTCAATCCATTTAGAGTTTAATTTTGTTTAATCTAATGTAACATAAGGGTCCAATTTTATTATATTTATGTGTGTGAATATTCAGTTTTCCTAACACAGTTTATTAAAGAGAGCATCTTTTTCTCTTTGTTTATTCCAAATCAGAAAGGATGACGTTATTAAGAAATATTCCTTGTTTGTAGATTATGTATCTAGAGTACAGAAAGAGTACTTAGAGAGTACACAAACACACAAACTGTGGGAACTAAAAAAATAAATTTTATCAGGAAACAAAACTAACATACAAAAGCATCAGCTGCGTTTCTATACACCAGCAACAAGTTACCAAAAATAAATTAAGAAAACAATGGTCATTTGTAATAGCAGCAAATAGAATAAAATGCTTAGAAATAAATTTAACCAAGGAGATAAAAAATGTATTCATATAAAGCTATTATGACTTTGATGAGATAAATTGAAGACACAAGAAAATGGAAAGATACCCCCTGTTCATGGATCAGGAGAATTGTTAAAATGTCCAAACTACCCAAGGTAATGTACAGATTCAGTGTAATCCTTATCAAAATTCCAATGTCATTTTTCACAGAAATAGAAAAACAATCCCAATGATTCTATATAATCACAAAATCAACCAATCTTGAGATAGAAGAACAAAGCTGGACACACCACACCTCCTGATTTCAAACTACATGTCCAGGCTTCAGCTAAGCTATGACATAGTAGCTTCCTTGGCATCCATTTTGTTTGACCAAGCAGCCCTCAGTAACCTCAAACTGGCACTAGCTCCCTCTGCAAGCATATTACCTAGGTAACAGCCTCCAGAGTCACAAGCAAATATAAGCTCCTGATACAACATACACAAGAGTCCTTCGATCAACAATATCTCCCCACTTCTTAGAGCCTTCCCTTTATGTGTTCCTTAGGTAAGACCTCCATTGGGATTACCCAAACCCTGCTATTTAGTTTGAATTGACCAATCTGGCCTTAGTAGAGGAACCCCAAGCACCCCACCCATAGACACTGATCAAGTCATGTACCCCAGGTATGCACTCTGCCTTGACCTCCCAGTGCAGCCCCTGGAGGTAAGTGAGATAGTTTTCTATTATAGTTCCTCCTGTGGTCTGTTGTTAAACCATGACGCACCTTCTCTGGATCCCTGTATTCCAGTTCAGTTCAGTCACTCAGTCATGTCCGACTGTTTGGGACCCCCATGAATTTTGCAGCACGCCAGGACTCCCTGTCCATCACTGACTCCCAGATTTCACCCAAAGTCTTGTACATTGAATTGGTGATACCATCCAGCCATCTCATCCTCTGTCGTCCCATTTTCCTCCTGCCCCAATCCCTCCCAGCATCAGAATCTTTTCCAATGAGTCAACTCTTCACATGAGGTGGCCAAAGTATTGGAGGTTCAGCTTTAGCATCAGTCCTTCCAAAGAACACCCGGGACTGATCTCCTTTAGAATGGACTGGTTGGATCTCCTTGCAGCCCAAAGGACTTCCAAGAGTCTTCTCCAACACAACAGTTCAAATGCATCAATTCTGTGGCACTCAGCTTTCTTCACAGTCCAACTCTCACATCCATACATGAGTACTGGAAAAACCTTAGCCTTGACTAGACAGACTTTTGTTGGCAAAGTAATGTCTCAGCTTTTGAATATGCTGTCTAGGTTGGTCATAATTTTCCTTCCAAGGAGTTAGCGTCTTTTAATTTCATGGCTGCAGTCACCATCTGCAGTGATTTTGGAGAAGAGCAACCCCACATCCAAGGAGCGGTGGCTGCGTGGGTGCAGGAAGGCTGATAAGAGCTACTCCATGTTCAAGGTCAGGCTGTGAGGAGATACCCCTTGTCCAAGGTAAGGAGCAGTGGCTATGCTTCGCTGGAGCAGCCATGAAGAGATACCCCACGTCCAAGGTAAGAGAAACCCAAGTAAGTTGGTAGGTGTTGCAAGAGACATCAGAGGGCAGACACACAAACCATAATAAGAGAAAACTACTCAATGTAATCACACAGACCGCAGCCTCGTCTAACTGAATGAAACTAAGCCATGCCATGTGGGGCCACCCAAGGCAGATGGGTCATGGTGGAGAAGTCTGACAGAATTTGGTCCACTGGAGAAGGGAATGGTGAACCACTTCAGTATTCTTGACTCCCCAGGTCGGTAGGTGCCCAATATGCTACTGGAGATCAGTGGAGAAATAAATCCAGAAAGAATGAAGGGATGGAGCCAAAGCAAAAACAATACCCAGATGTGGATGTGACTGGTGATAGAAGCACGGTCCAATGCTGTAAAGAGGAATATTGCATAGAAACCTGGAATGTCAGGTCCATGAATCAAGGCAAACTGGAAGTGGTCAAACAGGAGATGGCAAGAGTAAACGTTGACATTCTAGGAATCAGCGAACTAAAATGGACTGGAATGGGTGAATTTAACTCAGACGACCTTTATATCTACTACTGCGGGCAAGAATCCCTTAGAAGAAATGGAGTAGCCATCATAGTCATCAAAAGAGTCTGAAATGTAGTACTTGGATGCAATCTCAAAAGCGACAGAATGATCTCTATTCATTTCCAAGGCAAACCATTCAATATCACAGTAATCCAAGTCTATGCCCCAACCAGTAACACTGAAGAAGCTGAAGTTGAACAGTTCTATGAAGACATACAAGACCTTTTAGAACTAACACCCAAAAAAGATGTCCTTTTCATTATAGGGGACTGGAATGCAAAAGTAGGAAATGAGGAAACACCTGGAGTAACAGGCAATTTTAGCCTTGGAATACGGAATGAAGCAAGGCAAAAGCTAATAGAATTTTGCCAAGAGAACACACTTGTCATAGCAAACACCCTTTTCCAACAACACAAGAGAAGACTCTACACATGGACATCACCAGACGGTCAACACTGAAATCAGATTGATTATATTCTTTGCAGCCAAAGATGGAAAATCTCAGCAAAAACAAGACCAGGATCTGACTGTGGCTCAGATCATGCACTCCTTATTGCCAAATTCAGACTTAAATTGAAGAAAATAGGGAAAACCACTAGACCATTCAGGTATGACCTAAATCAAATCCCCTTATGATTATACAGTGGAAGTGAGAAATAGATTTAAGGGTCTAGATCTGATAGATAGAGTACCTGATGAACTATGGATGGAGTTTCGTGACATTGTACAGGAGACAGGGAACAAGACCATCCCCATGGAAAAATGCAAGAAAGCAAAATGACTGTCTGGGGAGGCCTTACAAATATCTGTGCAAAGAAGAGAGGTGAAAAGCAAAGGAGAAAAGGAAAGATATAAGCATCTGAATGCAGAGTTCCAAAGAATAGCAAGGAGAGATAAGAAAGCCTTCCTCGGTGATCAATGCAAAGAAATAGAGGAAAACAACAGAGTGGGATTGACTAGGGATCTCTTCAAGAAAATTAGAGATACCAAGGGAACATTTCATGCAAAGATGGGCTTGATAAAGGGCAGAAATGGTATGGGCCTCCCAGAAGCAGAAAATATTAAGACGAGGTGGCAAGAATACACAGAAGAACTGTACAAAAAGATCTTCACCACCAAGATAACCATGATGGTATGATCACTCACCTAGAGCCAGATATCCTGGAATGTGAAGTCAAGTGGGCCTTAGAAAGCATCACTACAAGCAAAGCTAGTGGAGGTGATGGAATTCCAGTTGAGCTACTTCAAATCCTGAAAGATGATGCTGTGAAAGTGCTGCACAGTAAATGTGGTAAACTCAGCAGTGGCCACAAGACTGGAAAAGTTCAGTTTTCATTCCAATCCCAAAGAAAGGCAATGCCAAAGAATGCTCAAACTACCACACGATTGCACTCATCTCACATGGTACTAAAGTAATGCTCAAAATTCTCCAAGCCAGGCTTCAGTAATATGTGAACCGTGAACTACCAGATGTTCAAGCTGGTTTTAGAAAAGGAAGAGGAACCAGTGATCAAATTGCCAACATCCACTGGATCATTGAAAAAGCAAGGAAATTCCAGAAAACATCTATTTCTGCTTTATTGACCATGCCAAAGCCTTTGACTGTATGGATCCCAATAAATTGTGGAGAATTCTGAAAGATACGGGTTAATGTTATAAGTTTATAACACTCTCTTACAAAGCTGCAATAAGCAAAACACTATGGTACTGTTGTAAGAACAGAGGACAGATCCCTAGGCCATGGCACAGAATCGAAATCCCAGGAAAAAACTCATGAACATATAGTCATCTACTCCTTAATAAGGGTACCATCTATATTAGTATTAGTAGAGTTTTGAATTAAAGAAAGTAACTTAGGTAAACAATATTAGATCAAGAGTTACTGAAAACTGACAATATGTTTCCATTAGTTTTTAATCTATAATCTCATATTTCTGTGTTTTCATTATAAACAAGAAAATTTATCACAAGCTCCACTTGTAAATTCAAAATCCTTCAAAATTTCTTCCAAAATCATCAAGCAAATTCTACTTCTAAAATTGTATCTACAGTTGCCAATCACTTCTTAACTAATCATGTAATTGGTTATCAGATTACTGTATTCTATATTTCACCTTTTATTTTAAAGAAAATTATAATAGTAGTTTTAAATGCCAAGAATTCTCTGTGGTTTGAATTGCTTTAACTCATAGTTACACATCAGTTAATTGTGATGGTCACATCATCATTTTAAATTTTATAGTGATTTCTAATTTAAAATAGTTTTAATGTTTTTGTCTGTTGCATAAGTTGTCTATTTCCTCCAGAATCACCTTTGTGTACTTTATTCTCTTTATTCTTGTTTATTTAATGTGTATTTTATCTGCATGACTGTTTTAGCCCAGACTTGGGGTATTTTTAATATTTCCAATTTTACAAATTAAGAATCAGATTGATTATTACAGATATCTGTGGTACACCTTGTTTGAAGGTAGGGAGGTCTTTCCCAGTTAGTGTAGAAGACCAACTATATTTATTAAATTATTTATAGATATGTAATGAAGTATGTTTTCTTTCCTATGAACAAGAGCTAATATGAACTTAAAAATTATTTTTCTTCTGCTTCATTGACAACACTAAAGGTTTGACTGTGTGGAGCACAACAAACTGTGGAAAATTAGTGAAGAGATGGAAATACCAGACACCTTATCTGCCTCCTGGGAAAACTTTATGGGGCTCAAGAAGCAAGTTAGAACTGGACATGAAACAATGGACTGGTTCCAAATTGGGAAAGGAGTATGTCAAGGCTGTATATTGTCACCCTGCTTATTTAACTTCTATGCAGAATACATCATGTGAAATGCCAGACTGGATGAAGAAAGTAAAGAAGAAATAAAGAGTCTCTTGATGAAAGTGAAAGAGGAGAATGAAAAAGCTGGCTTAAAACTCAACATGCAAAACACAAAGATCATGGCATCCAGTCCCATCATTTCATGGGAAATAGATGGGAAACAATGGATACAGTGCCTGACTTTATTTTCTTGGGCTTCAAAATCACTGCAGATGGTGACTACAGCAATGAAATTAAAAGATGCTTGCTCATTGGAAGAAAAGTTATGACAAACCTAGATGGCATTTTAAAAAGCAGAGACTTTACTAGAAAAGGTCTATCTAGTCTAAGCTATGGTTTTTCCAGTAGTCATGTATGGATTTCAGAGTTGGACCATAAGGAAAGCTGAACCCCGAAGAATTGATGCTTTTGAACTACGGTGTTGGAGAAAACTCTTCAGAGTCCCTTGGACTGCAAGGAGATCCAACCAGTCAATCCTAAAGGAAATCAGTTCTGAATATTCATTGGAAGGACTGATGCTGAAGCTCCAATACTTTGGTCACCTGATGTGAAGAGCTGACTCAGAAAAGACCCTGACACTGGGAAAGATTGAAGGCAGAAGGAGAAGGGAACAACAGAGATGAGATAGTTGAATAGCATCACTAAATCAACAGACATGAGTTTGATCAAGGTCCAGATGGTGAAGGACTGGCAAACCTGGTGTGCTGCAATCCGTGAAGTTTCAAAGAGTCAGACATACACTGAGTGACTAAACAGCAAAAACTACAAATTGTATTTTTACTATGTAATTGCTTATATTATCCTAAATTTGATAATCACAAAGGTGTGATCACTCACACTCACCTAGAGCCGGACATCCTAGAATGTGAAGTCAGGTGGGCTTTAGTAAGTATCACTGTAAACAAAGTTAGTGGAGGTGATGGAATTCCAGTTGAGCTATTTCAAATCCTAAAGATGATGCTGTGAAAGTGCTGCACTCAATATGTCAGCAAATTTGGAAAACTCAGCAATGGCCACAGAACCGGAAGAGGTCAGTTTTCATTCCAATCCCAAAGACAGGCAATGCCAAAGAAAACTTAAACTACCACACAATTGCACTGATCTCACATGCTAGTAAAGTAATGCTCAAAATTCTCCAAGCCAGGCTTCAGCAATATGTGAACCATGAACTTGCAGATGTTCAAGCTGGTTTTAGAAAAGGCAGAGGAACCAAAGATCAAATTGCCAACATCTGCTAGATCATCAAAAAAGCAAGAGAGTTCCAGAAAAAAATCTATTTCTGCTTTATTGACTATGCCAAAGCCTTTGACATAATGTGGATCACAATAAACTGTGGAAAATTCTGAAAGAGATGGGGATACCAGACGACCTGACCTGTCTCTTGAGAAACCTATAAGCAGGTCAGGAAGCAATAGTTAGAACTGGACATGGAACAACAGACTGGTTCCAAATAGGAAAAGTAGTACGTCAAGGCTGTATATTGTCACCCTGCTTATTTAACTTATATACAGAGTACATCATGAGAAGTGTGGGGCTGGAGGAAGCACAAGCTGGAATCAAGATTGCTGGGAGAAATATCAATAACTTGAGATATGCAGATGACACCACCTATATGGCAGAAAGTGAAGAAGAAATGAAGAGCCTCTTGATGAAAGTGAAATAGGAGAGTGAAATAGTTGGCTTAAAGCTCAACATTCAGAAAACGAAGATCATGGCATCTGATCCCATCAGTTCAGTTCAGTCACTCAGTTGTGTCTGACTCTTTGCGACCCCATGAATTGCAGCACGCCAGGCCTCCCTGTCCATCACCAACTCCTGGAGTTCACTCAAACTCACATCCATTGCGTCAGTGATGCCATCCAGCCATATCATCCTCTGTTGTCCCCTTCTCCTTCTGCCCCCAGTTCCTCCCAGCATCAGAGTCTTTTCCAATGACTCAAGTCTTCACATGAGTTGGCCAAAGTGCTGGAGTTTCAGCTTTAGCATCATTCCTTCCAAAGAACACCCAGGACCGATCACCTTTAGAATGGACTGGTTGGATCTCCTTGCAGTAAAAGGGACTCTCAAGAGTCTTCTCCAACACCACAGTTCAAAAGCATCAATTCTTCGGCACTCAGCTTTTTTCACAATCCAACTCTCACATCCATACATGACTCCTGGAAAACCATAGCCTTGACTAGACGGATATTTGGTGGCAAAGTAATGTCTTTACTTTTGAATATACTATCTAGGTTGGTCATAACTTTCTTTCCAAGGAGTAAGTGTCTTTTAATTTCCTGGCTGCAGTCACCATCTTCAGTGATTTTGGAGCCCCCCAAAATAAAATCTGACACTGTTTCCCCATCTATTTCCCATGAAGTGATGGGACCAGAAGCCATGATCTTAGTTTTGGCAAATAGATGGGGAAACAGTAGCTGACTTTATTTTTCTGGACTCCAAAATCACTGCAGATGGTGATTGCAGCCATGGAATTAAAAGACACTTACTCCTTGGAAGGAAAGTGTGACCTACCTAGATAGCATATTAAAAAGCAGAGACATTTCTTGGCCAACAAAAATCCGTCTAGTCCAGGCTATGGTTTTTCCAGTGGTCATGAATAGATGTGATAGTTGGACTATAAGGAAAGCTGAGCATTGAAGAATTGATGCTTTTGAACTGTGGTGCTGGAGAAGACTCTTGAGAGTCCCTTGGACTGCAAGGAGATCCAATCAGTCCATCTTAAAGGAAATCAGTCCTGAATATTCATTGGAAGGACTGATGTTGAAGCTGAAACTCCAATACTGTGGCCACTTGTTGCAAAGAGCTGACTCATTTGAAAAGACCCTGATGCTGGGAACGATTGAGGGCAGAAGAACAAGCAGACAGCAGAGGATGAGATGGTTGGATGGCATCACTGCCACAATGGACATGGGTGTGGGTGGACTCCAGGAGTTGGTGATGGACAGGGAGGCCTGGCGTGCTGCGGTTCATGGGGTTGCAAAGAGTCAGACACAACTAAGCGAATGAAATGAACTGAACTTTGTGTTATCCTTATTTTTCATTTCTAGGAATGAAATATAATTTAATAACAAATATGATACACTATTGTCTGAATTATTTTTCCCATCATGACTAAAATACTCAAATATATAAAAATGCTCTAGGGTCAAAATCTTAATAAAAGTGAAAAATTTTAGGTTTTTATCTATATAATCCCAGTGAACCTTAATCACATACATAATATTTAGATAATTCAAATAATTTCCAAGTGGCTAGTCTTTTGTGAAGCTCCTCATATTTGCCTTTCTGAAAATAAAACACATTAAACCACATATTTCTGCTTTGAAATACTGTAATACCATTGCTCATCTATAAAATAGTTATGATAATTTTATTTGTATTACCATGCTATTTCCTTTATTTAATTAAAATATTATACCTAAATTTTTTTTTTTCTTCTTAAGGTCCTATGTTTCAAGCATTTTGGTTTTAAGTTACATTGATGTACCTTTACAGGCTGTTGGCAGCATAGTAAATTGCTTTTAGAAGGCTAAAGATATTTTTATTTTTCAGTATTTAAATACTGAAAAAATATTTATTGTTTGGTAAATTAAGTGGAATTGCTTACTTTTAAAATTTACATTTCATTTTTTCACACATTAAGGGTAATCACACTTGTACTTGATATAATTACCTATTTATTATAAACTTAGGTTGAGCCCTGAGATTCAAATATATTCATACACACATTACCTTGAGGCATATTCATTTTTCTGAATATAGAGACATCAGTTATTCCATGAATAATGTTTGATGTATATTTCAGTGATAGCCATACTTATTCTATCTGCTTACTACCTATAAGTTCTGATTCTTCATTGACAGTCATTCATTTAATTATTTATATTCCATTAAATATTTTGAACATGTTGAATGACTTACAGTTCTACAGACAATTGAAGTAAGGTAAAGAACAACTAAATTCAGGGTTCTACTTACTTATGCTAAAAGACTATACTTAAAAACACATTTTGCTTTTTATCACTCTCAACATATTCAAGAAGACTTAACAATGGCTTTTGTACATTTTGAAGTTGAATAGTACAGTCAAGGAGAGAACCTTTTAATTTTGTTGACAGACATGACACTTAAGAATTGAATCGCCAGTCTATGTCTGATGCAGGATACAGCATGCTTGGGGCTGGTGCATGGGGATGACCCAGAGAGATGTTATGGGGAGGGAGGTGGGAGGGGGGTTCATATTTAGGAACGCATGTAAGAATTAAAGATTTTAAAATTTAAAAAATAAGAAAAAAAGAAAATCTCAACTCAAAAAAAAAAAAGAATTCAAATAAAGAGCAAGAGCTTCTTTACCTACCTATTAGAGAAAAAGAAAAACAAAGTCTCAGTAACAGAAATAGTATGTATACTCTGGAAAGTGGGGTAAATAAGAAACAAAACCAGACAGTCAATCACTATTTTCAAATATCCAGTCTAGGGGATAATGAGACTCACAAAGCACAACTTTTAGGTTATGTGCATTTTTTCAGTTGACACTTATCATGCACTGCATTAATATGAATCCTGTTTTGATACAGCAAGAAAACCTCAAAGAACTATAGAACATTCATGCTTAGTTACCTGAGACTACATTATATACAGCACGTACTTAGAACAGTACCCTGAAGACATTGTATGTATTTTACTAAATGGCGTGGGAATAAAAATAGTCACAAATCTACTGTATAAAGTGGTCATTTCATAGTACACTAAGGAAATTTTTGACATAATTCTAATGCCTTTTTTATTGTGAAACTATGTTATGAAATTTATATATCACTTGATTTTCCAATACTTTTAAAAGTATATTTTATAATAAATCTTAAAACCTGTACATACTTATGACAGCAATATTGATAATTACATATGGAATTAAAGGGTTGTTTTAATTCTTCAAATCACAACAACCTGAAATATATGTATAATATTAATAATTAAATTTATACTATATTGATATGTTCATCATTATATATTAATATCTATCCTTATCTCATGTTTGTTTATTCACTGTCTAGTTAAATATACTTGTTGGTGGAATATTTAGAGCTTTTTTTAATCTAATATTGCAACTATAAGTTCTAGGTTTAACAATAAACTTGTATATAAATGATTTTTTTAAACCTCAGAATATATAAATACAATCTCAATTGTTATTACTGATCCCAGACTTATTACAGCCAAAAATTTTATCAAAAATTTGAAAATATGTTTAAAAATAAAGGACATGCATATAAGAGAGATGATCAATATGTATAAATCTTAACTGTCAGGTGAGTGTGGCATTTCAAATGCTTTGCCAGGTGATTAAATTTCACTTGGCAAGTTTCAAAAGCACCTGGTAAAGGATGCTAAAAATGGAAACCAGACATACTTCACACTTTCTATCTCAATTTAGTAAAGTACATTTGAGTGAAATGTAGAAATGAAGTAGAAATCTCCTAGCTCCTTGCTATGCTGTGGATAAGTAAAAATATAAAGGGCAGAACCTCAGGAGATGCAATGCATTTCAAATTAAATGCAGGGTCTTCATGTGTGGAAAATGGACAGGTCTGACCCAGTATTTTTTAAACCTTACCTTATCTTATAAAAACTCAGAAATTTTATCATAGGGAAAAGGAGTTACCTTTTCTGTCACATTTCCTTTGGAAACACTTCATATCAGTTCCTCACTAAGAACATTTGCATAACATGTCTACTAGACCAGTAATATCTACTATATTTCTAAGTAAATATTTCATTTATGGAAAAAAAAAGACTTTATTCTTAAGAAGACACAGAATTGTTCTTACTTGTGTTCAACAGCTCCATTTCACAGTTGATTGTCCAAATGTATTATGTGATTTTATTCTATTTTTACATGATATGAATCATTGATGTCTAAAAGAAAATATATTTGATTTAATTTGTTTATAAATTTTAGTATTGGGACTTTACATTTTAGTCATTATATTGTATGATTTTCAGGAAAGGAATTATGTTTTATCTCACATTATTTTCACACAGCCCCCTGAAGTAATCAGTTATTATTATTCCCTTTGAACAGTTAAAATAGTTGTAACCAACAAAATTTGTGTATTACTGAATCAAAGTTAAACTGCTTGTAAGCAGTGGATGAGAGACATGAAAGTGGTTTTCTGGCTGCTACTCTCATGCCGTTCCTTGCAAATACTTGAGCCAAGAAAAAACTAAGCTCTGTAAAGAAAAAAGAAAGATAATGGAATATTACCAGGGAAGAATGATTTTTTTAAAAAAGACTATTATTTTTATATTCTTATCACATTTTATAAAAGTTTTCCCTTATAAGGCAACATATCCAGAGGGTAGAGCTTCAGTTAAATAATTTTGAAGTATGTTTGTATATTTAAAAAGCTGAACATTAGAGAAATTAGGTAAGATAATTACTTTATAATCAAATACCTATATCTGTGACATATTGATTTGTGGCAATAAACTACATGTCAGAATTAATTTGCACATTTAATTTAAATGTTCTGGATATAGCACAGGACTCTCAAGAGCTTTCATGGAATTTTAAAACTGTACAACTTGGAAACAGAACGGCATACTTGATATTTGTAAACCAATACAAAAATTAATAAAGTCAGAAAATGGTGAATGATTGACACATTCATCATATAAGGGTTCTTTATAAATGAGACAATGTAAAATTCCTGAGAGTAGCGGAAAAATAATGCTTGTGCATTAGCCAGCAAATCAGCTTGCACAGGGATTGCTGTAAAGGGATTGATGTCTCAGCATTTCTCCTCTCAGTGGAAAGAGACCTATTCTCAAATTAAGCCTGGCTAAACAGATAAAGGTTGAACTTTTCAACTGCAAAGTAGGTATAGGAATTGCTCCCTTTTTTTTCACCCTGAGACAAGCAGTAAAATTTTACTACACACACCGTCAATTGGGTTTTTCAGGACTAAATACCAGAGAGTCTATTGTGTGGTTGTCTGCAATATAAATGAGGGCTGCAGAGGAGAGAGGTAAACAGGCATCTCAAATGGTTTAGAGGAAGATGGAGAATCAAAAGCAGTAAAGCACCTGCTTTTCTTTGATGAGATTTCTGACTTCTTGATATTTCAACTTTCATGTGACAGAAACACTATGTGAAAGGAATGGAAAGAAAGGGTTGAATGAAACTTTGAAAAGTAAAAATGAAAGTTTGTATGGCTGGGCCAGATGTATAAAATCATTAGTTTTATCCCAGTGACAGAATTTTATGGAAAACGATAAAAGCTGCATAAAAGAATGCTGATAGCATCACTTTACTCTCTATTAGCATTAGTTTAGATGTGTATGAGAGCGAATATGCACCAGGGAGAAGAAAGGATGGAGACATTATTTTTTTTTTGACCATTAAGTTAATGGAGCTGATAAATGGAATTGTAACACTGACACTAAGTGACAGTCTTGTTCCTTTAAAATCTGCTGTTTCATTCTAGTTACTTCAACCTTGAATTTCTAATGTGTTCAGCTATTACATTTAATAGTTGTGTTTGGTGATTTTATGAGATTCCGAAGAATAATAAAAGAAATGCCACTTCTGCCTGAGTAAACTAAGTTAAAACACATTAGTGAAATTTCAAATCTATATCTACCTGTAATTGTTGCAATTTCTTTAAAATAAAATCCATTTGATTTTTCAGACTGAAGACAAGAAAGAACAGTGCCATGTAGCCAGTGAAGGAGACTTATTTCTTCCTGTTTAAAGAAACAAGGTAGAGGATGAAATCTTTTTGTTTTCATTTAATTGTTCTTTTCCTGGAACAGCAAAACATATCTGTGTGTATATCTTCCTGGAGAGAAAATTGGGGTCCCATTCTATATCTTTTCAAATACTTAAACATAGCATCTGTTAAAAAATAGTAACTAATGCTTATGGCCTATATATATTTAAATGAAGAAAATTTAGCCACGTAATTTGGAAAGACTAAAAGTAAAATTTTTTCTGTCAATATTTTTGAAAAATATGTTGTTTGACATGAAGGATAAGGACTGGATTTCTCTTTGTTAGACCTACTTGAATTCCATTCAAATTATTAATTAGGCGTATAAGTTTTTAAGACATTTTAATTCTTTATCATATTTTTATATTGCCACAGACTTTTTGAAAATAAAATTGTAACTTTTAATACATCAATAAAAATTTGTTGCCAGATTTTTTTTTTACAGTAAAAATAAATCCAAGGGGGGAAGTTTATAGATTTTTATAGCAGTAAAAGAAAAACTCTGGCTTAAAAAAATGGTACCTGTTCAAAAATTAAAAAAAAAAAAAGAAGGAAAAAGAGAGAGGAAAGGAAAGAAGGAGCTGATAGAGCAAAACTAATCCTTGAAGTTGTGCAATAGAAGGTGTAGGTTATTCTTTTTTAATTATAGAATTTTAGAAGTTTCAAGTTCTTAAAAATATAAAGCCAACTATAAAAGTAAGTAAACAATCTTAGGGAACAGCTGTTTCCAAAAATTGCTTTTTTCATACCAAAAAATAAATGGACCGAAGGATTACTTTTGTAAAATTGACATCTTTGTAAATGCTTGATGGGAGTCAGGGGCAAGAGAAGAATTAATTCCAATTGATATCCATATCTAGATGGTAATATTGCGACTCCATCCAACTGTTGTGACTGAAAGTAAATAGGATACATTAAAGCATTTTAGAGAGTGCAATATGAAACACAAGCTACTACTGACACAGTTGATTTATAAGTAAAAGTTCAAGTTGATTTATACTTTGTCTTTTTTTCAAAGGACATGTTCAGTTAATTATAGTCCTTGATTGTAAAACTAGCTAGCATCAATGGATGATTTTATCACTTGGATATGTTTATTGATGAATAAATGACTCTGGGTGTATAGCTCTCTATTTTGAAGAGTGCTTCTCTGGAGTGCTTTTGTTTAGAATTTCTCAACTGGACAGCCAGTATATGAAAAATAGATTCCAAGATATTTTCCAATCTTACTTTCACTTACTCATTGATTTATGTATATATTTATATATGTATACACTTTCAGAATTCATCCATAAGGGCTTTAGGAAAAGAATTTTAACCCATCTTTTTATGACATATCATTATATAACAACTCTGAAACATAGATGTATAATACAAAAATTATTTTAATTTTCTTACATGCTTCCTTGCCATGGGCTGAGGTCAGCTGAGTTGCTGTCATGCTGTGGTTGGGTTGGACTGGAGGGTAGTGACTAGAATAAGCTGGCTTGCTGAGATGACTAGCACACTCCTTTCAATAGTGCCCCCTCCCAAATTCACATCCGCCCACAATGTCAGAATGTGACCTATTTGGAAATAGGGTCACTACAGATCAGGGGGGTCCCTGAATCCCAAAACTGGTGTCTTTATAAGAAAAAGGAGAGAGGTTCATACACAGAGACACAGAGGAGGCACTCAGCAAAGAGCCACCATGTGAAGATGGAGACAGAAATTGAAATGATCTGAGTAATGGCCAAGGAAACCAAGGACAGCTGGTCACCACCCTAAACTAGGAGAGGGGCCTGAATAGATTCCCCCTCCCAGACTCAGGAAGTAAGCAGCCCCACTGGCACTGGGTTTCACATGTCCAGCCACCAGAACTATGACAGAGTAGGTTTCAGTTGTTTTAAGCCATACAGTTTATGGTACCCTGTTGCTGCAGCTCTGGGAAACGAACACAACTAGCTGTCTTTTTCTCTCTCCATGTAGCTCAGCATCCTTCCCTTTCATGTGGCTTCACCACCTGTCTCTCTATGTGGTCTCTCCACCTGGACAACTGAACTTCTTCCATGCATGTTCAGGGTGCGCATGAGCCCAAACTACTCTAAATAAAAGCCATCAGAGTAATGAAAGCTGAGAAGTAGAAGGGGCATTGTGTTACTTCTGCTAAATCTGGTTCAGTTCAGTTCAGTCACTCAGTCATGTCCGACTCTTTGCAACCCCATGAACCGCAACCAGGCCTCCCTGTCCAACACCAACTCCCAGAGCTTACCCAAACTCACGTCCATTGAGTCGGTGATGCCATCCAACCATCTCATCCTCTATCGTCCCCTTCTCCTCCTGCCCCCAATCCCTCCCAGCATCAGGATCTTTTCAAATGAGTCAGCTCTTTTCAAGCAAATCTCAGGTCACACCCAGGTTAGTAGGAGACTGTAGCAGTGATGAGTACCAGTAGTTATATATTTTATCAGTGGCCTCTAGTGTCAGTAGTATAATAGTCTTCTTCACAATTAAAGATAACAAATGTCAAACAGGCAGTATGGATTAAAATATGTTATAGAACATTAAGGTTCTGTTTCAGAACAACTAAGAAACAGTCACGCTCTGAGAAAGAAATCACAATTTAGCAGTTTTGCCTTCTTATTATTTTCTTATGTTACTAATATCTATTAAAATGAAAACTGTTTATCTGTTACATCCATATGGAATCTTCAAAATTTTGACTTGTAGCTACAAAGGACAAGTCAAGTTGTATTGCTTTGGTTTGAACCATTCACATCTGCCTTTAGAGCCCTTTAGTAAATAGACCAAAATTAATGTAAACATAAAAGCCGTTAAGTTTTGAGAATTTTCTCAACACCTCAACTGAGAAATTGCATTGCTGGATAATTGTACAATGTGAAACTTTACAATAGAGGGTAAAGATGACGCTTATAGATAATTACCTTGCCTTAATGAAGCTTTCAGTCTATTGGATGATACAGGCACTATCCAAAAGGAAATATATGTAACAAAAATCCAGTAATAACTGTGATGAAAAGCAAAGCAGGGTAATAAGTCATACAAGTTTCATTAGTGTTCACAAAGTGTTTTCTGAGATGACAAAATTTTGAGCAGAAAGATGAATTAGCTAAGAGTATAAGACACTTGAAGATTTTGGGGAAGCTGCAGGCAGAGAAAATTGTGAAAACAAAGGCAAACAGATGAGAATCCAGTAGCAATTTCTAGAATTTGGGCAGCAGCATTTCAATAGTTTTAATTTGGTCCAAAGATGATTATTGTTTCTTTCATGCCTTACTCTTTTCTGATGTGCCAAAACCACAGTGGCTCAGCTAAAACTGCTATACAAATCCTTGTCAATTAGCTTACCATTTAACAGTATCTTGCCAAGGCATTTGATTTTTTATTTTTTCTGAATGGCTTTTAAATCTTAGATGCCAAAAAGAGATTCATTTCTTTAAGGATTTCTTGGCACAAATTGAGACATTGGTCCCATGAAGTTAGCCTCACAACTCAGAATCAATTGAGAGAAATCTTATGTGTGTTTCAGAACCTATGATTTATCTGAATTCCATATGTAACATCCTAAATATAGGTTCCTAAAACTTTTTTAAAGCTCAAAAATTATTTAAGTATAAAACCTGTCATAAAAATTAAGATGGAAATTCTAGTTCAGAACCGCTACAGCTCTAGTGTGTGCTCTCCACCTTCAGTTCAGTTCAGTTCAGTTCAGTCGCTCAGTCATGTCCGACTCTTTGTGACCCCATGAATCACAGCACACCAGGCCTCCCCTCTCCACCTTACCACCTCATTAAATAGAACTATCAGAGAGAGATGTAGATTATTTTTTTTTTTAAAAAGGATTTACTCACAATGGGCATCATTGAGAATGTTTTGCCAACTTTAAAATAATTGAGAGGAAAACACCCAACAACTACATTATGCTGTCACTTTTGTCACCTGATATCTTAAGAAGAAACATATTTTTCTTTAACAAGCATTTCACTTTCTTTTGTATGGTGGTCACCATTCCAAGTGCTTTGTTATTTCATTTTGTTCATTTGATTCATTTCCCCACAGTTTCCCTTAATTTTTGCCCCCACTGTAGAGCCTTCTGATCACTGAAGTTATCTTGGCCAGCTACAGGTTTTCCCTTTGGAAAATTGTGCAATATGTAGCAGCAGGGGCTCCAAAGGCTGCATTCTAGTTACCAGCAGTGTTCTTTTCAGATTATTTATTTTTTGTAACTGAAGTTAAGATCAATTAATATACTTATAAAATTACCATTACCATCTTGTTTTTTTATTAATAATTGGAATATTTAGATAATTTACATTGATATTTTGTGCAATATTGGGGATTCCCTGGTGGCTCAGGGGGTAAAGAATCTGCCTGCAGATCCAGGTTCCATCCCTGGGTCAGGAAGAGCCCCTAGAAAAGGATATGGCAACCCCACTCTAGTATTCCTGCCTGGAGAATTCCATGGGCAAAGGTGCCTGGTGAGCTACTGTCCATTGGATCATAAAGAGTCTAACAACTGAGCAGCTAACACTTTCATTTTTGTGTAATTTGGATATGTTTGGGTTTAAATCTGTGATTTGATATCTATTTTCTAATTATCTAATCTTTTCTTTCTTCTACCTTCTTCTATATAAACTGACTAATTTTTTGTGATTTTATCTTCTTTGCCTCTTGCCTATAACTCTTTGTGTTATTTTAGTAGTTGCATAGGGTTACATTAGAACACTTCAATTTATTACAGTCTGTATTCAAATAATATACTGTATCACATAATTTTTAAGAATCTTGTAAAAATAAACTAGTACTTGTCATTCTCTGGCCTTGATGCTTATGTTGTATGGCCTTTTATTTATATTTATACTGTTTTATATTTGCTTTAATCAGTCCATTATATTGTATAGAGATTTATAATTTTAAAAATTATTTTATATTAATATTTCCTCACAGTTATTATTTTCAGTGTTTTTCATCCTGCTTGGGATCACTTTCCTTCTTGAGAGTTTCATTTGATATTTTTTCTGATATAGGTCAGTTGGTTGTTATTTCTTTCAGCTTTTGTATGTCTGGGGGGGAAAAACTCCTTATTTTTATTTTCTTTTTGAAAGCTAGTTTTACTGGAGATAGGCCCCTATGATGGCAGGTTTGTTTGTTGCTTTTCTTTTCAGTACTTTAAAAATGTTGCTTGTCTGTCTCCTGAGTTAGACTGTTTTCAATGAGAAGTTTCAATGAGAATAAGAAGACTTATCTTTGTAATTCTGTATGTGGTATGTGTTTATGAGTTCCTGGGTCCAGCGCAGCTGTCCTCTGAGCTACTCTAAGCTCAGTTCCTTCAGCTAGTCTTCTCCCCACCCACCCCACCCCTCCTTCTGGACTCACACTCACTACACTTACTTCCCCCAAGCCACAGCAGTGGTCTACCACTGTACCGTGTGTCCTTCCTGGAAATCCACACATCTGGTCCACACATCTGGCCAGGCCCCGCCCTGGCCTCCGGAGTCCATCATGTTGTTCAGAAGAGGAGAATATCTTCTCTCAGGAAGGGCCAGCCCCACCTAATCCACCATGCTGACAGTTGGACTGGTCAGAGGGAGCAGTGCTCTGAGGCTGTTCTTCAGGGAAAAGGCTCTGCTCAGAGGAAAGACAAGGATGGACTTCCAGGATGAGGAGTAGACACATCCTATACTGCCAGGAGGAACATCTGGCCCCTCGGACATGTGGGAGAGCCTGAGTGTTTTTGTTTGCATGTAAGTGCAGAACTTACTGAGTGAGTATGTGTGTTTGCATGTATTTTTTTCTTTTTTTCTCTACCTTCTATGTGAAGTGCACTTATTTGACCGAGGGATTCACTCTTCTTTGAGAGCAGTATCAGAATGCGGAGCTGGTCCTATGGTGCCTTAGGACCAGTTGTAGATGGTATACTTGTTACTATACCTTGGGTTCCAGATACAAGGGCTCTTCTTTCTCTGGGACTCAAAAGAACTGAGGCCATTTCATTCACTGGGATAGTCGCCTAGATATGTTTGTGAGACTATCTAGTTTTCCACAGATCTGGACATCAAGCTATTTTTGTGTTGTTGTTGTTTCACAATAAGGGTCTGAGAGGCTTGGATAGCCTGTGACAAGATACAACATGATTCATGATAATAACATGATATTCTATAACATGTATTCTAATAACATGAATAACAACTATATTCTCTCAGCCACATATCACCATGACACTATACTGAAAGATATCCCTCAGCTCAGTTTTCTACTGGGCTATCCAAAGAGATGAATCTCCTCAATTCAAGACTCTGACACAGAGCAAAACTTTAGGGTCATAATTTTTCTATACAGTGACTTAGTCTGGAGTCAAGGGCAGAGGTGGAAGCATGGTAATATAACACACATATGAATAGTCATACAAAGTGCTAGCTCTGTATTATCAGAAAACAAAACATATACAAAATTTTTACCTTTACAAAGTGTGAATTACTACAGAAATGTAAAATGACTCAATATAGACCATCAGTTAATATAATCACCATATTGATATGATTGAGAAATAAAAATCACATGATTAACACCATTAATGTTTAAATGAACTCAACTAAACACATATTTTGTTTAAAATCACCTATGATTAAATTATGAATTAACATTTAAGAACATTAAAATATTGATACTTATTTCAGAAAACATCATCCTATTTAAAGAGAAAACATTAGAGATGCTATTATAAGTCAGATATATTCATTGCCCTATTATTGAATTAGAGGTATTGGCTAATATAATTAGGAAGGAGATAGAAACCAGTTAATACATATTAGAAACAAAGTAAAATTGTCTCTATTTGTATAGATTACCTGGAATCTATGACACTGTCAAGCATGGTTTATGTGATCAGGAATGAGGAAGAGGAAATCCAGGGTGAAGGAAGGGTGGGAAACTGAGAAAAGGATGAGAAGAAAGGAGTTTGGAGAGCAGTGTTAGGGAGACCATCTGCAAATTGACGTGCTTTTTACAGTTGTAAATAAATAATCCTATACTTTCAGTTCAGTTCAGTTATTTCGTCTTGTCTGACTCTTCATGACCCCATGGACTGCAGGATGCCAGGCTTCCCTGTTGATCAATAACTCCCAGAGCCTCCTCAAACTCATGTCCATTGAGTAAGTGATGCCATCCTCTTCCAGTCCCTTAATGGACCCGAACCTGGCGGTCCGGAGTCGACTATAAGAAAGTGAAAGAGAGAAAGAAAGAGAGAGAGAGAGAGACACGGGGACCCAAGCTCTGATGGAGCAAGGGTACTTTATTAGCAGAAATGTAGGCTTATGTATCTTTAGTAAGATGATTACTCAGCTATTACACAGGGTGAAATTTTACCAATAGCCACTATGGGTTCAGTACAGTTCAGTTCAGTTCAGTCGCTCAGTCATGTCCGACTGTTTGCAACCCCATGAATCACAGCATGCCAGGATTCCATGTCCATCACCAACTCCCAGAGTTCACTCAGACTCACGTTCATCGAGTCAGTGATGCCATCCAGCCACCTCATCCTCTGTTGTCCCCTTCTCCTGCCCCCAATCCCTCCCAGCATCAGAGTCTTTTCCAATGAGTCAACTCTTCGCATGAGGTGGCCAAAGTACTGGAGTTTCAGCTTCAGCATCATTCCTTCCAAAGAAATCCTGGGCTGATCTCCTTTAGAATGGACTGGTTGGATCTCTTTGCAGTCCAAGGGACTCTCAAGAGTCTTCTCCAACACCACAGTTCAAAAGCATCAGTTCTCGGTGCTCAGCTTTCTTCACAGTCCAACTCACACATCCATACATGACCACTAGAAAAATCATAGCCTTAACTAGACAAACCTTTCTTGGCAAAGTAATGTCTCTGCTTTTGAATATGCTATCTAGGTTGGTCATAACTTTCCTTCCAAGGAGTAAGCATCTTTTAATTTCATGGTTGCTGTCACCATCTGCATTGATTTTGGAGCCCCCAAATATAAAGTCTGATGCTGTTTCCACTGTTTCCCCATCTATTTCCCATGAAGTGATGGGACCAGATGCCATGATCTTCGTTTTCTGAATGTTGAGTTTTAAGCCAACTTTTTCACTCTCCACTTTCACTTTCATCAAGAGGCTTTTTAGTTCCTCACTTTCTTCCATAAGGGTGGTGTCATCTGCATATCTCAAGTTATTAATATTTCTCCCAGCAATCTTGATTCCAACTTGTGCTTCTTCCAGCCTAGTGCTTCTCATGATGTAAGCAGGGTGACAATATACAGCCTTGACGTACTCCTTTTCCTATTTGGAACCAGTCTGTTGGTCCATGTTCAGTTCTAACTGTTGCTTCCTGACCTGCATATAGGTTTCTCAAGAGGCAGGTCAGGTGGTCTGGTATTCCCATCCCTTTCAGAATTTTCCACAGTGTATTGTGATCCATACAGTCAAAGGCTTTGGCATAGTCAATAAAGCAGAAATAGATATTTTTCTGGAATTCTCTTCTTTTTCCATGATCCAGTGGATGTTGACAATTTGATCTCTGGTTCTTCTGCCTTTTCTAAAATCAGCTTGAACATCTGGAAGTTCACAGTTCACATATTGCTGAAGCCTGGTTTGGAGAATTTGAGCATTACTCTACTAGTGTGTGAGATGATTGCAGTTGTGTGGTAGTTTAAGCATTCTTTGGCATCGCCTTTATGGATAGTCTAATGCATACAAGGTCTCTGTTGCTGAAAAAAGTCACTGAAAGGGAGTTACTGAAAGGAATCCAAGCAGTTACCCTTTCCCATGATCTCAGGCCTGAGAACTGCGTGCCGTTTCACTTGTTCCCATTGCCAGGAGCTGATAAGGAACAGAGAATTTATGAGAAATAAAAAACTGTATTCAGGAATCCTGTTAAATGTTCCCTGACACCATCTAACCATCTCATCCTCTGTAATCCCCTTCTCCAACTACCTTCACTTTTTCCCAGCATCAGGATCTTTTCCAGTGAATCAGACCGTCACATCAGGTGGCCAAAGTATTGGAGTTTCAGCTTCAGCATCAGTTCTTTCAATAAGTATTTAGGACTGATTTCCTTTAGGATGGATTGGTTTGATCTCTTGCAGTCCAAGAGACTCTCAAGGGTCTTCTCCAATACCACAGTTCAAAAGCATCAATTGTTCAGTGTTCAGCTTTCTTTACAGTCCAACTCTTACATCCATACATGATTACTGGAAAAACTATAGCATTGGCTAGATGGACCTTTGTCACCAAAGTAATGCTTCTGCTCTTTAATATGCTATCTAGGTTGGTCATAACTTTTCTTCCAAGGAGCAAGTGTCTTTTAATTTCAAGGCTGCAGTCATCATCTACAAAGATTTTGGAGCACAAGAAAATAAAGTCCGTTACTATTTCCAATGTTTTCCCATCTATTTGCCATGACATAATGGGACTGGATGCCATAATCTTTGATTTTTGAGTGTTGAGTTTTAAGCCTGCTTTTTCATTCTCTTCTTTCACTTTCAGCAAGAGGCTGTTTAGTTCCTCTTTGCTTTCTGCCATAAGGGTGATATCATCTGCATATCTGAGGTTATTGATATTTCTCTTGGAAATCTTGATCCCAGCTTTTGACTCATCCTGGCTGGCATTTTGCATAATGTCCTCTGCATATAAGTAAAATAAGTAGGGTGACAATATACAGCCTTTTTAAACCAGTCCATTGTTCCATGTCCAGTTTAGACTGTTGCTTCCTGACCTCCATGAATATTTCTCAGGAAGAAGGTAAGGTGGTCTGGTATTCCCATCTCTTGAAGAATGTTCCACAGTTTATTGTAATCCACACAGACTTTGTCATAGTCAGTAAAGCAGAAGTATATATTTTTCTGGAACTCTAGTGCTTTTTCAGTGATCCAGCAGATGTTGCAATTGATCTCTGGTTCATCTGCCTTTTCTAAATCCACTGGACATTTGGAAGTTCTTGGTTCATGTACTTTTGAAGCCTGTCTCTGAGAATTTGGAACATTCTTTTCCTACCATCCGAGTTGAGTACAATTGTGCAGTAGTTTTAACATTCTTTGGCACTGCCTTTCTTTGGGACCTTTTCCTGTTCTGTGGCCACTGCTGAGGTTTCCAAATTTCCTGGTATATTGAGTGTAGCACTTCAACAGCATCATCTTTTAGGATTTGAAACAGCTCAACTGAATTCCATCACCTCCACTAGCTTTGTTCATAGTGATGTTTCCTAAGGCCCACTTGACTTCACATTCCAGGATGTCTGGCTCTAGGTAAGTGATCATACCATCGTGGATATCTAGGTTATTAAGAATTTCTTGCGTAAATTTTCTGTGTATTTTTGCCACCTCTTCTTAATATCTTCTGCTTCTTTTAGGTCCATACTTTTTCTTTCCTTTATCATGCCCATTTTCATATGAAATATTCTCTTGGTATCTCTGTGTGGAAGTTGCAGGAACATGGCCCCACTGAAGGCAGACAGCATTTTCTTTCCTCCTGCTCAACTGTTTTGACCTTGGACAAGTCATTTTGTGATATCCTTTTGCCTCTTGTATTTGTAGTCACCTTACCCCTAACATGAATATTAGGAAAACTGGGGTAATATGGGAGGGTCGGGAGCTGGGGCAGTCTGTGAAAAAATGTGGTCCACTGGAGAAAGGAATGGTAAGCCCCTTCAGTATTCTTGCCTTGAGACTCCCATGGACAGTATAAATAGTATGAAATCATATTCGTAGAAACTGAAAAAAAAAAGTAAAAGTGTTAGTTGCTCAGTCCTATCTGACTCTTTGCAAGTCCATGGACTTTAGCCCACTAGGCTCCTCAGTCCATGAAATTATCCTGACAAGAATACTTGAGTGGGTAGCCATTCACTTCTCCAGGGGATCTTTCCAACCCAGAGAAGGAACTCAGGTCTCCTGCATTGCAGGAGGATTCATTAGCACTGAGCCATCAGGGAAGCCCATTTTTAGAGATTATTAGATTCTAATTAGTAACAAATCATTTGACTGCTGACCAACTTGAGTTAGGGTTAAATTTGAGAACCCCATGAAGAATATGAAAAGGCAAAAAGGTATGACACTGAAAGATGAACTCCCCAGGTCAGTAGGTGCCCAATATGCTACTGGAGATCAGTGGAGAAATAACTCCAGAAAGAATGAAGAGATGGAGCCAAAGTGAAAACAACACCCAGTTGTGGATGTGATTGGTGATGGAAGTAAATTCTGGTGCTGTAAAAAGCAATATTGCATAGGAACCTGGAATGTTAGGCCCATGAATCAAGGCCATTGAAAGTGGTCAAACAGGAGATGGCAAGAGTGAACATTCACATTTTAGGAATCAGTGAACTGAAATGGACTGGAATGGGTGAATTTAACTCAGATGACCATTATATCTACTACTGTGTTCAAGAATCCCTTAGAAGTAATAGAGTAGCCATCATAGTCAACAAAAGAGTCCAAAATGCAGTACTTGGATGCAGTCTCAGAAACAACAGAATGATATCTGTTCATTTCCAAGAAAAACCATTCAATACCACAGTAATCCAAGTCTATGCCCCAACTAATAATGCTGAAGAAGCTGAAGTTGAATGGTTCTATGAATACCTACAAGACCTTCTAGAACTAACACCAAAAAAATATGTCCTTTTCATTATAAGGGACTGGGATGCAAAAGTAGGAAGTCAAGAGAGATACCTGGAGTAACAGGCAAATTTGGCCTTGGATTGCAAAATGAACAAGTCAAAGGCTAAGAGAGTTTTGCCAAGAGAACATGCTGGCCATAGCAAACTGCTTCTTCCAAGAACACAAGAGAAGACTCTACACATGCACATCATCAGATGGTCAACACCAAAATCGGATTGATTATATTCTTTGCACCCAAAGATGGAGAAGCTCTATACAGTCAGCAAAAACAAGACCAGGAGCTCACATCATGAATTCCTTGTTGCCAAATTCAGACTTAAATTGAAGAAAGTAGGGAAACCACTCCACCATTCAGGTATGACCTAAATCAAATCCATTATGATTACACAGTGGAAATGAGAAGTATATTCAAGGGATAAGATCTGATAGACAGAGTGCCTGAAGAACTATGGATAGAGGTTCATGATATTGTATAGGAGGTAGGGATCAAGACCAGCTCCAATAAAAAGAAATGCAAAAAGGCAAAATGGCTTTCTCAGGAAGCATTAAAATAGCTGAGAAAAGAAGAGAAGCAAAAAGCAAAGGGGAAAAGGAAAGATATAAGCATCTTAATTCAGAGTTCCAAAGAATAGCAAGGAGAGATAAGAAAGCCTTCCTCAGCCATCAGTGCAGAGAAATACAGGACAATAGAATGGGAAGGACTAAACATTCTTCAAGAAAATTAGAGATACCAAGGGAATATTTAATGCAAAGATGGGCTCGATAAAGGACAGAAATGGTATGGACCTCACAGAAGCAGATGATATTAAGAAAAGGTGGAGAATACACAGAAGAATTATACAAAGAAGATCTTTATAACCCAGATAATCCCAATGGTGTGATCACTCACCTAGAGCCAGATCCTGGAATGTGAAGTCAAGTGGGCCTTAGGAAGCATAACTACAAACAAAGCTATTTCAGGTGATGGAATTCCAGTTGAGCTATTTCAGATCCTAAAAGATGATACTGTGAAAGTGCTGCACTAATATGCCATCAAATCTGGAAAACTCAGCAGTGGCCACAGGATTGGAAAAGATCAGTTTTCATTCCAATCCCGAAGAAAAGCAATGCCAAAGAATGTTCAAACTACTGAACAGTAGCACTCATGTCACACACTAGCAAACTAATGTTCAAAATTCTTGAAGCCAGGCTTCAATAGTACGTGAACCATGAACTTTCAGATGTTCAAGCTGGATTTAGAAAAGGCAGAAGAACCAGAGATCAAATTGCCAGATCCGCTGGATCATAGAAAAGCAAGAGAGTTCCAGAAAAACATCTACTTTTGCTTTATTGACTATGCCAAATCTTTCAACTGTTTGGATAACAACAAACTGTGGAATATTCTTCAAGAGATGGGAATACTGGACAACCTTACCTGCCTCCTGAGAAATCTGTATGCAAGTCAAAAAGCAGAAGTTAGTACTGGACATGGAACAACAGACTGGTTACAAATCAGGAAAAGAGTACCTCAAAGCTGCACATTTTCACCCTGCTTATTTAACTTATATGCGGAGTACATCATCCAAAATACTGGCTGGGTGAAGCACAAACTGGAAACAAGATTGCCGGGATAAATATCAATAACTTCAGATATGCAGATGACACCACCATCATGGCAGAAAGCAAAGAAGAGCTAAAGAGTCTCTTTTGAAAGTGAAAGAGGGGAGTGAAAAAGCTGGCTTAAAACTCAACATTCAGAAAGCTAAGATCATGATATCTGGTCCCATCACTTCATGGCAAATGGATGGGGAAACCATGGAAACAGTGATAGAGTTTATTTTTGTGTGTGTGCTCCAAAATCACTGCAGATGGTGACTGCAGCCTTGAAATTAAAAGACGCTTGCTCCTTGGAAGAAAATCTATGACCAATATAAACAGCATATTAAAAAAGCAGAGACATTACTTTGCCAACAATGTCTGTCTAGTCAAGGCTATGGTTTTTTCAGTAGTCATGTATGATGTGAGAGTTGAACTATAACGAAATTTGAACGTCTAAAAATTGATGCTTTTGAACTGTGGTGTTGAAGAAGGCTCTTGAAAGTCCCTTGGACTGCAAGGAGATCGAACCAGTCCATCCTAAAGGAAATCAGTCCTGAATATTCGTTGGAAGGACTGCTGCTGAAACTGAAACTCCAATACTTTGGCCACCTGATGTGAAGATCTGACTCATTTGAAAAACCCTGTTGCTGGGAAGGATTGAAGGCAGGAGGAGAAGGAGACGACAGAGGATGAGATGGTTGGTTGACATCACCAACATGATATACATGTGTTTGAGAATGCTCCAGGAGTTGGTGATGGTCAGGGAAACCTGGTGTGCTACAGTTCATGGGGTTGCAAAGAGTCCAAAACAACTGAGTGACTGAACTTAACTGAACTAATTAGTAACATTTTTTCCCTTTTAATTTAAGTAGATTTTCTTAACAGTCTATATAAGTCAGTCAGTAGTACTGCCTTAAATCCAACTTCAATAAAATTCATTGAGAATGGAAAGGATTGTATCATCAACGTTCACTTTCTAAGTAGAGCGTTCACATTTGCGATGAAAATGCATCTGGAATTAGAATAAGTATGTAAATCTATCAAAAAAAAGATCAACTGAATAATATTATTAAAGAATCTTTTATTTGGGGGATCATTGAAATTTCAAGCTTGAAAGGGTTTTTTGCTTTCATATTATATTAGCCCATTTTGAACATTTACCTATGGTAATAAATTATATCTTTAGTCTTACCATATGAGGAAATTTCTTTGATTTGAAGAGGCTTTGACTGTGTGGATCACAATAAACTGTGGAAAATTCTGAAAGAGATGGGAATACCAGACCACCTGACCTGCCTCCTGAGAAACCTATATGCAGGTCAGGAAGCAACAGTTAGAACTGGACATGGAACAACAGACTGGTTCCAAATAGGAAAAGGAATATGTCAAGGCTGTATACTGTCACCCTGCTTATTTAAGTTATATGCAGAGTAGATCATGAGAAACACTGGGCTGGAAGAAGCACAAGCTGGAATCAAGATTGCCGGGAGAAATATCAATAAGCTCAGATATGCAGATGATGCCACCCTTATGGAAGAAAGTGAAGAGGAACTAAAAAGACTCTTGATGAAAGTGAAAGTGGAGAGTGAAAAAGTTGGCTTAAAACTCAACATTCAGAAAACTAAGATCATGGCATCTGGTCCCATCACTTCATGGGAAATAGATAGGGAAACAGAGGAAACAGTGTCAGACTTTATTTTGGGGGGCTCCAAAATCACTCCAAAAGATGCTTACTCCTTGGAAGGAAAGTTATGACCAACCTAGATAGCATATTCAAAGGCAGAGACATTACTTTGCCAACAAAGGTCTGTCTAGTCAAGGCTGTGGTTTTTCCAGTGGTCATGTATGGATGTGAAAGTTGGACTGTGAAGAAAGCTGAGCCCCGAAGAATTGATGCTTTTGAACTGTGGTGTTGGAGAAGACTCTTAGGAGTCCCCCAGTCCATTCTAAAGGAGATCAGTCCTGGGTGTTCTTTGGAAGGACTGATGCTAAAGCTGAAACTTCAATCCTTTTGGCCACCTCAAGTGAAGAATTGACTCATTGGAAAAGACCCTGATGCTGGGAGGGATTGGGGGCAGGAGGAGAAGGGGACGACAGAGGATGAGATGGCTGGATGGCATCATTGACTCGATGGACATGAGTTTGGATGAATTCCGGGAATTGATGGACAGGGAGGCCTGGCATGCTGCAATTCATTGGGTCACAAAGAGTCGGACACGACTGAGCGACTGAACTGAATGAACTGAACTGATGAGACAGCTTCATGTATCATGGGGGAAAAATGAATTCTACAAATTATGGAACCTACGTTTTGATTCTTGTAACTTTTTCTTTCGTGTAGCATACACTTAGATAGTCTGTATGTATTCACTTGAATGTAAGCTCAAAGAAATTGTAACACCTTGAGATGAAAAATTTTGGGATGTCCTCAGCATTGTAGAACAGATGTTGAAAACACACACATAAAATGTTAGAACTTATTATTCCTTTATAAAATGAATATAATGTTGCTTTGGAACACAAATGTAGTAAATTATGCTTATATTTTAAATCTTTTAACAATACTCATGGAATTCTTGATTTTGAAACCTGTATCTTTGGGAGCAAGAATATCATCTGTCAGATGCTTCTATTGCTCTAAAACTCAGTTTTAAGGATTAAATTAATATTGAATGAAATGCCCTACTTTATTTAGGCAAATACATTTATTTAATTGAAATGAAAGAATGATATGTTCTGACCTTTATTTTCTACTTTTCCAAGATGAGAAAAGGCATAACAGTATTATGAAGGAAAATACGTTCCTGCTCTGAGGTTTGTTATGTAAACAGACCTCTTACTGTTGGTGCATATTATTTTAAATATATATTATTGTTTATCAACCAAAATGTGAATGAAAATATAAATAAAAGTTATGTATCAATCCCTCAAGTATATGAAATCATATCAATTACTTCAGATCTCGTTTGGTTAGAAACAAGCTTTATGGAAAATTGAAACCCCAATGTCAACTTATTTCCTAAATTTTTCTCTTAGAGGAAAACATTCTCCTCTATCTGATGTTTATGGGCACCATTTATTAAATCCTTTCCCTACATTTATATGTTCTCTTAAGCCATATATAATATTACTTTACCCACTTTTGAAATATATATCATTTTAAAAAGTTTGCCTGAGTGAAGTATAGGATGTTCCAGAGGTTACTGTATATGTTAATTGAAGAAAAAAGTATTTTTCCTCCAATATCATGTATATAGGTTCATATTTTTTTTAATTTGCATGCACCTTTACTAAAATGTTGTCTGTTTTGTATAATGTAGTGTATAATTTATTGAATCCTATTTTTTTCAACTTAATATATTTGTATTATCCTCCTATGTTCAGTATAATAATGACAGGGTTGTCCAGAAATGCAGAGATAAAATGTTTTGCCCTTTCTATAAGGTTGCTAGAATTTTTATAGTGTGTACAAAGAAATGTATACAAACTTTCTTTGTTGACATCATTAACACACCCATGTTAAAAAATTAAAATGAAATCCCAAACCCCATACAATCAAATACTATAAAATGCATAATGTCACTGACATTTTTTTGTCTTTCAATTAATTTTTTTAGATTCTTATCTAATTAGTAGCCAAGAGCAATGAAAGAAATAATGCATATCAGTAAGAATGTTTTATATTTTTCCTAAGATCACCTAATTTTTTTAAATCATAGTGTTTGTTAGTGTTGAATGCTATTTATTTTAAAATTTTCAAATCAATATGTATAATTATATCAGTAAATGCAAGTTAACATTAAACTCACCTATTGAGAAAAAGCATTTCAATTCCAATCATTTTTTTCTATGAGCATTGTTCACCCGATTATGAAAGAAAAACATACTTTGTAGTTGGATTGCATTAACTTGGGACAGTTGTAGTTAACTAGTCTTGACCATTAGATCAATATGAAAATAATACAATTCATCTTGTTTAGATTTCTCTGATATATTAAGTATCCGCACACAAATGCTGCTGCTGCTAAGTCACTTAAGTCGTGTCTGACTCTGTGCGACTCCATAACTGGCAGCCCAGCAGGCTCCCCTGTCCCTGGGATTCTCCAGGCAAGAAGACTGGAGTGGGTTGCCATTTCCTTCTCCAATGCATGATAGTAAAAAATGAAAGTGAAGTCGCTCGGTCGTGTCCGACTCTGAGCGACCCCATGGACTGCAGCCTACCAGGCTCCTCCGCCCATGGGATTTTCCAGTACTCTTGCCTGGAAACATGTATCAGATAATATAATTGAAAATACAAACATTCCTACCATTTGAAGAGGTTTCAAACAAAAATTGTTTTACATACGGAAGGTTTTTAAAACTATTTCCCCGTAACTTTTTTTCATCTAGCCAACATTTATTCACCCTTTAATCTTCACTGTAATGCTTTAATAATAGCAGAAATTTAATGGTCAGTTTCTCAGTGCCAGACATCTAGTCAGCATCCATAATAATAGTTGTTTGGAATAGTGCCAGTTTGTAATGGCGTTAATAATGTAAGATGATAAAGTAGGCTTTTCACAAAGGTTAATGGCTTCAGTTAGGTACTGGAACTTTATTTTTTAATATACTGACATATGACCTTTGCATTATTATTGTTTCTTTAAATTGTAGTAAATATTAATTATAGTAGATATTAATGATGCATATCTATTTTTTATTTCAGAAATTTAGAAGACAACTTACTGCATTTTTACTATGAAGTGTTTTGTTTAAGAAAATCATGAACTGCAATTGCAACAAAAGAGTAGCAGAAAAATAATCTTATTTTAACTGGTATTAACAGCCTGTATCACTGAATTATCAAATGGAGAATGACTCACAGTATCTTTGTGTCTTACAGGGAATATTACATAAATGTTTATATTTTTACTGTTGTGTGATCTAACCTATGTTTCTTCCATTTCTTCTATTGAGATATAATTAACATCTAGCTTCATATTAGTTTTAGGTATACAAATTAATATTTGCACATATTGCAAAATGATTACCACAATCAAAAATTCTAGTCAACATCCATCACCATATATAGTTACAGACTTTTTCCTGTGCTAAATTTTAAGATATATTCTCCTAATTATATATTTTTAAATTTTATATTTTTAGCACTTTCTGGGCAACATATTTAAGAAAGTAAAAGATATTAAAAGATAATTTAGAGAAAGCTTTGTTTCCATGTTAGAGGGAAAATTTTTTTTGTGTGAAAAGTGTTTTGGAATATATTCAAAATTTGCAGTCAACTTATTTAGGTTTCTCTTTCAACATTGTTTTTCAACGTATAGCTAGTGGGCCTACTTATATAAAAAGTGATCAAAGGAATTAACTAAGAGTTTATCAATAGATGTTACCAAAGTATAGGTAGAAAAGCAAAAAACATATGCAAGATAAGCCACGTAGAAATAACTAATCCAAGGATAAACATAGAATGTCAGATGTAATTCTAAGACCTGAAAGCAATTAGCCTCTGATCTTAAAATATATGTGTGCTAAGTTGCTATAATTGTGTCTGACTCTTTGTGACCCCCATGGAGTGTAGCCAGGCAGGCTTCTCTGTCCATGGGGATTCTCCAGGCAAGAATAGTGGAGTGGCTTGCCATGCCTTCCTCCAGGGGATCTTACCTGACCCAGGTGACTCCTGCATTGACAGATGAGCCCTTCACTACAATGCCACCTGAGAAGTATGATTAAATAGGTAGTAAATTAACAGAGAAATAATGTAGAAGTTATGTAAATTGAAAAATAGACACCTAAATACCACATGGAAACTAATAGATACAAGTATCAATAGAAAGAAGCTGGTGAAATGGATAAGGAACAAATAGAATGCAGTATGCATATATGTACAGAAGAAACAGAACAAGTGAAAATTTTCCAAAGAAATGTCATTAATATATAAAAAGAAAATCTGAATATACATATTGAACAGTAAGTTGATGTTCTATAGAAAAATAATGTAGTTAACAAACTAAAAGGCCACCAGGGAAACCCTAACAAACAAAAAAACATCCTATTAAAAACACTAAACTTGAAGAGATGATGGGTAAAAGTCACATAATATCCTAAAAAACCCAATAACTTTATATTTGTTATATAAGTCCAAAAGTTTGAATTTATTTTTTCTTAAGAATATAAACATAGTAGAATAAATTAGTATACACAGTATAAAGATACTCTATGTATTATTTCTTGGTGGTAGGATCCTATGTAAAATGATAAATAAAAAGTAATTAAAAATGAAAAATATGTGATTTGAAATGATTGGGATTGCCAAATTAAACACATTTTAATGAACTGTACCTAAATGATTAAGATATTGCTTACTATATAAAATGTAAGTACACTAATTATTAAAAATTAAATTATTTAAAATAAGCAACATTCTATTTGATAACATGGACTTGGAAATCTACTTAATAACACCCTCATCTTTTGCAGTAGTCCATTAAGATGTTTAAAAATTGTAAATCAGAGGGTGTTACAAATTGATAAAGCTGGAGATAGACTTTATAAGAGAGTCTGAGAGTCTGTTTTGAGTGCTAAAAGAAACATGTTAAAAGTATGTACTCAGTTGCTCAGTCATGGCCAACTCTTTGAAACCCCATGGACTACAGCATGCCAGGCTCTGCTGTCCATGGAATTTTCCAGGCAAGAATTCTGGAGTGAGTTGTCATTTCCTCCTCAGGTGGATCTTCCTGACCCAGGTATGGAACCCACATGTCCTGCATCTCCTTCATTGGCAGGTGGATTCTTTACCACTGAGCCACATGGAAAGCCCAGTAAAAGTATATTGTATGTTAAAAAGTACAGAAAGTCAAGAAAAATGAAGAGTTCTATAGGAGTATAATCCAAAATGGAGAGTTTGTTTTAAATAAGGGGCTATTATAAAGAAGACATTTGAACAAAAACATGAAGGTGATGGTCAAGCCATCAGTGCTTCTATCTAACAATGCTTCTAGAGGAAGAACACCCCAGAGACAGAGACAGCTGTTGGTACAAAGTGTACTCATTGTAAGCACGATGGATTTTAATTTAAAAGAAATGGGAGAACCATTTGAATTTTGTTATGTTATAAATGATCTGATCTAGTTTGGACTTTAACAGATTGCTCTGGCTGTTTTGAAAATGTTTGCAAATAAGCAAAAGGGAAAGCTTAGAGACAAGTTTGAGATCCCTGCAGTAATTCAGAAGAGAAACAATGGTGAAACAGAACATAATAAAACAATGGACGTGCTGAGAAGTGGTTAGTTTATACATATATTTGAATGTAAAGCAGGTAAGATTTTCTGATGCACTGAAAGCAAGGTGAAAGGAAAAGGTGTCAAGGATAATTTGAAGGCATATGGCTTGAGCAAATGGAAGGATAGACCTACCAATGGGTGAGATTGTGAAAATCATCTTTTGAGCAGTTTTTGTATAAGAATTCAGGAGTTAAATTTAGGACATATAAAAATTTTAGATGTTTATTACAAATGTTTTATAGTGATGACAATTAGTTTGAAAATGCAAAATTGAAATTCAAGGGACATGCCCAGAGTGGAGATGTACATTTGGAAGGATTAAAGGTATATATTTTAAAGTTATAGCAATGCATATTTCTGTAAGGGAGTCAGTAAAAATAAAGAACAGTAGAGAAAATAATGTTTAAAAGAAGAGTTGAGAAACTTTTCAAGGAGTATGTCCTGGTGTGTCAGAAGTAGAGAATGGGAAGAATAATTGTCAGAATGAGAAAAAATGCTACAAGTTGGGTAGAAGAAAAATCAGATGATTATGATGGCCTGAAGGCCAAATAAAGAAAGCATTTTAGGGAAAGTTTATCATAGTCTCCAGATTAACCAAGTAAAAGGAGTATGTTCAATTGACCATGAGGTTGAATACCATAGAGGTTATTTGCAACTTAAAATATATTTTTGCTAAAGGAATGAAGTTACAGTCTTGATCGGTATAAGGTGAAAAGAAAATTGGGTCTGAAGAATTCAACATAGTGAATATAGGTAATCTTTAATGCAATCCGATATAAAGGGAAATTGAGAAATAAGAGAAATAGACCCAAATAAAATCAACTGATTTTTGACCAAGCTTCAAAGGAAATAAAAATGGACTAAAGAAAGCCTTTTCAGCAAATGGTGGTGGAACAATTGGACATCCAAATGCAGAAAAAGAAATTAAATCAGCATATAGACTATACTTTTTACAAAAATTAACGCAAAATGACTTCCAGACCTAAAATACAAAGCACGAAACTATAAAAATCCTAGACGATAATGTAGGAGGAAACCTAGATGACCTTGGTTGTGACTTATGACTTTCAAGATCCAATACCAGAAACGCAATCTGTGAAAAACGTATTTGATAAGCTGGACTTAATTAAAAATTTTATAAAAGATAATTTCAAGAGTGTGAGAAAGCAAGCCATAGACAGAGAAGAATATATGACATATATGATAAAGGACTGTTATCAAAAATATATGAAGAACTCTTAAAACTAAATAATAAGAAAATAATCAATCTGATTAAAAAATCTGCCAAAGATACTAACATACATCTCACCAAAAGATATACAGATGATAAATAAACATATGAAAAAATGCTTTATATCATATGTCATTGGGGAAATGCAACTTTAACAAGAAAAAGCTACTATTTAGTGAGCTCCTCTTGTGCCACTAGTGGTAAAGAACCCACCTGCCAATGCAGGAGACATAAGAGACACAGATTTGATCCCTAGGTCAGGTAGATTCCCCAGGAGGAGGACATGGCAACCCATTCCATCATTCTTGCCTGGAGAATCTCATGGGAAAACTGTTTATTAGAGTGTCCTAAATCTGGAACATTGACAACACCAAATACTGGCAACCATGTAGAGCAACAGGAATGCACATTCATCACTGGTGAAATAGTAGAGCCAGTTTTGAAGACACTTTGGTAGTTTTTTTACAAAACTTAACTTACCCTTATCCTATGATCCAGCCATCACACTCTCTAGAATTTTACCTAAAGAAGCTCAAAACATGTGCACACAAAAACCTGCATATTGATCATAATGGCAGATTTGTTCATAATTGCCAAAAATTGTAAGCAACTGTGATGCCCATCAGTGGGTGAATGGGTTAACAAATTGTAGCATTGTTCAGTCACTCAGCCATGTCTGACTCATTGGCAACCCCATGAACTGTAGCACACCAGGCTTCCCTGTCCTTCACCATCTCCCTGAGCTTGCTCAAACTCATGTCCATTGAGTCAGTGATGCCATCCAGCCATCTTCTCCTCTGTCATTCCCTTCTCCTCCTGCCTTCAATCTTTCCCAGCATCAGGGTCTTTTCTAATGAGTTGGCTGTTTGCATCAGGTGACCAACGTATTGGAGTTTCAGCACTAGTCCTTCCAATGGATATTCAGGTTGATTTCCTTTAGGATTGACTGGTTTGATCTCCTTGCAGTTTAAGGGACTACCATATAGATGCAATGAAAAAGCCATGGAGGAAACCTCAGTGCCTATTAGTAAATGAAAGAAACCAATCTGAAAAGCCTCTGTACTGTATGATTCCAACTATATATGTGATATTCTGGAGAAGGCAAAATTCTGGAGACAGTGAAAAGACCAGTGATTCCTAGGGGTGGTGGTAGGAGAAATCATGGCTAGGCAGACCACAGAAGACTTTTGTGGCTGTGAAAATACTCCATGTGATATCACAATGATGCATTCACTACACTATACATTTGTCTAAATTCAGAGAATGTAGCATTCCCAAAAAGTAAATAGTCTTATAAACTGACACTTTTGGGTATTTTGATGTGTCAATGTAGGTTCATTAATTATAACACATGCACACTCTAGTAGGGGGTGTTTTCAACAAAGGGTGCTGTGCATATGTGAGCGGCAGGGATATGTGGGAAATCTCTGTCCTTTCAATTACTGTGAACTTGAAATTACAGGGAAATCTGGCATGCTGCAGTCCAAGGAATCGCAGAGTCTGACACAACTGAACAACTAAAACCACATGGAAAGGTAATCTTGAAGATTATATATATATATATTTAAATGCTGACCAACATTGACCAACATAGCCTTACTATTTCTCTAAGCTTGGCAAAACTTCAGACAGACTTCTTCCTGCCTCTGGGCCCATGACCTCACTCCTACTCTGGCCCTTGTGAAATCCATGTAGCCTAACCACAGAGGTTCCTCAGCTCTCTTATCCTGGAACATTTACCTTAGAAAACTTGTGAACTTGAACACTTCTTTGCCTCTTTGAGATACAAATCTTTTTAAAAAGTGTCTTACCAGTTTTTCAACCGATGACTGTCTCCGGGACTTGGTGTGTCATCGTCAAGGATGCTACCATCCCTGCCTGCATCCTAGTCTCTGTGGGAAAGATGGAAGCCTAACCTCACACTGCATACTGCTCAGAGTTATAAAACTACCCTATACCTCCCATCATGAAACAGACCAATAAGCAAACACAAATGGCCTAAGATTCCTTGAACTCCACTCTTAAAAATTCTCCTGCCTTTTTTTTTTTTTTTTTTTGAGAAGTTGTGTTCAGACAGTGTTATGTTCTCTCTAGTCTGTTCCAAGAGCCTCCAAAACAATCTTCCTTTCCCTGTTTAACTGCAATTTTTGCTTTAACTAAACTTAGTGTCATTTTTGTTTTATGAAATGAGAGTTTCAAGAAAGAACTGTAAGATGAAAAATACAGATGAATGATACTGATTAGAAATAAACTGTATTCGAATAGCCATCCTTTTTGTTTTCTTGAAAATATCCTTCAAAAGCACAGATGTATACAAGTTTGAATTCTAAAACTAGATATAATCGCTTAAAAAGGTTGGACTAGCAGAGCTTTTTTTTTAGCACATTGTGATTGTAGTATGGTAATTGTGTTCGTTTTAATACTTCTGATTCAATGCATAGCCATTGGCATTTGCCCTGAATATAGAGGAAATATCTTGGACTAAAAATCAATAATAGCAGTTTTGAAAATCATTTTCTATTGATGAGATTCTGCTTCCAGAATAAGACTTAGCCCACAATTTGAAACTTTATAGTAACATGAAAACAGTTCACAATTACTGTAATTTAAAATTTAACTCACATTCAAATTGAAATGGGAGGAAAAATAAATCCCTGTATGAAGCTGTTCTCACTGTATGTGTTTTGAAGCTTATTCTAAATGTAAAATCAACATTGCTATTCTAGTCACAGCAATGCACTTTCCCAAATGTCGTATTAAACTCATTACTGGGAGAATGACAAGGCTTGCTAATGTGATTGTTCTTTCCTCATAATAAAGGCAAAAATTACCAGTGCTTCTGAACTTAAAATAAGATGTGATTGGAGTTAGATGAATTAGTTCTGATGAATATGTATTTCAAATGGTTATGTTTAAAAATATGTATCCATGAGTACTCTTTATTTCAATTTTTAAACTGTATTTAGCAGACTAAATTTTTACTTTGAATATTCTCATAATAACTTTCTTGATATCAAAGTTGCTGCAGAGTTGCATATTAAAGAAAAGGTTGACACAATATTTGGTGTAAATTGAAAGGTTTGACTTTCTTTTTTCTAGTCTTTGTTATTTAATTGCATCATGCTCATATAGTCTTTGTCACTCTAGTTCCCATTTCCTTGACTTCCTTTTAGAACACTATAATGTGTTTTTCTCTTTGTGTTTAGTGAAATGGTTGGTAGAAAACAAAATTGATGGATATTTTATGAAACATTTTAGCTACATAAAACAGTCGCCAGTTTTTTTGAAGTAAATTATAATAGACCACAATAAACATTTGCTATCATCTTTCAGCTACATTTGCAACTATTATGCTTAGGACATAGTAACAATTTTCTGATTGCAACAAATTATGTTATTGATATGTATGAGAACTTTTAGACAAATGATGGAAGACATTTTGAAATTAGAGGAACGTTTGAAAAAAATAGATGCATTTTAGTATACAGGTTTAGGTTTTCAAAGAAATATTTTTACATACGACTTTAACTTCTCTTCAATAAATACAGAGTGAATATCTAATATTTTCTCTCTATTGCCCCCTACTGCTTTTTAAAATTATTTCTTTTTGTTTTGTTTTGTTTTTCTCTGCCACTTTACCAAAATGACCTTGCTCAGGTCATTAAATCAAATTGGCATTTTTCAATTTACCCTTTATTGGTTTCTTTATCAACATTCCAAATATTTGACCAACCTCTGGTTTTTGATATCCTCTTTGCATTCCTTTCCTCAGGGTTATTTTTTCACATTTTACCAGTTTATCCTAGATTGTATCCTTTGCTGAGCTAAAATCTTCTATCTTAAAGAATGTTAAAGGTCCTTAGGTGTGACCTTAGGGTGTTTTCAACTCCTATCCTCCTTTTTTGCTCTAGTTCACTTGCGATCAAGTACAATTAACATTAGAATCACCCAGGGACAACTGAAAGCCTGCACATTTTGAGAAATCTGCACACAGATTTACTAGTAATGACAAAACAATGCGACAGTGCGGCCGTCTCCATAGCTCTTGGAGTGGATATCAGAGACAGTCCTGCCAGAGTAATAGAAGACCTGAGCTCTAGCCTTTGACCTGCAGAAATGGCTGGAGATGGAATCGGTGCCCAGAACTTCACCTGACCTGTGATAAAGACAAATTTGAACTTCAAACTACTACTGAGTATAATAAATGTGACTATTAAGAATTTCCAGTTTTCTTCCCAGAAAAAGATATTTTGTTGGCGCTGACTCTTTGTATACACACACAAGCTTTTATTATATTAGAGAATCATAATAATATAATTATTCTGAGCTGCATCTATTCTGAGTAGAAGATTCAGATTTTTATATGTTTCATTTAGAAAAATACATCTTCCTTAATGAGGATTATTCATATATTTCTCTGAGATTTGCACTATTTATCTTTGTAAATGTTTCTCTCTCTGTTTGAGTATATTGGGATAACCCTCTTATCCTTGTGATTAAGTGATAAAGTGGTAATCTTTATCCTACCCTGGACCAGGAGCTGGAATGTAATGAACAAGCAACAAATTGATATTTGAAAAGTCACACTGAGCTGTCTTGTTTATTGCAGAAAACAGTACCAGAAAAGAAATCTACTTTGGTTTTAGAGACTACAAACTCAGTTCACACATGTAAAAATATCCTTGTGGTCAGAACTTTCTCTTTATCATATCACCTAGCTGCCTGGTTTGAAGTCTTTATTCACTTGATCTGTGCCAGCTGTATATCACTTCTTGGTCTCAGCTACCTCAATGTCTTAACAGTCAGGGAGCAAACTTTATCTTCATTATCTTTTTCCAGCATAATATTTTTAAAAAACAATGATACCTGAAAACATTGCTACATCTTTGAATTTCTCAAGAATTTGATGAAAGCAACAATCGAAACTCTGCTGGTGATATGATTATGTAGTGGGTAGGCAGCCTGTTGATAATGAATTTACTCCGGCATTACCATTTCCTGGATATTATTAAAAGGAATCTCTAGTTACCTTTCAAAATAATGTCCATCATTGGGTCCCAGAGGCCGAAGGTAGCTAAAAATTGTTGCCATATGCATTCACATCAATAAATTTAGTCTGATGGAAAATTATCTTGCTTCTTCTTTTCTTGACAATCATACAAATATGTTTATGCATACACTGAGGTTAGTCCTGTAATACCAGAGATATTTACCATTTAGAAACCCAAGCTTCAGGGTCAAAGGGAATGCAAAAGCATAGGTGTTGCAGAAGTATCACATGGTTGGAGAGATGATTGGCGGTGAAGTTCTACCAATAGGGCAAAGAGAGGAGTGATCAAATTCGAAGAGAAAAGAGACCTATGGAGGAATAAGCCCCACATTCTATGATACTTTTCCCTCAATACACCTAATAATCCCTAAGCTTGGCAACTGAGAGACTTTGATTCCAAGTAGAATGTGGCAGTTATGCTAGTCACACAGAAGTTTTGGCAGTCTCATTAATTGAGAACACAGACTTTATTTTATTTTTTAACCTTTTTTATTATTGGAGTATAATTGCTTTACAATGCTGTGTTAGTTTCTGTTGTATAGTGAGGTGAATCAGCTATACATATACCTCTCGCCTACCTCCCTTCATTCTTTTTTTTTTTATATACTTTAAATTTTTATTTTTACTTTATTTTACTTTACAATACTGTATTGGTTTTGCCATACATTGACATGAATCCACCACGGGTGTACATGCGATCCCAAATATGAACCCCCCTCCCACCTCCCTCCCCACAACATCCTTCTGGGTTATCCCCATGCACCAGCCCCAAGCATGCTGTATCCTGCATTGGACATAGACTGGTGATTCGATTCTTACATGATAGTATACATGTTTCAATGCCATTCTCCCAAATCATCCCAACCTCTCCCTCTCCCTCTGAGTACAAAAGTCTGCTATACACATCTGTGTCTTTTTTGCTGTCTTGCATACAGGGTCATCATTGCCATCTTTCTAAATTCCATATATATGGAGAACACAGACTTTAAAAATGTCCAAGGAGGAGTGCCCCCAGCAAATTTCTTTGACTTTAACTAAAACCCCAGAAAGGCTGTACATTAGAATTAAAGTCAAATAATCCAGCCCTCTTCAAAACTAAAGTTTCACATGAATCAATTCAATCACTATTTAAGGAAAAGAAATCTTAAACTACTATAGTTACCTGTGGAAAAGTGTTCATTCCTCTCTGTAGGAATATGCACTCATTAAGACCTTCACATTTTTAAAATATGCTAGTCACTCAGTAAAAAATAAACAAGCCAGCTAATAAACAGGGCCAAATGACAAAAGAAGAGCTCTTAAAAGATGCTTTTAAATAACTAAATCAGGTAAACCCAGGAACTCATTTCCTAACCTTTATAAAGTACATCAAACCTTATTCTATTCAAAATACTTTCATTCAGTTATCTGATTTCATCTACACAGTAGTCTTTGAGCCTAGTGAAGCAGACAGCAGAAATAGACACAGGAGTTTCCAGTATATTGTAGTTATTAGACAGGTCTTTAAAACAATTTTGATTAATTTATTCTCAGAGTAAGTGATGAAGAGAAAAATCACACAGAATACTGTCATCTACTTTATTCAATAGAAGTTTTAAAAAGGCAAAGGAAGTCATAAAATTTAAGAAATAAACATTAATGTGATAGTATTCAAGACAGCTGCAGATAATAGTGATGTTGAAGAGTTTGTATTCAAGCCATGATCATTAACCCATATTTTATATAATTCTATTCATTTATATATTTAAAAAGTTATAGTTAATTGGCTTCCCTAGTGGCTCAGAGGGTAAAAAAACCTGCCTGCAATACAGAAGACCTGAGTTCTATCCCTAGGTCAGGAAGTTCCCCTGGAGAAGGGAACAGCTACCCACTCCAGTATTCTTGCTGGAGAATTACATGGACAGAGGAGCTATATCAAAAATATTTATTTTAATAAAGTCAATGAAAACTCGTGTTAAGAAATTATTTCTTCCTAATGATAAAAGGATTGGTGGGCCACAAAGTCTTTTCTTGACTCTGAAAAATGTACAGATATGTTAGCTTTTTTTTCTTTTTTTTGGTAAGAGAGCTTTGGAAAATAAACTTTCGTTATAAATTTTGAGGCACATTGAAATATGCCAAAGAATAGATGTCAAAAAAGCACAAAACTAAAGTACCTTAGACTGCAAGGAGATCCAATCAGTCCATCCTAAAGGAGTTCAGTCCTGGGTGTTCATTGGAAGGACTGATGTTGAAGCTGAAACTCCAATATTTTGGCTACCTGATGCGAAGACCTGACTCATTTGAAAAGACCCAGATGCTGAGAAAGATTGAGAGCAGGAGGAGAAGGGGACGATAGAGGATGAGATGATTGGATGGCATCACTGACTCAATGGACATGGGTTTGGGTAGACTCCGACAGTTGGTGATGGACAGGAAAGCCTGGTGTGCTGCGGTTCACAGGATCACAAAGAGTCAGACACGACTGAGCGACTGAACTGAACTGAACTGAATGATGTAAGAATTCAGAGAATCATTTGTTAGGTGAATACAGCTAAGTACACCTGTGTTGTAGCCTGTCATTGATTTCAGGCTTTTCATTTGTTGGTTGAAAATACATTGTAATGAACATTACTTTTAGCCCTATGAAAAATTTAACATTTTTCTAAAAGTGAAAAGAAGTATCCAGTTCACTTCACTTATATATGAGTCTTCATTTCTCTCTCCTCTCAGTTCAGTTCAGTTCAGTTCAGCCACTCAGTCGTGTCTAAATCTTTGCGACCCCATGAATTGCAGCACGCCAGGCCTCCCTGTCCGTCACCAACTCCCGGAATTCACTTAGACTCAAGTCCATCGAGTCAGTGATGTCATCCAGGTATCTCATCCTCTGTCTTCCCCTTCTCCTCCTACCCTCAATCCCTCCCAGCATCAAAGTCTTCTCCAATGAGTCAACTCTTCACATGAGGTGGCCAAAGTACTGGAGTTTGAGCTTTAGCATCATTCCTTCCAAAGAAATCCCAGGGCTGATCTCCTTTAGAATGGACTGGTTGAATCTCCTTGCAGTCCAAGGGACTCTCAAGAGTCTTCTACAACACCACAGTTCAAAAGCATTAATTCTTCGGCACTCAGCCTTCTTCACAGTCCAACTCTCACAATCATACATGACCACTGGAAAAACCATAGCCTTGACTAGACGAACCTTAGTCGATAAAGTAATGTCTCTGCTTTTGAATAAGCTATCTAGGTTGATCATAACTTTTCTTCCAAGGAGTAAGTGAGTAGCAGTCATGTTTTTCTTTATCATCATAGTATTACCAAAATATTTCTTTTTTATTTCCAGGTTTCAGCAAGTCATTATCTCAAGATATCCTTACAGTTTTTAAACATTCAAATCAATTACAAAGCTATTTCCTTCCTTACCTTTTATAATTTTCTAAATGTATTTGATGCCATTATAGTTGAGAAGTAGTTTCATGTTAGTCTGTTTATGTATCATTGTCTTCACCTTTTGACATAGCTATGAAATGTCATTCAAAAATGAGTGTCATGTATTATTTATAATAACACTTTACATACTCCAGATTTTGCTTAAGTGTTAAATGTTCAATGAGTAGATAAAGAAGCAGGCTGAAACTGGAAGGACAATTTTTCTTTGAAAGTTTTGAGAGCAGTTTAAATAAAACTTTTATGTTCAAAATAGTAATATTTGTATTTCACAAGCACGGAAATTGAAACTGCAATCAGAAATCTTCCAGCAAACAAAAGCCCAGGTCCAGATGGCTTCACAGCTGAATTCTACCAAAATTTTAGAGAAGAGCTAACACCTATCCTACTCACAATCTTCCAGAAAATTGCAGAGGAAGGTAAACTTCCAAACTCATTCTATGAGGCCACCATCACCCTAATACCAAAACCTGACAAAGATGTCACAAAAAAAGAAAACTACAGGCCAATATCACTGATGAACATAGGTGCAAAAACCCTTAACAAAATCCTAGCAATCAGAATCCAACAACACATTAAAAAGATCATACACCATGGCCAAGTGGGCTTTATCCCAGGGATGCAAGGATTCTTCAATATCCACAAATCAATCAATATAAGTCACCACATTAACAAATTGGAAAATAAAAGCCATATGATTATCTCAATAGATGCAGAGAAGGCCTTTGACAAAATTCAACATCCATTTATGATGAAAACTCTCCAGAAAGCAGGAATAGAAGGAACATACCTCAACATAATAAAAGTTATATATGACAACCCCACAGCAAACATTATCCTCAATGGTGAAAAATTGAAAGCATTTCACCTAAAGTCAGAAACAAGACAAGGGTGCTCACTTTCACCGCTACTATTCAACATAGTTCTGGAAGTTTTGGCCACAGCAATCAGAGCAGAAAAAGAAATAAAAGGAATCCAATTTGGAAAACAAGAAGTAAAACTCTCACTGTTTGCAGATGACATGATCCTTTACGTAAAATACCCTAAAGACCCCACCAGAAAATTACTAGAGCTAATCAATGACTATAGTAAAGTTGCAGAATATAAAATAAACACACAGAAATCCCTTGCATTCCTATACACTAATAATGAGAAAGTAGAAAAAGAAATTAAGGAAACAATTCCATTCACCATTGCAACGAAAAGAATAAAATACTTGGGAATATATCTACCTAAAGAAACTAAAGACTATATATAGAAAACTATAAAACACTGATGAAAGAAATCAAAGAGGACACTAATAGATGGAGAAATATACCATGTTCATGGATTGGAAGAATCAGTATAGTGAAAATGAGTATACTACCCAAAGCAATCTATAGATTCAATGCAATCCCTATCAAGCTACCAGCGGTATTTTTCACAGAACTAGAACAAATAATTTCACAATTTGTATGGAAATATAAAAAACCTCAAATAGCCAAAGCAATCGAAAAAGAAAAGTGGAACTGGAGGAATCAACCTGCCTGACTTCAGGCTCTACTACAAATCCACAGTCATCAAGACAGTATGGTACTGGCACAAAGACAGAAATATAGATCAATGGAACAAAATAGAAAGCCCAGAGATAAATCCACACACCTATGGACACCTTATCTTTGACAAAGGAGGCAGGAATATACAATGGAGAAAAGACAATCTCTTTAACAAGTGGTGCTGGGAAAACTGGTCAACCACTTGTATAAGAATGAAACTAGATCACTTTCTAACACCATTCACAAAAATAAACTCGAAATGGATTAAAGATCTAAATGTAAGACCAGAAACTATAAAACTCCTAGAGGAGAACATAGGCAAAACACTCTCCGACATACATCACAGCAGGATCCTCTATGATCCACCTCCCAGAATACTGGAAATAAAAGCAAAAATAAACAAATTGGATCTAATTAAAATTAAAAGCTTCTGCACAACAAAGGAAACTATAAGCAAGGTGAAAAGACAGCCTTTGGAATGGGAGAAAATAATAGCAAATGAAGCAACTGACAAACAACTAATCTCAAAAATATACAAGCAACTTATGGAGCTCAAGTCCAGAAAAATAAATGACACAATCAAAAATGGGCCAAAGAACTAAATAGACATTTCTCCAAAGAAGACATATGGATGGCTAACAAACACATGAAAAGATGCTCAACATCACTCATTATCAGAGAAATGCAAATCAAAAGCACAATGAGGTACGATTTTACACCAGTCAGAATGGCAGCGATCCAAACATCTAAAAGCAATAAATGCTGGAGAGGGTGTGAAGAAAAGGGAACCCTCTTACATTGTTGGTGGGAATGCAAACTAGTACAGCCACTATGGAGAACAGTGTGGAGATTCCTTAAAAAAATTACAAATAGAACTGCCTATGACCCAGCAATTCCACTGCTGGGCATACATACCGAGGAAACCAGAATTGAAAGAGACCCGTGTATCCCAATGTTCATCGCAACACTGTTTATACTAGCCAGGACATGGAAACAACCTAGATGTCCATCAGCAGATGAACGGATAAGAAAGCTGTGGTATATATACACAATGGAGTATTACTCAGCCATTAAAAAGAATACATTTGAATCAGTTCTAATGAGGTGGATGAAACTGGAGCCTATTATACAGAGTGAAGTAAGCCAGAAAGAAAAACACCAATACAGTATACTAACACATATATATGGAATTTAGAAAGATGGTAATGATAATCCTGTATGTGAGACAGCAAAAGAGACACAGATGTATAAAGCAGTCTTTTGGACTCTGTGGGAGAGGGAGAGGGTGGGATGATTTGGGAGAATGGCATTGAAACATGTATACTATCATGTAAGAAACGAATCGCCAGTCTAGGTTTAATACAGGATACAGGATGCTTGGGGCTGGTGCACCGGGATGATCCAGAGAGACGATATGGGGTGGGAGGTGGGAGGGGGTTTCAGGATTGGGAACTCATGTACACCCGTGGCTGATTCATGTATGTCAGTGTATGGCAATGCCAGTACAGTATTGTAAAGCAAAAGTAAAAATTAAAATTAAAAAAAAAAAAGATCATGTATACTTGCATAATGTATACTTTGTATACTTTGCTCCCCAAATAGAATGTACATATACAAGTGATGATTTGAGCTTTTCATGACATTTAATGTTATCTTCCAGAAATTAAAACTACCTTTGATTCAAACTTGTGAGATAATTCATGATAAGTTATGAAAGAAACATTGAGAATGATAATGGATATAATATTAAGATGATGGCACAAGCATTGGGTAGAGATTTTAAAATTTTTCTCTGCATAATCCATAACTAAATCAATTTATTTAGTGCAGTGACTTCAAATGGACTCAGTTTGAGCAAACTTTGGGAAACAGTGAAGGACAGTTAAGCCTGACGTGCTAGAGTTCATGGGGTCGCAAAGAGTCCGATAAAAATTTGCAACAGAAAAACAACAACAACTCAAATGTTAACATATTTTAGGACTTTTTTGTGCCAGATAAAAATGCTAAGCACTTGACATGGAATATCCCAACTGATCCTCACTACTGAGAACCCTATGCTGAGGAAATTTTAGAATATATTACTGTTTTACAGTTGAGGAAGTGAGAGTTTGAAACTGTGATGTAGACATTGTCACACAGCTATTATTGATGAAATTCAGAACTGAAAATAAGGTTGTCTAAACACTGCAGACTTAAACCTTTCCCATTGGCTAACTTGGGTAGCAAAGAATTTGTAAAATTTTGATAAATATGAAATAGATGAACCATCAATACAGAGAGAGGAAGGGAATATATGCTTCAATTGGTATATATGATATGTGGTTTTGGAAAAATAATTTTGTGATTTGCACTTTGTGTGTGTGCTAAGTGACTTCAGTCATTTCTGTCTTTCTGTGACCCTATGGACTGTAGCCTGTCAGGCTTCTCTGTCCATGGCAAGAATTCTCCAGGCAAGAATACTGGAGTGGGTTACCATCCCCTTCCAGGGGATCTTCTTGACCCAGGGATCAAACCTGTGTCTTCTTATGTCTCTCTCATTGGCAGGTGGGTTCTTTACCTCTAGTGCCACCTGGGAAGCCTGGAAATCATATTAACAGAAGAAAATAAGGATTGTTATCATTATCTTGAGTTATTTAAGTATACCTTATTATAAGATAATGTAAGCCTTTTTGCTTGAAGGCAAGAAGCCTTCAAGCCTTCTGAAGACATAAGCCTTCAAGACTTATGGTGGAAGAAGACAGGAAAAAATAAAAGTTCTGGAAGTCTTAGCTACAGCAATTAGGGAATAAAGATAAATAAATCCAGATCAGAAAATAAGAAGTAAAGCTCTCACTGTTTGCAGATGACATGATACTGCACATAGAAATCCCTAAAGATAGCATCAGAAAATTACTTAAACTAATCAGTGAATTTAACAAAGTTTCAGAATCCAAAATCAATACACAGAAATCATGTGCATTTCTATATACTAACAATGAAAAATCAGAAATAGAAATTAAGGAATCAATCCCATTCACCATTGCAATTTTAAAAATTAAATATCTAGGAATAAACTCACCTAAGGAGACAGAAGAACTGCACACTGAAAATTATAAGACACTAATGAAAGAAATAAAAAATGACATAAACAGATGAGAGATATTCCATGTTCCTGGGTAGGAAGAATCAATATTGTGAAAATGATTATACTGCCAAATACAATCTACAGATTCAATGCAATCTCTATCAAATTACCAATGGCATTTTTCACAAAACTACAACAAAAAATTTCACAATTCATATGGAAACACAAAAGACCCAAAATAGCCAAACCAGTCTTGAGAAAGAAGAATGGAGCTGGAAGAATCAACCTTTCTGATTTCAGATCATACTACAAAGCTATAGTCATCAAGATAGTATGATACTGGAACAAAAATAGAAATATAGACCAATGGAACAAGATAGAAAGCCCAGAAATAAACCCATGCACCTATAAATACCTTATTTTTAACAAAGGAGGCAAGAATATACAATAGGGCAAAGACAGCCTCTTTAGTTAATGGTGCTGGGAAAACTGGACAGCTACATGTAAAAGGATGAAATTAGAACACTTCCTAACACTGTACACAAAGATAAACTCAAAATTTACATTTTTGAGTTGCATTATATTACATTTACTCAAAAATGTAAATTTGTATAGTTTTATAGTTTCTGGTCTTACATTTAGCAACTAAATGTAAGACCAGAAACTATAAAACTCTTAGAGGAAAACATAGGCAGAACACTTGATGACATAAATCAAAGCAAGATCCTCTATGACCCCCTCTTAGAGTAATGGCAATAAAAACAATAGTAAACAAGTGGGACCTGATTAAACTTAAAATCTTTTGCAAAACAAAGGAAACTATAAGTGAGGTGAAAAGACAACCCTCAGAATTAGATAAAGTAATAGCAAATGAAACAACTTTAATTTCCAAAATATACAAGCAGCTCATAGAACTCAATATCTGAAATACAAACAGCCCAACCAAAAAGTGGAAAAAAGACCTAAACAGACATTTCTCCAAAGACATACAGATGGCTAATAAACACATGAAAAGATGCTCAACATTGCTCATTATTAGAGAAATGAAAATCAAAACTACAATGAAATATCACCTCACACTGGCCAGAATGGCATCATCAAAAAGTCCACAAACAGTAAATCCTGGAGAGGATGTGGAGAAAAGGGAACACTCTTGCATTGTCGGTGGGAATGTAAATTGATACAGTCACTATGGAAGATGTTATGGAGATTCCTTAAAAATCTAGGAATAAAACCAAGTGACCCATCAATCCCAACCCTAGGAATACCCTGAGAAAACCAAAATTGAAAAAGCCACATGTATCCCATTGTTCATTGCAGCACAATTTACAATAGCTAGAACATGGACACAACCTAGATGTCCATCGACCGATGAATGGATGAAGAAGTTTAAAAGGAATGCATTTGAGTCAGTTCTAACGAGGTGGATGAACCTAGAACTTATTATAGAGTGAAGTGAGTCAGAAAGAGAAAGATAAATATCATATTCTAATGCATATATATGGAATCTAGAAAAATGATACTGAGGAATTTATGTGTGGGGCTACGATGGAGAGATAGACATAGAGAATAGACTTACAGACATGGGGAGAGAGGAGGAGAGGGTGAGATGTATGGAAAGGGTAACATGGAAACTTACATAACCTTATGTAAAATAGATAGCCAACAGGAATTTCCTATATGGCTCAGGAAACTCAAACACGAATTCTGTGTAAACCTAGAGTGGTGGGATGGAGAAGAAGATGAGATAGAGGTTCAAAAGGGAGGGGATATATGTATACTTATGGCTGATTCATGTTGAGGTTTGACAGAAAACAACAAAATTCTGTAAAGGACTTATCCTTCCATAAAAAATTAAATAAAAACCTTTGAATGCAGGTAGTTGTATGTAGGATAAAATAAAAAGCAAATGGAGAGTAGGAGGTGCCCTTTTATAAAGGATCCTCTTTTGATATTTGAGAGCTTGAGCTGAGGCCCAAATAAAAAGAGAAGACAAGGCTTGTAGGTACTACTTATGATCAGTCTGGACATAGAGACCAGCACTCAAAGGCTTGGAGAGGTATCTGTAGTGGGTTTGAGGACTTACAAAGGAGAGGTACAGCTGGAGTCAAGCAAAGAGAACAGGGTGAGTAGAAGATGGTATCAGAGAGGTAACTGGAAAGCATATGTAGGATGGGGAAATCTTTTGATGAGGAGAGTAGATTTTTTTTCTTTCTTTCTTTTTTTTTTTCTTCTTTTTTAGTGAAATAAACCTCTGGATGGATTTGTGACTGGAGTGACAGAATCTGTCATTTCTCAATAAGAACATTTTGGGAATTACCAATTTGGGGCAAACATAAAATCAGGGGAACTATTTTCATTTAGGCTACATAGGAATAGTCCAAGAAAGAGATGAGACTGGGTTGGGATAGATAGTGTGTGATACATATTCACATTCTATATATATATATATATATATATATATATATATATATATATACACACACACATGCACACACACACACACACACACACACACACACACACACACACACACCAGAGATGGAGACAGTTTTAACTGCAGATGCACTGGATGAGATATACAAGGAGATGGGTAAAGAATGTTTCCAAGATTTAAAGTTGAGCAAATGGAAGAATTGAATTTAGAGCCAAGTTCCAAAACCTAAGTTTAAAAAAAAAAAAAAACAACAACCAAAACCCTTTAAACCTTTCGCTTTCCTAGAAGAGTTATCTTTGATTGTTACTTTCATTCAAACCGCCAACTTTCCCAGAAGTAAAACTGTGTGAATAAGCAAACTTAGAGCTATATGACTTCTGTTTAGCTATAAAATGTATGATATTTTTTACTCCACCTTTATTAACAGATAAGCAGTTATGTAAAGTCCTTTATATCCTGTCAAATTTTCTTTTGGGTGAAATACTTAAATCCTTAGGAGTTTTTAGAAATTTAGTTAATTATACAAATAAGCAAAGTGCATTTTCAGGTTGAGCATAAAAGTAAAAGAGATAACCTGAAAAAGTCTTAAACAAGCTAAAATCCTGTGTTTGTGCTAAGTTTGAAATATAAACCTACTTTTCCCCTCTGATGAGAATTATAAAGTTTTACATTTGCTATTACCTTTGCAGTTTTAAATTTTCCACTTATGATGTAATTAAACACATTTATTTGCAAGTTCATGTATGAGTACTATAGATTGCCAGGCATTTCTGACCTGAGAGATCAAGGGTTTGGTCCATTTCTTTTCATGGGCTTATCCAAAGCTGAAATCCTAGCAATGACAATACCATAGCAATACCATGGATGTTTTAAAACTATTGTTAACAGCTATTTTGCTTTAATTTAGTATAAAGAAAGCAAATATCATATTGTAGTATATTTGCTATTATTGAGAGAATAAGTATTGAAATTATTGTACACTTTGAAAAGGTACACTCCAAATTTTTAAGATACTTGGCCCCCAAACATGAAATGCAACCACAAATTGCAGCCCAAGGAAGGCAATATGGAGGAATTTGATCTGTTGGTCCTGAATCAGTGATAGATTCACATGCTCATTTCATGTACACCTCAGCTGAATTTATGTTTTACATTTAACCTCTTTTTTAGTATACTTTATAATTTCTTCCTTTAACTTAGTGTTTAGCCTACTGTTTGTATCATCTTTATATATAAAGAAAAAATATATGCATAATCATGTAATTATATATATATATATATATATATATATATATATAGAGAGAGAGAGAGAGAGAGAGAGAGGCCTCTACAAATGAATATTTTCTCCTATTTTCTAGGTACTGTTTGCTTTTACTACACATCATGTTCATCATTTTATCCTAATTATAAAACATATAAAGAATTATAATATACTGTGTTTTCTTTCCAGTGTGAGTCAACCTCTCAATATTTCAATACCAACTCAACAACATTTTCTCTTGGCTCTCCTTGGCTTAAATCAGTCTTGCCTCTCTCCATGGCAGTTTGTTAGCCCATTACCCAGGAATAGGCCTCTTTGTTGCAGTTGAGCACAGTCAACTTCTGTTAGGTTAACACTGCTAGGTTAATTCCCCTGCGACTAAGTACTTTCTTATGTATCTTATATATTAAATTACAGACATATGATAAACTATTAATGAACTGGCACTTATGCATGGAAACTACTTGTCCAGGGACTTCACTCTAGTGAAAATTGAACTGAGAACCATGTTTTCAACCAGAAGCAAATACCATTTAAAGAATGTGGCTTGATGGTTTGCCACATTTATAGTGTCACAGATATCACATCCTTTGAGATAATTTATTGAAGACAGCTGGTGTGGTCTCATGATAAGTACTTCAGTACTGTTTGTTCTGAATGATCAACGTGGCTAACATGATCTGGAATTGGCAGTGAGGAGTGAGGAATGTTGCTCTCTCATCACAAACCCAATTTAAGACTAGTGTAGAAAAACAAAACGCAACCCCTGGAGAGACTTTCAGCCAAAGTCGTGCTCTCAAGGGAAACGCGTATATGAATCAGACATAGAAGCTGAAAGAAGTAGAGGAGGCTCAAGACAGAACATTCTTTAGTCACATTGACAGTCAGTGTTTAGAGTTGGGAAAGGGTACATGTGGAATGAGATTAGGGAATGTACAGAATTACGTAGGGATGGAAGATATGGGTAATGAGTGACATCCTGGGACTCTGGGATTTCGTGTGGTCACTGATAAAAGAAAGATGGAAGTGGTGAGGGGTTGTGTCCTGATTGTTTCTTAGCCAGATCTCTGGAGTGTTTCTGGCTGTTTTTCACTAGAGCCATGTGTTAGCATTCTGTTGTCCCTACTTCATTCTTGTTTCAGGAGGGACAGTGTAGCAAGGAACACATAAAGTTCAAGAGTCTGGTTCTCATTCCTGCTCATGGTGTTTTAGAGACAGAAGAATGTTTCTGGGATCATAGTGAGCTCTGCATATCCTTCACTCCTGTCTATTCCTTCAGGCCCCAAAAGTGTATTTACCACATGGAACTTCAGAATGATAATGCAGCATTATTTATTGATGATAGCATAGTAATTTCATATTTTTAAAGTTTAATATTATAAAAGTTTCATTTACTTAAGAATGCTTATGCTCATTAGCAGAGAATTAGTGCCTTGCTTAACAGAGAAGTCCAATAATTAATATTTAAGTAGTTGTTTGCAAACTTACAGCAAAATGGTACAAGGAATCATTATTTACTCAGGATTTTTTTTTTTTTTGCATCTTGATCTTGTACAATAAAAAGATACCTAAGAAAATTATATGGATTAGGACCTGATTCAAATAATGGAAATATAAATGTTTTGAAGAAAAGAAATGTGTAGAGAATACAGAAGACAGTGAACTTCTTTGTGCAGTGTAAATAGCAATCGAGACTGAGTTTTGAGTATAGCCCCCGAATACTACCACTCAACCCTCTTCCTTTCCAGATATTGGAGAGTATTTCCTCAGGAAAATTGAAATCACAAGACTCATTTTTAAACACAGGCAAGTCTAATAGTTCAAGATGATTCCACATTACCAGGTAACACTTAAATTCTTTTTTTTTTTTAAGGTTAGATTTAATGGATGTTTAATAAAATTAGACTTTCTTATTCTAATCATGAAAACAAATAAAATGGTAGAAAGATAAATTATATATATATATATATATTCACAATAGTTAATCTCCTTCTCCTTTCTTTTGTGAAAAGTAATTCATGACTCCTTATCTATAAATATGAATGGTGACTATAAGTAGGGAGATATATGAAAGAGAAAATTTCAGTTTAGCCTAAATGGTAACAGCTTATACTTCTAACAATTTACATAAACAGTCCAGAAAGCTTCCTTTGCTTTCTCAAAGGATGTCTGAAAAAGTTAATGTTAAAGGCAGAGTTGGACTTATGGTATATGGCATTTCAGTTTCAATCCAGTTGTCTTCCCCTTATACACTGTTCTGTAGTTGATAGGATGTTACAATTAATATAACTAATAAACTGTAAGTGTTTGTTATGTATAGGCATTTTACATGGATAATCTAATTTAATTTAATCACTACTTCAACCCAATTTGATTAGGATTGCATAGCCAGTGAGCTGAAGAGCTCTTATACCATCCTATGGACTCATTACACGAACTGCTTTGCATTGATATCTCCCATTTTTAGATCATCAGGGTCAGAATGAGGACAGTGAGTGTGGCAGGCCAGACAGTGTCTATCCTGACTCAAATAGTGTCTACTTCTCATTTTATAATGTTTCTCTACCTTATGAACATAGTATGTTTCCAAGTAGGTTGAGTTACCTAACCATAGCATTCTGTGGAATATTTCAGCCACATAAACATGGTATAATACATAAAATGAAAGCAATTCAAAGTGAGTTTGTCCAGGATTTGTCCTTGAAAGCATGCTGAGTGGGTTTGAGAGCTGAAAAAATAATTGAACTTATTTGATAATGGTTGAACTACACATCTGAAATTCTCTATAATCCTAGGGTCAAGCATAATGTTCATAATTATATAAAATACCTTTAATAATATAAAAATCATTGAAGGCCCTATGTTCTGTGGCAGTCTCAATCAAAGTAAGTTCACTGGTGATATGCTTTTAACAGAACATTCAGCAGACCCTGGAGACACAAAATACATCAATCTGAGGGACTCCTAGAACAGGTGAACTGTCATTAGGTTTGGAGGACAGGTCAGCATAGCAGTCATTTTCAAAGCACAGTCAAGTAGAAATGAATTGAATATAATCCTTGGGCTGTATATATTCCAGATCAGCTTCTCCTAATTTAATAGCCTTTTGGATAAAGGAATTTTTAACAGTTACTCCCTCTGGTCAGCCCATTAAAACAATATCTTGCACATTAACTTTATGAGGGGCAAGAAATCAGAATACACATAAAATGTGAAGGGAGATAAATTAATCTATGTCATCTATTAAACAACTACCTGAAATCAAGTTTTAAGTATATTGTGTAGTTTAATCTGAATAGAAATACAGTTGTTGTTTTGTTTTGTTTTGTGTTTTAAGAAAAGAGATTGCATGAACATGAGAAAGAAAAATTTCAAGAAAATCTTGTTTCCATATCATACATATCCTTACTCAGAAGCTTCTCTAGTTTATTTTTTCCAACCTATACTTATTCTCACATCTTCTTTGTCTAGTAGGAAGAGTTATCTATTCAATGATTATATCCCTATTATTTTTTCTTTTGCTTAGACATCAATAATATGTTGTATAACCAAATCAGTCCATAGCCCTATGGTCTGTAAGCCATTTGCTTAATATTATAATTTCCCAATAATAAGAAAGACCATCTATATCATTGTCTGCATTTCATTTTCTTCAGTGGCACACGAAATTTAGAAAAATAAATTGTTCTTACTCTCAAACAACTTCAATCAAGTAAGGGGAATATAGCATGAACATACATACTTATGGAATGTTATTGTTGATCTCTGTTATTTTTAAAGCCTAATATTATTTTAAAATCTTTTTTAAAAAGTTTTTCTTTACATGAGAGTTAAAGGGAAAAATGATATTAGAAGTCAGAGAAAAATAAGCTGCTTTGAAATAAAATAGGAGGTCAATAACAGATGCCAGGAGAGTATATCCCTCCCTTCTTTCATTTAACAAACATCTAATAAGCATATCACACTGTACTCAAAGTTCCAGGGAAAAGCTTGATGGTTAACAGGATGACTCAGTCTCTGTCCTCATGATACTTAAAAGTTGCTGAGATTGAGAGATGTGAAAAACTTGCATGTAAATTAGAGGAGAGAGAACCAGGACAAATACAGAAAGGAAAAGGCAAATACACTACTTGGGAAAATAATAAATCTACTTACTACCTTAGACAAATATGATTAATCTGAAATAAGATTGGAGACAGCCAATTAGGAAAGACTCTGAAGAAAATTAAGAACAAGCTTAAATCATACATTTTTTTCCCGTAGGCAATGAGGAGGTGTTGAAAGTTCTTCAACAGAGCATTGGCATAAAAAAGAAGTTTTGAGGAAAATGAATAGCCTATAAGGTGAACACAGGAAAGAGAAGTTGGGAGTGGCAGTTAGGACAGTCTGGGGTACTTGTGATTTATCCCTCCAGAAGGTGGTACCTCTGAACACAGAAAGGAAAAGTTGAAAACTTGAGTAAGAGGAAGGAAAATGATATTTATTGTTTGTGTTGGATATGTGTATTTAATGTGTGAACCTGCTTAATTCTCATAAAAACATTTTATTTCATTTGATGTGAATAAATAAACTGGGCAAGTTAATTTTTTTTCTTCAAGAGGCAGGTGTATGCAAATAAAACATTTATTAGTAGGAATGGCAAATAAGCATATGAAAAGATGTTTTATTAGGGAAATAAAGATTATATTCACTGTGAGGTACCAGAACATACTCAGGAAAATGGCAGAAAAGAAAGAAAGGAAGGAAGGAAAGAGAGAGAGAGGAAGAAAGGCAAAGGAAAAAAGAAAGGAAAAGAAAGGGAAACAAACTGTAAATGCTAATTACTAGGGACATTTTGAAGCATTTGGCATCAGTGCAAAAAGAACATCCTCTTTGGAAAATGGTTTGACACTTTCTTAAAATGTTAAGCATAGTTTTATCATGTGGTTCAGCAACCCAATACTCCTAAGTATTTGCCCTAGAGAGAGAGAGAGAGAAAAAAAAAAAAAGTATGCTTACATGAAAGCCTGCATACTAATTATTCATAATTGTCAAAATCTAAAAACAAAATATCCATTAACTTCTGAATCAACAAAATGTGATGTATTTACTTAATAGAATACAATTCAGCAGTGTAAAGGAATGAAATACTCATGCATTAAAAAATGTGAAAAGTGTATATGGGGGACATCTTAAAAGCATCATGCAAAGATTAGGAAACCAATCATACAAGACATTTAATTATTTGCATGACCTTCTGCAAAAGGCAAAAATCTAAGGACTGAAAACAGATCATTGTTTGCCAAAGGATGTGGGTGGGAAAGGAGTTTATTTATAAACTTGTGAAATTATTTGGGGAGATGATAAGAATATTCTCTCTCTTGGTTCTGGAAGGAGTTTATATGACTTTGTATAGTTGTGAAAGTTCTTAGGATTGTACACATAAAGAAAAAAAGGAACTTTATTGTACCTAAATTATTACTCCATAGAAAACAGCAAATAGTCCATGAGTGCCTAGCAGAGTAGTGGGTTATAAGCTTTAGGGAATGGCCTCCAGCTGTTAATATCTACAGGTCTTTGGGAATAAGTGGTTTAGGTGTTCCTCTTGACTATTTTTTACAATTTAGAATAATTACTTAGCTCCTATGAAATTTAATCTCTTCATCTTTGAAGTAAGAATTCAAGCATTCCGTTGTTCATCCAGTGTTTACTGAGCTTCTGCTATTATGAGATACTTATTTTCCTATTAGAAACAAATCAGTGAGGAAGTGACTCAGTGTCCCATTGCTGAACCCCTTGGAACCTTCGTTATATTGAGTTCAAATAGGAAATAAAATAACAGTAAGAATGCCTAATCCATAAGATTGTTATTGAGGTTCATAATTACTATATATTTAACTTAAGATAGATATATATGCATACTATATATTTAGTATTATTTTTTAGTATCATTATTTTGTAAGTGGCTTTATTTTTTGCTCAGTGACAGATGTTCTGTCATGGCAAAGTGGAATGCCTGGCCTGTCATCATTCAGTCAGACTGTTGGGAGTGGACACAGTCTCACTTAAAAAGTGAGTGTCCTTTTTTTCCTGTGTCAGCTTTCTTAATGCCTTTGTTCTGAGTAGAAACTCTGGCTTAGTACCTCTAAGCCTTCCTAGAATGTGAAATGAGATAGTCCTCTGGAAGTGGAGGTGAGGATAGAATATCTAGGGGTGCTACAATGCTGCAGCTGACACGGGTTTTTTTTTTAATCTGCCTTCCTGTTTTCAGCCGCACTCACCTTCCCACTTTCATACCAGGCCTCAAAACCTTTCCAAGTTCCACGATGAGAACTGGTGTTTTCCGGAATCACCCTCTGCCAGCAGCTTAGGTTGACCTACTACATTCATAATCATTTGCTGCTTTAGTCTTCTTTTCTCTTGTTGTGGGTTATGTGCTCTTTCCTCCCTTTGCTGTCACTGACGTGAGCACTGAGGAGGTGTATTAGTTTACTGGGGCTGAAGTAACACAGTGCTGCAGATAGGTTACTTATGCCATCAATCCCCAACCTTCTTGGAACCAAGGGCTGGTTTTGTGGAAGACAGTTTTTCCACCTGGCTTAAACAACAGAAATATATTTTCTCACAATACTGGAGGCTGCGAGTCTGAGATGAAGGTGTAAGCAGCTGCTTTCTTCCAGATCCTCCTCTTGGCTTGTGGTTGGCCATCTTCTCCCTATGTCTTCACATGGTCTTCTCTCTGTTTTTGTGTCTCTTTAAATCATCTCTTATAAAGACACAGGTCTTGTTGGATAAGGGCCCAGCAATATGACATCATTTTAACTTAATTACCTCTTTCTGAAGCAAAGGGAGTTAGGACTTCAGCATACCAATTTTGAGGGGAAAGAATTCAATCTCCAACAAACTATTCAAAATCAATTATTTCTATTAGGAAAATTCTGTGAGCCATTTTACATAGTAACTGTATGTAAATAAGGAAATAAACACTCCATGTCATACTTTTTAGAGAAATTTAAAGATTTTTTTTTTATTAAATAGAATTTATCATATAACCTAAAATAGGTTTCTTACAACTAAGAGCTATTTGTGGGAACTTTTCATCCTAGATTCTAAACCAGAGCGATCTGTATTTGACATCAATGTCCTTACTTCTCTGAAATCTTAAATATAATACTAAATTATGTAAACTATAAACTTTTAAATAAATATTTTAGTGAATAAATGAATAATTTAATATTAATGAATTAATTAATAACTCATTAAATAAATGAACCTAGAATATTGGCCATTTTGGGCTACAAATCCTACCTGTGAATTAATTCACAAATAGCTACACATGTAGCTCCTCTTTGGGTCAGAACTTCTTTCAAATAACGGAAAAGTAATTTTTGAAGAGATAAAGATTATAGAATAACACAAATCAGTAGAAGATATCAGTTCAGTCACTCAGTCGTGTCCAACTCTTTGCGACCCCATGGACTGCAGCATGCCAGGCTTCCCTGTCCGTCACCAAGTCCCGAAGTTTACTCAAACTCATGTCCATTGAGTCAGTGATGCCATCTAACCTTCAATCCTCTGTCATACCCTTCTCCTCCTGCCTTAGGTCTTTCCCAGCATCAGGATCTTTTCTAATGAATCAGTTCGTTGCATCAGGTGGCCAAAGTATTGGAGTTTCAGCTTCAGCATCAGTCAGTCCTTCCAATGAATATTCAGGACTGATATGCTTTAGGATGGATAGGCTGGATCCCCTTACTGTTCAAGGGATTCTCAAGAGTCTTCTCCAACACCACTGTTCAGAAACATATTAGGAAGTCAGAAGAAAAAAAGATGGAGGATTTTCTACCAGACATCAAGACTTTTTATGAAGCTAGAATAACTAAATATTTGAATGAAAAATCCTACTGGTAATTAATGACTGTGGATCTTATATTGAACTGTGGAATCTGTAAACCTTAATTAAGTGTAAATTGGTACAGCCACTATTGAAAATGGTATGGAAACAGTCCTCAAATATTTAAAAATAGAATGACCATATGAACTAGAAATTCCACTATTTGCAAATTTTCTGTTTGTTTGATTTATCCATAGGGGTGAGTGGGGTATTAAAGTTTTTCACTATTATTGTGTTACCATTAATTTCCCCTTTCATACTTGTTAGCACTTGCATTACGTATTGAGGTGCTCATGTGTTGGGTGCATATATATTTATAAATATTATATCTTTTTCTTGGATTGATCCTTTGATCATTATGTAGTGTCCTTCTTTGTCTCTTTTCCCAACATTTATTTCAAAGTCTATTTTATCTGATACAAGTATTGCTACTTCTGCTTTTTTTTTCTTGGTCTCCATCTGCATGAAATAAATTTCCCCAGCTCTTCACTTTCAGCCTGTATGTGTCCCTTGGTTTGTAGTGGGTCTCTTGTAGACAGCATGTATAGGGATCTTGTTTTTGTATCCATTCAGCTAGTCTTTGTCTTTTGGTTGGGACACTCAATCCATTTACATTTAAAGTAATTATTGATAAGGCTGGAAGTTCATGGTTCCTCTTTATTGTGGAGTCTGCTCCCTGTGGGTGGGGTTGGACTAGTGGCTTGTCAGTGTTTCCTGGTTAGGGGAGCTTAAGTCTGTGTTCTGGTGGACAGAATGGATCTTTTCTCTCTGAAGTGCAACATTTAATTTGTTGTTTTGGGTTCAAGTTTATAAACCTTTGCTGTGTTTCTTGTCTAAAGAAGATCCTTTAACATTTGCTCAAGAGCTGGTTTGATGGTGCTGAATTCTCTCAACTTTTGCTTGTCTGTAAAGCTCTTGATTTCCCCTTCATATCTGAATGAGATTTTTGCTGGGTATAGCAATCTGGGTTGTAGGCTTTTCTCTTTCATCACTTTAAGTATGTCCTGTCATCCCCTTCTGGAATGAATCGTTTCCATTGAAATATCAGCTGTTATCCTGATGGAGATCCCCTCGTGTGCTATTTGTTGTTTTTTCCCTTGCTGCTTTTAATATTTGTTCTTTGTATTTTATCTTCTTTAGTTTGAGTAATATGTGTCTTGGGGTGTTTCACCTTGGGTTTATTCTGCTTGGGACTCTCTGGTTTCTTGGACTTGGGTGGCCCTTTCTTTCCCCATTTTAGGGAAGTTTTCAACTATTATCTCCTCAAGTATTTTCTCATGCCCTTTCTTTTTGTCTTCTCCATCTGGGACTCCTATGATTTGAATGTTGGGGCATTTGATGTTGTCCCAGAGGTCTCTGAGATTGTCCTCTTTTCTTTTAATTCTTTTTTCCTCTCTGCTTCATTTATTTCCACCATCCTATCTTCCACCTCACTTATTCTATCTTCTGCCTCATTTATTCTACTGTTGTTTCCCTCCAGAGTGCTTTTGATCTCAGATATTGACTTATTCATTATTGATTGATTCTTCTTTATTTCTTCTAGGTCCTTGTTAAACATTTCTTGCATCTTCTCAATCCTTGTCTGTAGTCTCTTTATCTGTAACTCCATCTTGTTTCCAAGATTTTGAATCATTTTTATTATCACTATTCTGAATTCTTTTTCAGGTAGACTCCTTGTCTCCTCCTCTTCTGTTTGGTTTGATGGGCATTTATCATGTTCCTTCACCTGTTGAATATTTCTCTACCTTTTCATTTTTTTCAGATTGCTGTGTTTGGGGTGGCCTTTCTCTAGGCTGGAAGTTCATGGTTCTTTGTTGTGGAGCCTGCTCCCTGTGGGTGGGGTTGGACTAGTGGCTTGTCAGTGTTTCCTGGTTAGGGGAAGCTTAAGTCTGTGCTCTGGTGGACAGAATGGATCTCTTCTCTCTGAAGTGCAATGAAGTGTCCAGTAGTGAGTTTCGGGGTGTTTATGGGTTTGGCATGGTTTTGGGCAGTCTGTCTTTTAATGCTCAGGGGTGTGTTCCTGCTTTTTTTGAGCATTAGTGTGGTATGTCTTGCTCTGGAACCTGTTGGGTCTAGGATGGAGCTTGGTTTCAGTGTGCATATTGAGGCTTTCGAGTGAGCTCTTATCTATTGTGTTGTATGTGTAGACCTAATATAATATTGTGAGTCATTATACTTCAATTAAAAAATCTATATACAGACCTTAAACAACATAGCAATTAATTCAAGATGGATCATAGATCTAAATGTAAAACATGAAATTATTATAATTTAAAAAGATAACACAAGAGTGTTGCAGTCCTTTAATGGATCAGAACCTGGTGGTCTGGAGTCAACGATAAGAAAGTGAAAGAGATAATGAAGCTAATACTCTCTCATTCATACAGAGAATCAATAAAACCCTAGAACAGGGTTTTACAAAGGCACAGGGTGCCCTCTCGAAGGGGTCTTGTAAGCCCAGGCAGGAGAATGAGCTCGGTGGGTTTCTACATTCCAGAGAATTAGCCAGAGAGAGAGAGAGAGAAGGAGAGAGAGGGAGAGATAGAGAGAGAGAGAAAGACACGGGGACCCAAGATCTGATAGAGCAAAGGTGCTTTAATGATCTTTCTGTGAGTATATATAGGCTGTTGTACAAGGAATTTCTTTCAGCGATGATAAAGATCAGAAAACCAAACGTACAGCAACTGTTACCAAGGGAACAAGGGATTAACAATGGTCACAAGGTCAGGAGACAATCCACATCTCAAGAAAGAGGATTGAAACTAAGCAGTTTTGTTGTAAGGAGAATGGTTTACTGAAGGAGATTCAAGCATGTCTCATCCTATGACCTCAGTCCTGGGAGCAGCATGCCGTTCCACTCGTTTCTGTTGCCATAAACTGATAAGAACAGAGGATTTATGAGAAACAGCATGTAGGAATCCTCCTGTTAAACATTCCCTGATAATTCCCCCTTATTTATTTATTGTATTTGTAAAAAGTCCTTACCATTTGAGTTTGTTTAGTTTTAACAATTTTTGCATAAAGGCAATGGTAGACAACAAATATAATTGTCAAGACAATCATCAAAGTTAGTTCCAGACCTGATGCTGTGAGTAATGTTTAAAATCATTTGTGTGGATCTAGCCCAGATAATTGATCAGCTAATTGTTCAGTTAAAGTTTTCAAATTAGTGGAAGAGGCCAGATTTTTGGAAAAGGTTTTAAAGATTTCTTTTTGTAATAATTGTACATTCAGAGAGGCATTATCATGTGTGTCTTGTAAATGAAATTTGATTTGTTCCCAGTTGTAGTCACTATGATTGAATTGAACAGGAGTAACTCAAAATTGAGTAGAATTACAATCACATTTTACCATCACCTGTTTTTGTACATCTATTAGTTGGTCTCCAACCCATTTGATGGCTGTTTTTAGTTCCTGTATTTCATCTTGAATATCCTCATCTATCTGAGCCTGAGTGGCCCACATAGTATAAGCATATTTAGTCCAATTTTGAATAAAATAATGTGTTTGAATTGAGGTTTGTAAAGCAATGCCAGTGATGGCAGCAGTGGTGCAAATAGCCATTAATCCCCAAATGCCAAGAATCAGCCAACCAATGAATCGTTTAGATCACTGGAGCAGTTTATTAAGCAACTGGGAAGCAAGTTCAACCATGGGACCTTTTTCCCACGGCCGCTGGAGATTTATTTGTAACCACAGACTGCATCGAGATTGAAGAATCAAAAGGGATTCATTTCTTAGGAAACAGAAGGGTTAAGACAAGTATACAATTTGCAATTTATATAAGTTACAGCGCATAAAGTCTTATTGAATTGTAAACTTCCTACAGCTAGAACAAAGGGAAGGAGAGGACAAGCTTGTATGAAATATGATTGATTAAAATGAAAGAAATTGTTTCTTTGACTATGATTGGTCCCTGAGAAATGTCCAGTCCAAGTCCCAAGTTCTTCGGTGCTCTCAGCAAGTTTAGAGATGTCCCATTGTTCAGGCCCAATCTATTTATCAAGGACAATTCCAGGACAGAGGGCGGGGGGAAACATTTCACCGTCAAGCAACCCAAGAAGTCCTTTGTCATGGTAATGCTCCACTGTAGTGTTAGTAACCTTCCATGTTACTTGAGTAGCATAGTTACACATAGTGTTGTTAACATCGTCTGAGCAGTTAGATAACCACATACCATGGGGTCCCCAATCAACAATGGTGTAATTGGCCATAAACATTAATTTCCCTGATTTAACTTGACATTTATCTCAATAAACAGGAGTATATTTAAAGTCTTTATAAATAAACCCCTTACATTCTAACTTTTGTCCTTTTCCTAGAGTTTTGGTAGTATTGACATGGTTTTCATAAAAGGACAGGGCAGTAATCAGTCCAAGAAATGTGTGGAAGTTCCTTTTTGGAGGCAGGACGAAAGGCCATGTTTGTTGACTAACATTAATACATAATTTTGTTGGGCCCATGCATAAAGGAAGGATTTCATAGCCTAGAGAAATGTTAATTAGTCTTCCTTCTTCCTCAAGATGAGAGGGCCCCTCCAAGCTCCAACGAGGGGGCACATGTGTTGAGTCATTAGTGGATATGATTGGTCCTATATCTATCCATTCTACAACCTACAATAAAAGGTGGGGGGTTAGGTACATAAGCCCAATAAGTGTGACCAATCAAGTCAACCTGAGCAGGGAAGCAAAAGCAAGCAAAGAAAGCATAGCAACAAAAATATTATCAGGATTCTGAGGCATTCCCTGTTGAGAAATCAGATTTTCACCTTAATTAGTAAGGGTTTATATCTGTCTCCCAAGTAGGGAGATCATAAGGTCGATAAGGAGTGTGGCATTTTTTTTGGAAATTTTTAAAGCCATTATGGCTTGTATTGGAATTTCTTCCTCTTGGGGTCTTTGTTGTTACATCTCTAGTTTGAACGCTGGTCAAATCTTTGACCCCTTTAGGTCAAATCTTCCAAAGTGGAAGCCATGTGAGTTCGTTGGATCCATCTGGAGAAATACAAGCATACCCCTTTCCCTGTAAGATTAGTTTCCTAGATTTCCATTGATTAGTTAACCCATCTTGATACCAAATGGGCAAAGGAAAGGAGATGTCCTGCAATGTCTCGAAATGTTTTTCTGCTTTTGTCAAAATATCTCCTTGCACTAAGTTTAAAAAATTTAAAACAAATAAAGCTGTATTAACAATAGTTATAGGCTTAAAGAATATATTGCATTGGAATCTAGTAAAGTCTGCTCTGGATAATGAAGAAAAAAGTGTTCATGTGTATTTTCCCTTATTTAATTTTTTTATTTGTAGTTTCAGTATGTGATATGTTTGTTTAATTGTGTCTTGTGTTTGTGGATTATAAGGAATGTCTGCAATATGTTTAAGAGAGCTATTAATTATCTCTATTATAGAGAGATATTAACAGAGAATATTTAGGTGACCTTGAGTTTGGTGGCAACTTTTTAGATACCAAGTCAAAAACACAATATGTAAAAGAAATAATTAATATCAGGTTTCATTAAAATTAATTCTTTTGCTCTGTATAAAATACTCTTCAAAGAGAGGAAAAAACAGACAAGGACAATATGTAAGGGACTTGTATATAAAATATACAAAGAACTCTTAAAAATTCAACAATAATAATAATTTTTGAAAGTTCTTAGTAAATGAGCAAAATGTCCAAAAAGACCCTTCAACCTAGAAGACATACAGATAAAAGATAAAAATATGAAAATATGTTCAATATCATATGTCATCAAGGAAATGCAAATTAAAACACCAATGAGAAATCACTATACACTGAATAGAATGTTTAAAATCTAAAATACTAACAACATCATATACTGGAGAGAATTATGGAACAACAGGAACTCTCATTCATTGCTGGTGGGAATGAAAAATCATACAGCCACTTTGGAAAATAATAATAGTTTGGCAGTTTCTTAACCTAAATGTAGTCTTAACATAAAAATGCAAAAATCATGCTACTAGATAATTTTCCCAAATGGTTTAATAACTTAAGTGCACTCAAAAACCTGTAACTACTGTTTCAGGTCTATTCATAATAACCAAGACATGGAGGCAACCAAGATGTTCTTCAGTAGGTAAATTGATAAACTGTGGTACATTTATACCATTCAATATGATTTTTTAAAATTTATTCTTTAAATTTTATTTTTTTAATTTATTTATTTTAATTGGAGGCTAATTACTTTACAATATTGTAGTGGTTTTTGCCATACATTGACGTGAATCAGCCATGAGTGTAAATGTTTCGCCATCCTGAACCCCCCTCCCCACCCAGTGCACTAGCCTTGAGCACCCTGTCTCATGCATTGAACCTGGACTGGTGATCTGTTTCACATATGATAATATATACGTTTGAATGCTATTCTCTCAAATTATCCCACCCTCGCCTTCTCCCACAGAGTCCAAAATACTGTGCTATACATCTGTGTCTCTTTTACTGTTTCTCATATAGGGTTATCATTACCATCTTTCTAAATTTCATATATATGCTTTAGTATACTGTATTGGTATCTTTCTTTCTGACTTACTTCACTCTGTATAATAGGCTCCAGTTTCATCCACCTCATTAGAACTGATTCAACTGTATTTTTTTTAATGGCTGAGTAATATTCCATTGTGTGTATATACCACAGCTTTCTTATCCATTCGTCTGCTGATGGACATCTAGGTTGCTTCCATGTCCTGGCTATTATAAACAGTGCTGAGATGAACATTGGGGTACACATGTCTCTTTCAATTTTGGGTTCCTCAGTGTATATGCCCAGCAGTCGGATTGCTGGGTCATATGACAGTTCTACTTCCAGTAGTTTAAGGAAATTGCACATTATTTTCCATAGTGGCTGTGCTAGTTTGCATTCCCACCAACAATGTAAGAGGGTTCCTTTTACTCCACACCCTCTCCATTTATTGCTTGTAGATTTTTAGATAGCGTCCATTCTGTCTTTGTGCCAGTACCATACTGTCTTGATGACTGTAGCTTTGTAGTATAACCTAAAGTCAGGCAGGTTGATTCCTCCAGTTCCATTCTTCTTTCTCAAGATTACTTTGGCTATTTGAGGGTTTTTGTATTTTCATACAAATTGTGAAATTATTTGTTCTCCTTCTCTGAAAAATACCGTTTGTAGCTTGGTAGGGGTTGCATTGAATCTATAGATTGTTTTGGGTAGTATACTCATTTTCACTATATTGATTCTTCCAATCCATTAACATGGTATATTTCTCCATCTATTTGGGTCCTCTTTGATTTCTTTCATCAGTGTTTTATAGTTTTCTATATATAGTTCTTTTGTTTCTTTAAGTAGATTTATTCCTAAGTATTTTATTTGTTTGGTTGCAAAATGAATGGGATTGTTTCCTTAATTTATTTTTCTGTTTTCTCATTGTAATTGTATATGAATGCAAGGGATTTCTGTGTGTTAATTTTATATCCTGCAACTTTACTATATTCGTTGATTAGCTCTAGTAATTTTCCAGGGGACTCTTTAGGGTTTTCTATGTAGAGGATCATGTCATCTGCAAACAGTGAGAGTTTTACTTCTTTTCCAATCTGGATTCCTTTTATTTCTTTTTCTGTTCTGATTGCTGTGGCCAAAACTTCCAAAACTATGTTGAATAGTAGTGATGAGAGTTGGCACCCTTGTCTTGACCCTAACATTAGGGGAAATGATTTCAATTTTTCACCATTGAGGGTAATGTTTTCTGTGGGTTTGTCATATATGGCTTTTATTATGTTGAAGTATGTTCCTTCTATTCCTACTTTCTGGAGGATTTTTACCATAAATGAATGCTGAATTTTGTCAAAGGCTTTCTCTGCATCTATTGAGATAATCATATGGCTTTTATTTTTCTATTTGTTAATGTGGTATATTACATTGATTGATTTGTGGATATTGAAGAATCCTTGCATCCCTGGGATAAAACCCACTTGGTTATGGTGTATGATCTTTTAATGTGTTGCTGGATTCTCATTGCTAGAATTTTGTTAAGGATTTTTGCATCTATGTTCATCAGTGATATTGGCCTGTAGTTTTCTTTTTTGTGTGGCATCTTTGTCAGGTTTTGGTATTAGGGTGATGGTGTCTCATAGAATGAGTTTGGAAGTTTTCCTTCCTCTGAAAATTTCTGGAAGAGTTTGACTAGGATAGGTGTTAGCTCTTCTCTAAATGTTTGGTAGAATTCAGCTGTGAAGCCATCTGGCCCTGGGCTTTTTTTTTTTTTTGCTGGAAAATTTCTGATTACAGTTTCAATTTCCATACTTGTGATGGGTCTTTTAAGATTTTCTATTTCTTTCTGGTTCAGTTTGGAAAGTTGTACTTTTCCAAGAATTTGTCCATTTCTTCCTCGTTATCCATTTTATTGGCATATAGTTGGTGATAGTAGTCTCTTATGATCCTTTCTATTTCTGTGTTGTCTGTTGTGATTTATCCATTTTCATTTCTAATTTTGTTGATTTGATTCTTCTCCCTTTATTCCTTGATAATTCAGGCTAACGGTTTGGTATTTTATTTATTTTCTCAAAGGACCAGCTTTTAGCTTTGTTGATTTTTGCTATGGTCTCTTTTGTTTCTTTTGAATTTATTTCTGCCCTAATTTTTAAGATTTCTTTCCTTCTACTAACTATGAGGCTCTTCATTTTTCCTTTTCTAGTTCCTTTAGGTGTAGAGTTAGGTTATTTGACTTTTCTCTTGTTTCTTGAGGTAAGCTTGTATTGCTATGAACCTTCCCCTTAGCACTGCTTTTACTGAGTCCCATACATTTTGGGTTGTTTTGTTTTAATATTCATTCATTTCTAGGCATATTTTAATTTCTTTTTGATTGCTTCTCTGATTTGTTCGTTATTCAGAAGCATGTTGTTTAGCCTCCATATGTTGGTATTTTTAATAGGGTTTTTTTTTTTTTTTCCTCCTTTAGTTGACATCTAATCTTGCTGAATTGTGATCAGAGAAGATGCTTGGAATGATTTCAATTTTTTTGAACTTATCAAGGCTAGATTTATGGCCCAGGATGTGATCTATCCTGGAGAAGTTTCCCTGTGCACTTGAGAAAAAGGTGAAATTCATTGTTTTGGAGTGAAATGTCCTATAGATACCAATTAGGTCTAACTAGTCCATTGTATTGTTTAAAGTTTGTGTTTCCTTGTTAATTTTCTGTCTAGTTGATCTATCCATAGTTGTGAGTGGGGTATTAAAGTCTCCCACTATTATTGTGTTACTGTTAATTTCCACTTTCATTCTTGTTAGCATTTGCCTTACATATTGAAGTGCTCCTATATTGGGTGCATATATATTTATAATTGTTATATCTTCTTCTTGGATTGATCCTTTATGATCATTATGTAGTGTCCTTCTTTGTCTCTTTTCCTAACATTTATTTCAAAGTCTGTTTCATTTGATATGAGTATTGTGACTCCTGCTTTCTTTTGGTCTCCATTTGGGTGAAATATCTTTTTCCAGGTGTTCATTCTTAATCTGTATGTGTCCTTTGTTTTGAGGTAAGTCTCTTGTAGGCAGCGTATATGGGGGTCTTATTTTTGTATCCATTCAGCCAGTCTTTGTCTTTTGATTGGGGTATTCAACCCATTTACATTTAAGGTAAGTATTGTTAAGTGTGATCCCATTGTCATTTACGTTGTTGTTTTGGGTTCATGCTTATACACATTTTCTGTGTTTCCTGTCTAGAGGAGATCCTTTAGCGTTTGTTGAAGATCTGGTTTGGTTGTGCTGAATTCTCTCAGTTTTTGCTTGTCTGTAAAACTTTTGATTTATCCTTCATATTTGAATGAGATCCTTACTGGGTACAGCAATCTGGGTTGTAAGTTTTACTCTTTCATCACTTTAAGTATGTCCTGCCATTCCCTTCAGGCGTGAAGAGTTTTTATTGAAATTAGCTGTTATCCTGATGGGGATTCCCTTATGTGTTATTTGTTGTTTTTGACCTTGCTGCTTTTAGTATTTGCTCTTTGTGTTTGATTTTCATTAGTTTGATTAATATGTGTCTTGGGGTGTTTCACCTTGGGTTTATCCTGTTTGGGCCTCTCTGGGTTTCTTAGACTTGGGTGGCTATTTTCTTCCCCATTTTAGGGAAGTTTTCAACTATTATCTCCTCAAGTATATTCTTATGTCCTTTCTTTTTTTTCTCTTCTTCTGGGACTTCTATGATTCAAATGTTGGGGCATTTGACATTGTCCCCGAGGTCTCTGAGATTGTCCTCATTTCTTTTAGTTCTTTTTTTTTAAATTTTTTCCTCTCTGCTTCATTTATTTCCACCATCCTATCCTGCACCTCACTTATCCTATCTTCTGCCACAGTTATTCTACTGTTGTTTCCCTCCAGAGTGTTTTTGATCTCAGTTATTACATTATTTATTATTGATTTAATTTTTTATTTCTTCTAGGTCCTTGTTAAACATTTTTTACATCTTCTCAATCCTTGTCTATAGTCTCTTTATGTGTAACACCATTTTGTTTTCAAGATTTTGGATCATCTTTACTATCATTATTTGAATTCTTTCCAGGTAGACTTCCTGTCTCCTCCTCTTTTGTTTGGTTTGGTGAGCATTTATCATGTTCCTTTACCTGCTGAGTATTTCTCTCTTCATCTTGTTTAGATTTCTGTGTTTGTGGTGGCCTTTCTGTATTCTGGAATTCTTTGGTTCCTATTTATTGTGGAGGTTCCTCCCTGTGGGTGGGGTTGGACAAGTGGCTTGTCAAGGTTTCCGAGTTAGGTAAGCTTGAGTCAGTGTTCTGTTGGGTGGAGCTGGATTTCTTCTCTCTGGAGTGCAATAAAATGTCCATTAGTGAATTTTGAGGTGTCTGTGGGTTTGGTGTGACTTTGGGCAGCCTGTTTATTAAAGCTCAGGGCTATGTTCCTGCATTGCTGGAGAATTCCTATGGTATGTCTTGCTCTGGAACTTGTTGGCTCTTGGATGGAGCTTGGTTTCAGTATAGGTATGGAGGCTTTTGGATGAGCTCTTATCAATTAATGTTCCTTGTAGTCAGGAGTTTTCTGGTGTTCTCAGGTGTTGGATTTAATCCTCCTACCTCGTGTTTTCAGTCTTATTCTTACAGTTGCCTCAAGACTTCTCCATCCATACAACACTGATGATAAAACATCTAGGTTAATGGAGAAATTATTCTACACAGTGAGGGACATGCAGAAAGGTTCACAGAGTTACATGGAGGAGAGAAGAGGGAGGAGGGAAATAGAAGTAACCAGGAGGACAAGAGGGGGAGTCACAAGGAGACAGACAGATCTAGCCAGTAATCAGTTCCCTAAGTGTTTCCATAGCCTGGAATACCCAAAGAGATTCACAGAGTTGGGTAGAGAAGGGAGAGGGAGGAGATAGAGGTGACCTAAGGGAAAAAAAGGAGAGTCAAAAGGGGGATAGGGCAATCAAGCCAGTAATCACACTCCTAAGTAAAAATGAGTACTGAAGACTGGGTTCTTAAAGGTACAAAATTAATAACAAATACCAAAAAGCAAAGATTAAAAATTTAGAGTACAGGTTGCTGCTGCTGCTAAGTAACTTCAGTCGTGTCTGACTCTGTGTGACCCCATAGATGGCAGCCCACCAGGCTCTGTAGTCCCTGTGATTCTCCAGGCAAGAACACTGGAATGGGTTGCCATTTCCTTCTTCAATGCATGAAAGTGAAAAGTGAAAGTGAAGTTGCTCAGTCGTGTCAGACTCTCAGAAATACAATATTGAAAAAACAAAACAAAACCATAACAATTATAAAAATTATATATGAAATTTGCTTTAAAAATAGGGTCTTTTTTTTTTCCCCAAGGTAATAGTAGGTTATAAAAATGAAAATTAAAGGAATAATAAAAGACTTAAAAATAAAAAAATAAAATTTAATGATAATAGTAAAAATATATCTAGGAATTTCTCTGGAGCTATTCTAGGCAGTGTGGGTCAGTTCAGTTACAGATAGTTCCTTGTTCCAACTTATACTTCTCAAGGTCTACAGGCCCCTTCCAATGTAGTTGGTGCTAACTACAGGGTTTTAATCTGTTGCACCTGTCACTTCCAAAGCAGGTCCCTCTGTTTATTTTGGCTTCTTCTGTTTGCAAGTATCTTCAGTGTCTAATTTATGCCCTGACACAAGGGGACAAGGTGGTCATTTATTTAGGCTCACTTGTTCAGTTGTGCTGTGGGGAGTGAGGGACACTGCAAACAGATATCACTGGTGTGTGTGGGAATGCTTGCAATTGCTGGGTCACACTGGTTTTGCCCCTGCTCACGGTGTGTGTGCTTTCCTGGTGTACACTGCTCAGGGTCCAGGTTACTCTGCAGGGGAACTGTCTAAAGCAGGCCCTGGGTTGCGTGCACCTCCCAGGTCTAAGCTGCTCAGGTTCAGGTTCTTGGGTGCTCCATAAAGGCACAGACTCAGTCAGGCCTGCATTTTGTCCCCTTCCCAGGTCTGAGCAGCTCCGGCAACCCAGTGCTTGGCGAGCACAATCTCCCCAGGTGGGGCGGTGTGTCTTATCACCTTGCCGGTCCCAGCCACTCAGTTTCCTGGGTGCTCAGTGGAGGCGCCATCTCAAGTAAGCCATGTGTCTCTTCTGGGGAACTAATCTCTGACTGCAACCCTCCCAGCAGATGTCAGCCATCCAGGATCCCAGGAAGACTTGGTTAACAACTGGGAGCCTGCTAACAGTTTGGTAGGGGATGCCATCTCTGGGGCCAATATTGCCCCTTTCCTGCTCTGGCTGTTGCCTTCCTGACTCTCTGCCTCTGGTAGGGGATGGACCAGTCCACAGCTGGCTAGCTCTCCTCTGGTATTTGCTCAGTCCTTTGTTCTGTGAGTGGGCCCAGCAGTGCTTTTCACGGGAAAGTTCTCTCTCTCTTTTTCTCTCTCTCTGTCTATCCCACAGTTTGGGTTGCTATCTCACCTTAGCTCCCTCAGATTGTCCTCAGGGCATTCAGGCCCAGTCCTTACCCTAAGCAATGCAGCCCAAGCCTCCCTGTTCAGCCCCTGCTTGCTGATGGAAGAAGCAAGCATCTGGGCTACTTCTCCACTGGGATTTGCAGTTAGGCATGCAATCTGTAGGTTTTATTTATTTTTCCTCCTGTTTATGTTGCCCTCTGAGATCCCAAAACTCCCCACAGACCCACCAGTGATAGGATTTCGTGGTGTTAAAGTGCTGCACTCAATATGTCAACAAATTTGGAAAACTCAGCAGTGGCCACAGGACTGGAAAAGGTCAGTTTTCATTTCAATTCCAAAGAAAGAAAGTGCAAAAGAATGCTCAAACTACCGCACAATTGCACTCATCTCACATGCTAGTAAAGTAATGCTCAAAATTCTCCAAGCCAGGCTTCAGCAATACGTGAACCGTGAAGTCCCTGATGTTCAAGCTGGTTTTAGAAAAGGCAGAGGAACCAGAGATCAAATTGCCAACATCTGCTGGATCATGGAGAAAGCAGGAGAGTTCCAGCAAAACATCTATTTCTGCTTTATTGACTATGCCAAAGTCTTTGACTGTGTGGATCACAATAAATTGTGGAAAATTCTGAAAGACACGGGAATACCAGACCACCTAACCTGCCTCTTGAGAAATCTGTATGCAGGGCAGGAAGCAACAGTTAGAACTGGACATGAAAAAACTGACTGGTTCCAAATAGGAAAAGGAGTACATCAAGGCTGTATATTGTCACCCTGCTTATTTAACTTCTATGCAGAGTACATCATGAGATTCGCTGGACTGGAAGAAACACAAGCTGGAATCGATTGCCAGGAGAAATATCAAGAACCTCAGATATGCAGATGACACCACCCTTATGGCAGAAAGTGAAGAGGAACTAAAAAGCCTCTTGATGAAAGTGAAAGAGGAGAGCAAAAAAGTTGGCTTCAAGCTCAACATTCAGAAAACGAAGATCATGGCATCCGGTCCCATCACTTCATGGGAAATAGATGGGGAAACAGTGGAAACAGTGTCAGACTTTATTTTTGGGGGCTCCAAAATCACTGCAGATGGTGATTGCGGCCATGAAATTAAAAGACGCTTACTCCTTGGAAGAAAAATTATGACCAACCTAGATATTATATTCAAAAGCAGAGACATTACTTTGCCAACTGAGGTCCATCTAGTCAAGGCTATGGCTTTTCCTGTGGTCATGTATGGATGTGAGAGTTGGACTGTGAAGAAGGCTGAGTGCCAAAGAACTGATGATATTGAACTGTAATGTTGGAGAACACTCTTGAGAGTCCGTTGGACTACAAGGAGATCCCACCAGTCCATTCTGAAGGAGATCAACCTTGGGATTTCTTTGGAAGGACTGATGCTAAAGCTGCAACTCCAGTACTTTGGCCACCTCAATGGAAGTGTTGACTCATTGGAAAAGACTCTGATGCTGGGAGAGATTGAGGGGCAGGAGGAGAAGGGGACGACCGAGGATGAGATGGCTGGATGGCATCACGGACTCGATGGACATGAGAAAGTGGTCTCCCTGTCCTATTCCTCTGCCATCTTAGGACCATCCCCTTCACAATTCAATATGATTAAAAGAAATAAAAAGGTGTACTATCAAACCATGAAAATACATGAAGGAATCTGAAATGCATAGAAATGCTAAGAAAAAGGAGCCAGTGTGAAAGACCTACATGTTGTATGATTCCACTTTATGCCATTCTTTACAGGGAAAAGCCATAGCAATGTAGAAGATGAGGATCTTCCAGGAGTTCAAGAGGAGTTAGGTAGGGATGAGTACATGGAGCACAGGGAGTTTTAGGGCACTGAATCTCTTCTGTGTAACACTGTGATGGTGGATACATGGCATAGTGTGTCTGTCACAACCATAGAATGTATAACACAAAGAGTGAACGCTTACATAAATAACAGATTTTAACTAAAAATGATGGATGAGTATTGGTACATCATTTGTACTAAATTCCCAACAATTATGTAATATTTTAATAATAGAAACAACTGTGTGTGAGGAAAGTGGATATATATGGGAACATTCTGTGCAGCTTTTCTGTAAACCTCATTTCAGTCTTTCAGTCGTGTCAGACTCTTTGTGACCCCATGGACTACAGCATGCCAGGCCTCCCTGTTCATCACCAAATCCTGAAGCTTACTCAAACTCATGCCCATTGAGTCGGTGATGCCAACCAACCATCGCATCCTCTGTCATCCCCTTCTCCTCCTGCCTTCAATCTTTCCCAGCATCTTTCCCGGGGTCTTTTCTAATGAGTCAGTTCTTTGCATCAGGTGGCCAAAATATTGGAGTTTCAGCTTCAGCATCAGTCCTTCCAATGAATATTCAGGACTGGTCTCCTTTAGGATGGACTGGTTGGATCTCCTTGCAGCCCAAGGGGCTCTAAAGAGGCTTCTCTGACACCACAGTTCAAAAGCATCAGTTCTTTGGTGCGCAGCTTTCTTTATAGTCCAACTCTTACATTCATACATGACTACTGGAACCATAGCTTTGACTAGATGGACCTTTGCTGGCAAAGTAATGTCTCTGCTTTTTAATATGCTGTCTAGATCGGTTGTAACTTGTCTTCCAAGGAGCAAGTGTCTTTTAATTTCATGGCTGCAGTCACTATCTGCAGTGAGTTTTGGAGCCCCCTAAAATAAAGTTTGTCACGATTTTCACTGTTTCTCCATCTATTTGCCGTGAATCCTAAGCTTCTCTAAAGCTAAACTCTATTAAAATGTATTTTTTAATCTTTACTTCTGGGGGTCCTTTTCTGTTATAAAGTGTTGTATCTACATGAAAATATATAGTAAATTGCTTTCTGAAAATAAGTTATTTTTTAAATAACTTAAAAAATTATTTAAATAAATAAAATAAATAAGTTAATTTAAAAGATTGGGAAATCATTACTTTGAAACTTTGTTTTTGAATGTTCTTATAAATATTTTAAAATATTTTTCTTCCTGTATTTCTGCCATTCAGGCTCTACCAACAGTAAGAAATATGTTGTAAAACCTTGGAACTTTCTTCATTTGTGCATTTGTTTGTGTGCCTTTGTAGTGTGCAAGTACTCTTATAAACCTGACACCTATTAAACAGTGCTTATTTCAAGCAGAACTTAATGCTTTATTTCCAAAGTAGTTGAATTAATCTTTCGTTTAACAAAAGTTGGAATAAAATACTATAGACTAATATTAATTATGGCAATCACTCACAAATATTTTGGTTTTAAATACATGTTATGTTAATTCTTTAAGAGAAACCATAGTTGATCAAATGAAGTTCACATCTAAAAATGAAATATGGTGTTACCAGCGTTAACCAAACCAGAATTTGACTTGTGGACTCTATCTGTATCTAGATGAAACTCTTCTAGCATAGAAATAACAAGTATTCACTAATCTTCAGGTAAGCTTTGCTATAGAACAACTGTGGTGGTAAATACCTATTATTACCGAAAATTATAACCCATTCAAAGAGCAGTCCATCATTGTTTCTTTAATGTGAATTTAATGATGTTAAAAGCAAATAAAATTTTATCTACATTCTTCCTTCTGGTTTACAATATTATTGTACATGATATCATATTTCTTAGATTTTCTCTTTTCTTAAAGTCATGGAGAAAGTTAAGAAAAATAAAAAGTTCCCCAACAGTAGGTATAAATACTGAGTATTATGCCAAGCCTCCATTTAACTCATATTTAAGTTGTATCCTTGGAAACAACAAGGGATTGTAATCCATCTGCATTTTAATTTCATTTTTAAGGCAGCTTTCTTTGGGATAACTAAACTCCAGAGAGAACTTTGTATTAATTCCTTCAGTGGCTCTGAACTGCGCCATATCCTCTTTATGACCCTTTAGGTATGCTCAAGAAATTGAGTTCACAGAAAAGAGACAATTTTACAAATTATTCATAAAAATCCTGTTTGCTTTGTCTTATTCTGGTTGGAGAATTGTGACACAAAGCAAATAGAGTATCTGCATTGATTTCTGAAATATGTGATCTTGGGCAAGGTTTAACTCAATTTCAGTGTTCTTTTCTTATCTTAAGTATACCTTAAATCAGGTATTGGCATCACTGACAGAAGTAATTATATTTTCCTGCTAAATTCAGTGTCTGGAAGGGCTCAGATTCTTTGGAGCAAAACTAAGCTCAATGGTGATGTTCTTGATAATATTTTATAACTTTTGTTTTGTGATTCATTAATTAAACATTTGAAAACAGATGTTTAGGGGAAAAAAACTTTTCATCAAAGATTGCAGGGCTCACTTTTTTTTTGGCTGTTGTTGAATAAGTTGACACTTTGAGACTGCTTATGAGATGAGTCAGCAAATGAGGGAATTAGGCATCTGGAGCCAATGAGTAGAAGTTCTTCCCTGATATCTCTTAAAATAGTCATTTTAAAGCTGAATTTGAAAAAACAGTCTATCCTGGACAAAATTCAAGATGAGAGGGTATGTTACAATGCATTTAATTTATAACCAATGGTTGTTAACGAGTGTGCTCTTCAAATTTCATAGACTGTCTGCTGAATGTTTTGACAATATAAGTCCTTAACGTGTGAGGTTATGGTACGTATGAAATGGAATGTATCTTTTCCTCCCTTTCACTTCTAGCATAACTGTGGTGAAGTTAATATTTATTATTAGATATGAACACGTTGTTGCACTTGTAGGGTTGTCACTAATACTTCTCATAAATAAACTTTGAACTCTCAGAAATGAAGAAAAAGCACATTCTAAAGAGACCAGTTCTTCTTGTATAGAAAACATATTGAAAAACATAATTAAGGAGACTGACAGGTAAAACAGCAAGTAGCCAGTAATATAACATCTACCATAATCAATACTCTTCTAGATGGAACTATGTCTTTTGATGTTAATTCCAGTTAAGATTTTAGGATAAATTTCTCTATTGTTTAATCAAGAGGGAAAAATGAATTAAGCAGCTCTGTTACTCATTTGGACAGGTCATAAGTTTAGTCTACTGTATTTAAAAAAATAAACCTATTTTCTCTTGACTCATACTATCATTGGATTACAGCAATGTTGAAAATATATTTTTTTCTCATGCAAGCATAAATACAGATATAGGAAATAAAAGTATTTTATTAAATTATCTTAAACTGTCATTCCATTCTTTTCTTTTTCCCCCAATAACAGCTGTAGTTATTGTCAATATATTAATCATGGATAGTTCATGAGAATTTGTCACAGAATTTCATGGGACTATAACTCTCAATATTTACATAAAATTTTTATATCCAGGAAAATGGACCTTATGTTAAAAATAAAAGCAGAAAGATTAATGCACTTTTACTGAAAACTAACTTGCACTGAATACATTATATATACATATTATTTATTTCTTAAAATTCCGTGAGATATTTCCCTCATGTTACAGATAAGAAAGCTATTTAAATAGTTTAGGTAATTAGTTTACAAATTTGCAAAACCAAGATTCACGTCTGCTCTGCCTCACCCAAGGGTGTGCTTGTAACTATTTTGTGACACTGCCTTCCAGAAAGTCCATTTACACAAAAATAATAAAATCGAAGTATTTAGTGATATCATTACAAAGTGTTCTCAATGACCGTTAGATATTTGCAACTTGAGTTTTTTGTTATTATTAAAACAACCTTCATTTACAAGGAAGTAAATCCCTCTTATTTAGTAATTCAATACCTGTAATAACAAGTTTCAGATACTATTTAACGAAAATGAAAATGTCCCCCTGACATTTCAGTATCAGTGGTGCTCCAGCTGTTCAGTGTTCTCTTCTCTGCCCCATGAGTGTGCCCAGCTTTTGCAGCTGTGGAGCTGAAATATGAGTTGGCATCTAACCATGCCCAATACAGAATGCTGCATTAATAGGAACTGCATTGCATTCAGTACCTTCTGTATTGGTAATTTAGGAGAGTTGCTTTTACACAAGACATATGGTTAGCTTATAATTTTTCCTATTGTGCATAAGATCAAGTAAGTTACTTCTCTTAACTTTTGTAACAGTACAGCTATTAGGCACACTCGACCTGCAGAAAAAGTCTGAAAAGACTTTCAACCCATTCCTTCCCCCATGGCTTAAGAAAATCTGCTTTTCTTTTCTTGGGATTCAGTCAGAGTAGATCAGAGAGGCTGTGTATAAAGAAAATAAATCTTGGTTCCCTTAGAGAAATATCACTATATGGGATGAGATTGCCTGAATTAGTACTCCAGGCTCAAGGCAAGAGCCTAGGCATTCCTTATGTTGCCTGTTACCAGCGCAGAGTTCAAAGTCTTTCTGCTGAATCCAGCAGGCTCTATTCTCTTAAGAAGTATAGAGCATGTTCTTGTGAAGTAATGAGTATAAACATGCAGGCCTTGGTTGGACATAATCAGAGTGTTGCTACATCTGTGCCTAAGTATTCATTGTTATGTGTAGTTTTGTCATTAATACAAATGTGTTGTGGCAGCAACACATGTAAAACTGTCCAGGTTTCTGAATTTGGAACAATATGATTTAAAAATGAAGTAAGGTCCAGATAATTTCAAGAAGAAAAAAAAATTAGATTGCCTATACTTGAGGCAGTTGGAAACCTGGAAATTAGAGAGATTTGTATTGATTTATATTTTTCAATTAAATAAATAAAGATGTCAAGCATTGTTTAAAAGCTGAAACCAGTATCTAATTTCCTATTGTTAAACTAGCCAAGTTTACTGTATTTCCAGGTAGACTCAATGGGATTTTATGCTAATATTTCATATCACTAAAAATAAGAATTATCCACCTTACATTTATCTTTTGTTAATTCTGAATAAAGCTATAAGGTAATCACAGAACTGACCATTTCTATCATAGTAAAACAAGGTAAAGGAATGCTAATTAGAATAATGTCCTTTTATGACCAAACATTATATGATTATATGCCCTTTAATTTGCTTTAACATTTTTTGCAGTAAAATTTCCATATTAAGGAATTCTAATAGTACTTCTTACCAAAATGCCATATTTACAGAGATAAAAGTTCTGCTTCCCACTATTTATAATTTAATCAAGGAAGCAAGTGGTCAATAGAAGCATTGTTAAAATTTAAGCCATTAATAATACAGGTATTTCACAAATACCAGGAATTTATGCTACACCCTAATAGCGTGCATCTAAGTTTAATAGAACTCTTTGGTGAGTCTTCCGGTCTCTGGAGGATATAGATAGATAATATTTGGTGCTAAGTTCTGAGCTCTGCACTTACAAGATATTTTCTACATCTTTCTCACACTTTGTTTTGAGTCCATTGTCAAAAGAAATCTGTCCTTAGAGTAATTGAAAACTGCTCCATATTGTCATTGGAAGATATACAGCAATACACTTTGATTACAGTAACAGACATTTTAATCTTTTACCATCATATTGAACTGTCAGACATTTTTCTCTTTTACCATCACATTGAACTGTGAATATAAATGATTTGTCAACTGTTGACAAGCAGTTAATTGGTGTAGTTTGTTCAACTGAAATTACGTCTATTTTTTAGATCTTCTTCATGGGTTAAAGATACTAATACCATAAGTCACATTTCAATGGAAATTTGATAGCCTTACAAAGTCCTCTAAATTCTAATCAGAATTTGTTTTCCTTCACTGCTATATATTGTTTACTAAAAGCAAAAATCACACATCTTAGCAGTATTGCCAAGATAACAATTTATTCGATCAATGGTTTAGGAATCATTTGATAAGTACACTGTGCATTTAATTATTTTGACTTCACTTAGATAATAGTCTTAAAGAATAATTTAAATACAACAGACTGCATTCCGTAAATTTTCATGTGTTGGAAAGCTTTGAGTGTTTCAAGTGAACACGTTTGGGTTGTTCAAGACATCAGTACAAAGGATCCTAGTGAAACCAGGCTCCAAAGCTACTATAAAGTTGCTAATATAATGCTATAAAATACAAATGTAGTAATAATAAACTCATTTTTAAATCCTACAAACTATTGTGAATTTATACATTTCTATAGGTTAGTACAAAAGAATGACAATCTTAGTTTTCAGGAGAAATATGAACACCAGACAGTTCTAGTTGCAAATTCTTACACTGAATCACAAATCAGATTTCAAAAAATGTGGTTTTATTCCTTGTATTATATATGATACATGCATATACATATGTATATATTATACATGTGTGTATATATATATATAAGGGCTCCCCTGATGGTTCAGATGGTAAAGAATCTGCCTGCAATTCAGGAGACCAGGGCTCCATCCCTGGGATGGGAAGATCTCCTGGAGAAGGTAACGGCAACCCACTCCAGTATTCTTGCCTGGAGAATCCCATGGACAGAGGCGCCTGGCAGGCTACAGTCCATGGGGTCACAAACATACACACAATGTGTGTACAGATGTATGTTAAATATCTATAATGAATACATAAACATATGTGTATACTAATTTTATATTGGACCAGAATGCATGAAATAATGTTAATGTTTTGTTTGGTATGTTTATGCTATTTTGAATCAAAGCATAATCTTTCAAAATAATATAAATTAGAAAATAGCAGCTTGAATACAGCAAGGGTTTATAGAAAATATATTTTATACAAACCCTTTACTCCAGCCACAAGGATCACAAGAGGCCTATTTTGAAAAGCTTCCCAAAGCTGAGATAGTGAATGACAGAAAAAGAATAATGAAAGCTATTGGCAGTTATTATTGAAGAGCTATTTTATTTTAATTGAGTAAATTTGTTGTACCAAAATCAGACACACACATTGGAGACTGTGCATTCTGTTCCAGGCCACCCCAATGAAATGAGTTTCATGATAAAGCAAATCATATAATTTTTTGTTTCCCAGTTCATATAAGTTATGTTTACAGTATGATATTAAGTGTGAAATAGCATTAAGCCAAAAAAAGAACATACCCTAATTTTTTAAAAAGTGAAGTTGGGAAAATGGCACCAATAGCTTTGTTCCATGCAAGGTTGCCACAAAACTTCAGCTTATTAAAAAAAAAAAAAAGCAATATATGAAAAGTGCAATAAATCAAAGTTCAATAAAATAAACTATGTCTGTATTGGAAATATATATTCAGATTGTCAGTTTGCATTTATTTTCATGATGGGCATATGAAACATCAGTAGACAGCACTGAGCTCATATAGACTTACTGCTGCTGCTGCTGCTGCTAAGTTGCTTCAGTAGTGTCCGACTCTATGTGACCCCACAGACGGCAGCCCACCAGGCTCTCCCATCCCTGGGATTCTCCAGGAAAGAACACTGGAGTGGGTTGCCATTTCCTTCTCCAATGTAAACTTACATGTAGTCATAATTATAAGTTGTTCTTATTGTTCAGTCTCTAAGTTGTGTCTGACTCTTTGGGACCCCATGGACTAATGCACGCCTGGCTCCTCTATTTCCCACTATCTCCCAGAGTTTGCTCAAATTTATGTCCATTGAGTTAGTGATGCTATCTAACCATCTTATGCTCTGATGCCCATTCTTCTTTTCCTTTAGTCTTTCCCTGCATCAGGGTCTTTTCCAGCGAGTTGGGCTTTTCACATCAGGTGGCCAAAGTCTTTTTATATACATTTACATGCTTTCATAATTATAAGTAGTTACATATAAATATGTATATATAAGGGGATTCCCTGGTGGCTCAGATGGTAAAGAATCTGCCTGCAATACTGGGGACCTAGGTTCAGTCCCTGGATTGAGAAGATCCCCTGGAGAAGGAAATACCGACTCCAGTATTCTAGCCTGGCTAATTCCATAGAGAGAGGAGTCTGGCGGGCTACAGTAGTCCATGGGGTCACAAGAGTCAGACACAACTTAGCAATTAATAATTTGAATGCATTTAGGAATTCCTATTCGATTAAGTTGGTGAAAATCAGCATAGAGGAATTTAAGTGGTTTGTTAAAAATAAGATTCTTATTTTAATAGATTATATAACAAACTATTGAAACAAATAACTTGATTAAAAAGTTTAGTTAAATTATCCTTTAATTGGTTGTAAAATTTTATTAAACCCAAGCTATTATTGTTGTTCGCAAGCAGTGCCCAAAATCTGTATTGGCTGCTGTATATCCTGTATTTTTTTAAAAAAAGTTATTTCTATTCTTTCTATTCTGCTTATATAAAGAAAAATTTTATTTAGAGTTTCCTTTTGTCTAATTACAGATTTTTGAGGCATATTGCATACAATATTGTTGTTAGGGCCAAGAAAGTCTTAGTTTTTTTACAGGCATTTTATTTTCAAAATTCCAAGTTTTCATAAGAAAATTACCAGCATATTGAAAAAGCATTAATTAAACTATCAGGATTTATCTGACTGCGATTTTTAAAGATGTTGTGGTGTTGGTGTGGACTCATTGTATATAAGCTGTTATTATTTTATAAAGTATAATATTCCCTTATTCAAAATTATAGGTTTTTTCATGTCTCTGTAATCTGCTTTTATTTTTTTCTCTTTAAATTACAGTATCTAAAACTATGTTGAGACTGTTAATCATATGTCAGGGAAAAAGAAAACCTTAACATTAAACAAAAACAACTTATATATGAATATGTATGAATAGAATGGCAATATGTAGACTCTAAAAATGTCAGTGCAAGTAATCTTAAAAATCAATGGGATAATGATAATTGCTCTGTGACCCTTTTGTTTGTTATAGTTGTTAAAACACTAAAAACTCTCTAACAGATGGGGAAAAGCTCTCTAACTGCTGATCAAATACACAGAATTATTTAAAAAGCCCAGTACAGCTAATAGGTATTTAGAATACTCTAATACTAAACAATAGAAATATTGAGTATTAGAGTATTACTTTTCTGTTGTTTTTAATCTTATCAAGTTTGAAAAACACTCTCCTTTTCTCAACATAAGATTTATGAAACATAGTATCTTTCTATGCTTTGATGAATTATGACTCCTTCCTAAGTTTGGATAAGCTTTCAACAATTTAACCTTTGCAGTTTTAAATGTCATGAAATATATCTCAGTTCCTTTAATGAGAAGTTTTTGCCAGTGTCACTTCCTCTGGAACATTTTCATCTTTTTGTCACAATCATTTTTCTCATTTATTTTGATAATGTTGCCTAGACTAAGTTTCTCTGTATGCATATCTAGTCTCTGTAGAATGACAACTGTGTCAACATTCCCATGGTCAACTATTTCTTCTATAACTTCATATACCTTCAATTTAAATTTGAAATCCAGCATTATCACTTTTATTTACTGCAGTTTCATCTTTGTTGGATAACTCTCTTTTGATTATCCATTTTTGTAAAATTGCACATAAATTAAGCACTGGGTATATAACTGGAAATAACTGATTATGAATACAACTTTCCTGTCTGTGCAAGACTTCAGAAAAACAAATGAACCAAACAACATACTGCTAAAAAAAGAATTTGGACTATTAGAGAAGGTTAGGAAACAAGAGATTAGAGAAAATTCAGGGAAGGATATGGTTACAATTTATGCTATGAGTTTGGGGCACGAGTGCCCAACAACAACAATAATGGTTGTTGTTCAGCCACTCAGTCATGTCTGACTATTTGCAAACCCATGAACTGCAGCATGCCAGGCTTCCCTGTCCTTCACTATCTTCTGGTGTTTCTCAAAATCATGCCCATTTAATTGATATGCCATTCAACCATCTCATCCTCTGTTACACTCTTCTCCTCCTGCCCTCAATCCTTCCCAACATCAGGGACTTTTCCAATGAGTTGGCTCTCTGCATCAGGTGGCCAAAGTATTGAAGGTTCAGCTTTACCATCAGCCCTTCCAATGAATATTCAGGGTTGATTTCCTTTAGGATTGACTGGTTTGATCTCCTTGTTGTCTACGGAAATCAAAGAGTCTTCTCCAGCACCACAGTCCAAAAGCATCAATTATTTGGTGCTCAGGTGGGACTTCCCTGGTAGCTTAGACAGTAAAGCATCTGTCTACAATGCAGGAGACCTGGTTTCGATCACTGGGTTGGGAAGATGCCCTGGAGAAGGAAATGGCAATCCACTCCAGTACTATTGCCTGGAAAATCCCATGGACAGAGGACCCTGGTAGGCTGCAGTCCATGGGGTCGCAAAGAGTCAGACAGGACTGAGCGACTTCACTTTCCTTTTCACTTTAGCCATTTTTATGGTCCAGATCACTCATCCATACATCACTACTAGAAAAAGCATAGCTTTGACGATATGAACAGACCTTTTTGAGTCAGTTTTTTAATTCTATTCTTTCACATTCATCAGGAGGCTCTTTAGTTCTTTGCTTTTTGCTATTAGGGTGGTGTTATCTGCATATTTGAGGTTGTTGATATTTCTCCCAACAATCTTGATTCCAGCTTGACTTAATCTAGCTCAGCATTTCACATGATGTACTCTGCATAAAAGCTGAATAGTGTGTGAAAGTCACTCATTCATGTCTGATTCTTTGAGATCCCATGATCTCTACAGTCCAGAATACTGGAGTGGGTAGCCATACCCTTCTCCAGGGGATTTTCCCAACCCAGTGATTGAATCCAGGTCTCCCACATTGCAGGCAGATTCTTTACCAACTGAGCCACCAGGGAAGCCCATAATTTAAATAAGCAGGTGACAATATACAGCCTTGAGGTAGCCTTCCCCAATTCTGAACCAGTCCTTTCCATGTCCAGTTCCAGCTGTTGTTTCTTGACCTGTATATAGGTTTCTCAGGAGACAGGTATAGTAGTCTATTATTCTTATCTCTTTAAGAATTTTCCATAGTTTATTGTGATCCAAACAGTTAAAGGCTTTGGCATAGTCAATAAAGCAGAATTAGATGCTTTTTCTGGAACTCTCTTGCTTTCTCAATGATCCAACAGGTGTCAATTTGATCTCTGATTCCTCTGCCTTTTCTAAACCCAGCTTGAACACCTGGAGGTTCATGGTTCACATACCGTTGAAGCCTGGCTTGGAAAGTTATGAACATTACTTTGCTAGCATGTGAAATGAGTGTAATTGTGTGGTAGTTTGAACAATTTTCAGCAGTGCCTTTCTTTGGGATTGGCATGAAAACTGACCTTTTCCAATCCTGTGGCCACTGCTAAATTTTTCAAATTTTCTGGTATATTGAGTGTAATCAGAGATCAAATTGCCAACATCCGCTGGATCATGGAAAAAACAAGAGACATCTATTTCTGCTTTATTGACTATGCCAAAGCTTTTGACTGTGTGGATCACAATAAACTGTGGAAAATTCTGAAAGAGATGGGAATACAGACCACCTGACCTGCCTCTTGAGAAACCTATATGCAGGTCAGGAAGCAACAGTTAGAACTGTGCATGGAACAACAGACTGGTTTTGAATTGGGAAAGGAGTATATCAAAGCTGTATATTGTCACCCTGCTTCTGTAACTTATATACAGAATACATCATGAGAAATGCTGAGCTGGAAGAAGAACAAGCTGGAATCAAGATTGCCAAGAGAAATATCAAGAACTTCAGGTATGCAGATGACACCACCCTTATGGAAGAAAGTGAAGAGAAACTAAAAAGCCTCTTGATGAACGTGAAACAGGAGAGTGAAAAAGTTGGCTTAAAGCTCAACATTCAGAAAACGAACATCATGGCATCTGGTCCCATCACTTTATGGCAAATAGATGGGGAAACAGTGTAAACAGTGTCAGAGTTTATTTTGGGGGGCTCCAAAATCACTGCAGATGGTGATTGCAGCCATGACATTAAGACACCTACTCTTTGGAAGGAAAGTTATGACCAACCTAGATAGCATATTAAAAAGCAGAGATATTTCTTTGCCAACAAAGGTCCATCTAGTCCTGGATAGCATATTAAAAAGCAAAGACATTACTGTGCCAACAAAGGTCTGTCTACTCAAGGCTATGGTTTTTCCAGTGGTCATGTATGGATGTGAAAGTTCGACTGTGAAGAAAGCTAAGCACCGAAGAATTGATGCTTTTGAACTGTGGTGTTAGAGAACACTCTTGAGAGTCCCTTGGACTGCAAGGAGATCCACCAGTCCATTCTAAAGAAGATCATTCCTGGGTGTTCTTTGAAAGGAATTATGCTAAAGCTGAAACTCCAGTACTTTGGCCACCTCATGCAAAGAGTTGACTTATTGGAAAAGACTCTGATGCTGGGAGGGATTAGGGGCAGGAGGAGAAGGGGACGACAGAGGATGAGATGGCTGGATGTCATCACCGACTCGATGGACGTGAGTTTGAGTGAACTCCAGGAGTTGGTGATGGACAGGGAGGCCTGGCGTGCTGCAATTCATGGGGTCACACAGAGTCAGACACGACTGAGCGACTGAACTGAACTGAACTGAACTGAACTGATGTAACACTTTGACTGCATCATTGTTTAGTATCTGAAATAGTTCAGCTGGAATTCCATCACCTTCACTAGCTTTGTTTATAGTAATGCTTCCTAAGGCCCACTTGACTTCACATTCCAGGATGTCTGGCTCTACTTGAATGATCACACCATCATAGTTATCTAGATCAAGATCTTTTTTGTATAGTTCGGTGAACTCTTGCCACCTCTTAATCTCTTCTGCTTCTGTTAGATCTATATCATTTCTGTCCTTTATTGTGCCCATCTTTGCATGAAATGTTCCCTTGCTGCTGCTGCTGCTGCTAAGTCACTTCAGTCGTGTCCAACTCTGTGCGACCCCATACATGGCAGCCCACCAGGCTTCCCCATCCCTGGGATTCTTCAGGCAAGAACACTGGAGTGGGTTGCCATTCCCTTCTCCAATGCATGAAAGTAAATCTGAAAGTGAAGTCGCTCCATCTTGTCCGACTCTTAGCGACCCCATCGACTACAGCCCACCAGGCTCCTCCATCCATGGATTTTCCAGGCAAGAGTACTGGAGTGGGGTGCCATTACCTTCTCTGAATGTTCCCTTGGTATCTCTAATTTTCTTGAAGAGATCACTAGTGTTTCCCATTCTGTCATTTTCCTCTATTTCTTTGCATTTATCGCTGAGGAAGGCTTTCTTATCTCTCCTTGCTATTCTTTGGAACTCTGCATTCAGATGGGTATATCTTTCCTTTCACTTCTCCTCTTTTCTCAGCTATTTGTAAGGCCTCCTCAGACTACCATTTTGCCTTTTTGCATTTCCTATTCTTGGGCATGGCTTTGGTCACCATCTCCTGTATAATGCTGCGAACCTCTGTCCATAGTTCTTCAGGCACTCTTATCATATCTAATCCCTTGAACCTATTTGTCACTTGCACTGTATAATCATATATTTGATTTAGGTCATACATGAATGGCCTAGTGGTTTTCCTGACTTTCTTCCATATAAGTCTGAATTTTGCAATAAAGATTTCATGATCTGAGCCACCATCAGCTCCCGGTCTTGTTTTTGCTGACTGTATAGAACGTCTTCATTTTGGGCTGCAAAGCATGTAATCAGTCTGATTTCAGTGTTAGCCATCTGGTGTTGTCCACTTATGTAGTCCTCTCTTGTGTTGTACAAAGAGGGTGTTTGCCGTGACCAGTGCATCCTTTTAGCAAAACAAAACAACAACAACAACAACACAACAACAAAAACTCTGTTAGTGTTTGCTCTGCTTCATTTAATATTCCAAGGCCAAACTTGCCTGTTATTCCAGTTATCTCTTGACTTCCTTCTTTTGCATATCAGTCCCCTATGATGAAAAGGGAATCTTTTTTTGGCATTATTTCTAGAAGGTCTTGTAAGTCTTCATGGAAACATTCAACTTCAACTTCCTCAGCATTAATGGTTGGGGCATAGACTTGGATTGCTATGATACTGAATGATTTGCCTTGGAAGCAAATGGAGATCGTTCTTTTATTTTTGAGATTGCACCCAAGTACTGCATTTTGGTCTCTTTTGTTGACTATGATGGCTACTCCATTTCTTCTAAGGGATTCTTGCCCGCAGTAGTAGAGTTTATCATCATCTGAATTAAATTCACCCTTTCCTGCCCATTTTAGTTCACTGATTCCTAAAGTGTCAATCTTGTCATCTCTTGTTTGACTACTTCCAATTTGCCTATATTTATGTCCCTAGCATTCCAGTTTCCTATGCAATATTGTTTTTTACAACATCATACTCTACTTTCATCATCAGACTCATCTACAAGTGAGTGTTGTTTGTGCTTTGGGTCAGCCTCTTCATTCCTTCTCAAGCTGTGTCATGGCTCTTCTCCTGTAGCATATTGGACACCTACTGAACTGGGGGTTTCATCTTTCAGTGTTATACATTTTTGCCTTTTCACTGTTCATGGAGTTCTCAAGGCAAGAATGCTGAAGTGATTTGTCATTCCCTTCTCCAACAGTATTTGTACAAATGAGTAACGTAAGTTGTGTACAGAGGACAAATACAAACAAAAGTATGAGCAAAGAAAAAACACAAACTACAACATACACGGAAATGCACACACTGTGGTATGCATGATAGTAAATGCCAAAAGATGTGAACACCTGGAACCCAAAGATAAATTAATTTTACAACAAATGGGAATTAAGTTTGCAGATGGAATTAAGGTTAACACTTGTGATGGTTAACTGTGTATGTCAGCTTTGTTAACTAGGCTACAGTATGCAAATATTTGGTCAAAGATAAATCCAGATGTCCAATGAAAGTGTTTTTCTGTTGAGATTAACATTTAATTCAATAGATTTAGCATAAGCAGGTTAATTTCCATAATGAAGTTCGACCTCATCCAATCAGTTAAAGACCATAAGGAAAAGTCTACATGCCATGAGAAAAAGAAGATTCTGCTCCAGATTGCCTTCAGTCTTGAAGTTTGAAGTCAACTCTTCCCTGGGTCTACATCTTGTGGGCTTTGCCAACAACTTTGGACTTGCCAGCCCCCATAATTGCATGGGCTAATTCTTAAAAATGAATCTCTCTCCCTTTCTCCCCATGTATGTGTATACCTATCTTATTTGTTCTGTTTTTCCCTGTCCATCACCAACTCCCAGAGTTCACTCAAACTCATGTCCAACGAGTCAGTGGTGCCATCCAGCCATCTCATCCTCCTGCCTCCAATCCCTCCCAGCATCAGAGTGTTTTCTAATGAGTCAACACTTTGCATGAGGTGGCCAAAGTACTGGAGTTTCAGCTTCAGCATCATTCCCTCCAAAGAAATCCCTGGGCTGATATCCTTCAGAATGGACTGGTTGGATCTCCTTGTAGAACAAAGGACTCTCAAGAGTCATCTCCAACACCACAGTTCAAAAGCATCAGTTCTTTGGCACTCAGCCTTCTTCACAGACCAACTCACACATCCATACATGACTACTGGAAAAAACATAGCCTTGACTAGACGGACCTTTGTTGGCAAAGTAATGTCTCTGCTTTTCAATATGCTATCTAGGTTGGTCATAACTTTTCTTCCAAAGAGTAAGTGTCTTTTGATTTCATGGCTGCAGTCACCATCTGCAGTGATTTTGGAGCCCCCAAAAATAAAGTCTGACACTATTTCCACTAGAAGCTTCAAACAAACAAAAAAAAAATCAAATTCTCCTATATGGCCTAGAGAAAAGAACAAGAAACCTGCCAACTCCTACATTTTAGCCCAGTGAGACTTGTGTTGACCTGTGATCTACAGAATTTCAAGGTAATAAATCTGTGTTGTTTTAAGGCACTAAGTTTGTGGCAATTTGTTACAACAGCAATAGGAAACAAGTGCAAACTTAGAGATATGCAGTCATATCAAAAATTACCTCATGAATTTTGAAAACCTGCTGTACATCTTTGAAAGCATTTGAACAGCCTTACTGACTTTACTACAAATAAGATACCCCTCTGTGCATTATAATTACCTCAAGGATAAGAGATCATATGAGATAAAATTTGTAGAACATTTTGTTGCTAAAACCAAATCACCCAATCATAAATTATTATTTTCTTAAGTGTTACCTGCTCAGTCGTATCTGACTCTTTGTAACCCAATAGGTTCCTCTGTCCATGGATTCTCCAGGCAAGGATACTGGATTGGGTTGCCATTTCCTTCTCCAGGAAATCTTCCTAACCCAGGGATCAAACCCAGGTCTTCTGCATTGCAGACAGATTCTTTACCATCTGAGCCATAGTTAGAGTTTATACATGAAATTTTGATATTAATTTAATTTCACTTACCATGTCAGATCATAGTTCCCATCTTGTTTGTAGCAGCTAAATGTATAGCTGCTGAATGGACTACCAACCGGAAGTGCTGCTAAATGTGAAATTTCTACAAGATGTTTGCATTAACCATATCATAATGTTTTTTTATTGCCATGGGGGAATTGGAAAGAGATGTGTATAGTCTTCAATTTTTCTATCCTTATCTCTTTTCTGCCCACTGTTTATGTGTTGTGGAAAAGAGTATGATTTATAGGTGCATCCTATCAAGAAGCACAATCATTTTCTCACCTTTTATGTTAGAATAGTTGCCAGTGGAGAAGACAATGGCAACCCACTCCAATACTCTTGCCTGGAAAATCCCATGGAAGGAGGAGCCTGGTAGGCTGTAGTCCATGGGGTCGCTAAGAGTTGGATACGACTGAGCGACTTCACTTCCACTTTAATGCATTGGAGAAGGAAATGGCAACCTACTCCAGTGTTCTTACCTGGAGAATCCCAGGGACACGGGGGCCTGGTGGGCTGCCATCTATGGGGTAGCACAGAGTTGGACATGACTGAAACAACTTAGCAGCAACAGCAGTTGCCAGTGATTATAATAATGGTTATTTATCCTCATATATGAGTGATACTACACTGCTGATCTGATCTACTTACATTGTAGTCATGTAGTTAGAAAACCCTTAGTCAGTGTTGATTGGCAGGAAGGAAAAGACATAAAGATACCTTTAGCTATTTTTAAGTATCATAGAAATCATCCAAGTTATGTTAAATTCAGGGACCACTTAATTTTCAGAGAACTCTTATCCCTCAAAGATAGTATAAGCAAGAGTAAGATTAAATGTCAGAATTTAAAGCCATTAAATAATTTCTCTATCTCAAATAATGCAGACCATACTACATATATGGATTTTAGATTTTTAAGTGGAATTATTTTTTTATTATGTGTTCATTGAAAGTATTTTGAGACTTTTTGAGTTTGTACAAGCAAACTAAAAATGAAAATCCTGGGAATAAAATGGTCTTTAAGAATTGTTAATATCACATAATCATTATCAAATAACAGTTAAATTTTTAAAGAATTGATATCTAATAAAACATACATATATATTAACTTTTGCACAGCAAGCACTGGGAATTGTCAGTTAAATCTGATACCTGCCCTCTAAGCCAGTGTTGAAGAGAAAATTTCTTCCTTACTTTCTTAGGCTTGAAAACGGGAGCCTGCAAATTAAACTATCAAAAAGCAGATCAAAAGGACAAAGAAGACATTCAATTTTATTAATATTTTGCGTTCACAGAAGTTCACAAAAGAAATGAACTTCAAAGAAACAGGTAGATCTGGGGACTTATATATCATTTTAACAAAGGAAAGGGGATTTGGGCTTCAGAGGATGAGAAATCATGGGGAAGGGGACAGGAAATATATGGGGGAGCTCATGGGAGATCAAGGTTATTTTATCTCTATTTTAGTAAAATCTGCTTTTGCAAACTCCTGTATCCTTCTCTCATCAGTGTCGAATGATGAGCGTTCTTCATCCTAATATAGGAAATACATCTTCACAGAGGGAAATTATGTCCTGCTTTGAGATAGAGAAAGGGATGGCGGAGAACACCTCCTGTGTCTGTTACTTTTCAGTTGCCTTAAATTCGAAATAATCCTTATGTCAAAGTGGCATATTTGCAGTGGCATATTTTGTCCTCCTTCACAAGGCACTGCACTTAGACCTTGACATACCTAAGACACTTAACTCTTTCCACAACCCTACCAAATAAGTTCTATAAATATCCTCATTTTAAAGACATACAAAGTCTCAGAATCTTTTCCAACTCATATTGCAATACAAATGACAAAGTTGATATTTGAGTTCAGATTTGTCTGGCATGGAATTCTGCACTCTTCAGCCATACACTTCATTAAGTAGGAATTAGATATGTGGAAAGTGTTGGAAAATGTATTTCAGGAAGAGGAAAGAGCTTGTAAGGAGACTCATATATGAGAGATATGTACATCTGGACATTAGCATATAAATCAGAGAAATGAGAAGAGATGAAGCTAGAGAAATAACCAAGGGTCAGCTAATGAACTGTTTTAATGAACCTGGACTATATCCAAAGAATTTCAGGCTGAAAAGATGATGGGAGCAAGATTTACATTGAAAGCTCACCCTACTGGAATGCAGAAAAAAATAGAGTGGAAAAGGCTTAGAGGCAAGGACTAGTACAAAGAAGCTACATATTAACATGATATGATCCAGCTGAGGGATACTGGTGGCCTGATCTGAGACAGTCCCACTCATGGCAGGAAGTAAGTGGATTACAGAAACATAAGATAGGAAGAATGTTAGTCAGTGAATATCTTGAAGGAATGAGGCTGAGGAAAGGGACGAGTCAGATTTACTTATGGGATAATAATGGGTAGAACAGAAAAGAGCTTTGTGTTTAGGGGGAAGGGGGTGAGATGAGGCTCTAGTGAGTAGAAAATCTCTGGATCCAGGACAGGTATAGAAGTGTATTGCTTAGGAAAATATGGATTGAAAATGAGGCATGAGAGTTAATGAGATCACCTATGTTGTATATGTAGAGTGAGGAGAAAAAAAAAAAAATTCTGAACACAGGGAGAAGTACCAAGGAGGAAGGATTAATGCAAGGAAAACCAGAGAGGAAGGAGTAAGAGAGATAGAAGATTAACAATTTGTCATATATGGCCCTAATGTTGAGGTATGTTCCTTCTATGCCTACTTTCTGGGGAGTTTCTATCATAAGTGGGTGATATAGCAAGCCCACAAGAAACATTATTCTCAGTGGTTAAAAACTGAAAGCCTTTTCTTTAAGATCAGGAACAAGAAAAGGGTGACCACTCTCACCACTTTATTCAACATATTTTTGGAAGTCCTAGCCACAGCAATCAGAGAAGACAAAGAAATAAAAGGAATTCAGATTGGAAATGAAGAAGTAAAACTCTCAGTGTTTGCAGATTCCATGATACTATATACAGAAATCCCTAAAGAGGCCACCAGAAAATTACTAGAGCTACTCAGTGAATATAGCAGACTTGCAGAATATAAAATTAATACACAGAGATCCCTTGCATTCTTATACACTAACAATGATAAGTCAGGAAGAGAAATTGAGGAAACAGTCTCATTCACCATTGCAACAAAAAGAATAGAATGCCTAGGAATAAATCTACCTAAAGAGACAAAAGACTTGTATGCCGAAAATGATAAGATACTGAAGAAAGAAATCAAAGACAATACAAACAGAGAGATATGCCATGTTCCTGGATTAGAAGAATCAAGATTGTGAAAAAGACTATACTACCCAAAGCCATCTATAGATTCAGTGCAATCCATATGAAACTATCAATGGTATTTTTCAGAAAACAAGAACAAGAAATATAACAATTTGTATGGAAACACAAAAGGTCCTGAATAGCCAAAGCAATCTTGAGAAAGAAGAATGGAACTGACAGAATCAACCTGCCTGACTTCAGACTATACTACAAAGCTGTAGTCAACAAGATAGTTTGGTACCAGCACAAAAACAGAAATATAGACCAATGGAACATCATAGAAAACCTAGAGATAAACACATGCACCTATGGGCACCTTATTTTTGATGAGATAAGAATACACAATAGAGAAAATATAGTCTCTTCAATAATTGGTGCTAGGAAAACTGGACAGCTATGTGGAAAAGAGTAGAATACTTCCTAACACAAGACACAAAAATGAACTCAAAATGGATTAAAGACCTAAACATGGGACTAGGAACTATAAAACTCTTAGAGGAAAGCTCAGGCAGAACATTCTCTAACATAAATTACAGCAAGATCCACTGTAAGCAACTTCTAGAGTAATAGAAATAAAAATAAATACAAATGGGATCTAATTATAAAAATATGGTACCTAATCAAACTTAAAGACTTTTGCACAGTGAAGGAAACAATAAACAAAGTGGAAAAACAACCATAAAATAGGAGAAAACAGTAGCAAATGAAACAATTGACAAAGGATTACTCTTCAAAGTATACAAGCAGCTCATGCAGCTCAATACCAGAAAAACAAACAGGTAAAAGTGTGGGCAGAAGACCTAACCAGATATTTCACCAAAGACATACAGATGAGTAGTAAACCAAAGATGCTCAACATGGCTCATTAGAGAAATACAAATCAAAACTAAAATGAAACATCACCTCGTACTGGTCAGAATAGCTATCATTAAAAAATTTACAAACAATAAATGCTGGAGAGGGTGTGCAGAAAAGGGAACCTTCTTGCACTTTTGGTGGGAATGCAAATTGAAACAGCCAGTATGGAAAACAGTATGGAGTTACCTTAAAAAATTAGAAATAAATTTTTTGGGCCATAAACCATATGGCCCCCAAACCCCACTACTGCACATATAACCTAAGGAAACCATAATTGAAAAAGACGCATTTCAAAGACATTTGGAAAACTCAGTAGAGGCCACAGAACTGGAAAAGGTCAGTTTTCATGCCAACCCCAAAGAAAGGCAATGCCAAATAATTTTCAGAGTACCAGATGTTCAAGCCGGATTCAGAAAAGAGAGGGGAATCAGAGATCAAATTGCCAACATACGTTGGATCATCGAAAAAGCAAGAGAGTTCCAGAAAAACATCTACTTCCGATTCATTCACTTTAACTGTGTGGATCACAAACTATGGAGAATTCTTAAAGAGATGGGAATACCAGACCACCTTACCTGCCTCTTGAGAAACATTTATGCAGGTCAAGAATCAACAGGTAGAACCAGACATGGAACATGAACTGGTTCCAAACTGGGAAAGGAGTACTTCAAGACTGTATATTGTTACCCTGCTATTTAACTTATATACAGAGTACATCAAGTGAAATGAGGGGCTGGATAAAGTATAAGTTGGAATCAAGATTGCCAGGAGAAATATCAATAACCTCAGATTTGCAGATAACACAACCTTTTTGGCAGAAAGTGAAGGGGAGCTAAAGAGCCTCTTGATGAAGGTGAAAGAGGAGAGTAAAAAGCTGAAACAAAGATCATGGCATCCAATCCTATAACTTCATGGTAAATAGATGGGGAAACAATGGAAACAGTGATGGGCTTTATTTTCTTGGGCTTCAAAATTATTGCCAAAGGTGACTGCAGCCATGAAATTTAAAAACCCTTGCTCCTTGGAAGAAAAGCTATGACAAACCTACACAGCATATTAAAAAGCAGAAACATTACTTTGCTGACAAAGGTATATCTAGTCTAAGCTATGGTTTTTCCAGTAGTCAAGGATGGATGTGAGAATTGGACCATAAAGAAAGCTGAGTGCTGAAGAACTGTTGCTTTTGAACTTGTTGTGGTATTGGAGAAAACTTTTGAGAGTCAAGTCTGAACATCAAATCAGTCAGTCCTAAAGAAATAAGTCCTGAATATTTAATGGAGGGCTGATCCTGAAGCTGAAGCTCCAACACTTTGGCCACCTGATGCAGAGAACTGACTTATTGAAAAAGACGCTGAGGCTAGGAAAAATTGAAGGCAGGAGAATAAGATCACAGAGGATGAGATGCTTGGATGGCATTATCGACTTGATGGACATCAAGGCCTGGGAGTTGATGATGAACAGTGGAGCCTGACATGCTGCAGTTCCTGGGTCCACAAAGAGTCAGACCTGGCTGAGCCACTGAACTAATCTGAACTGAAGTGAACCTCAATGACCATTGCAGCACAATTTACAGCAACTAGAAAATAGAAAGGTTTCCCTGGTGGATCAGACAGTAAGGAATCTGCCTGCAATGCAGGAGACCAAGATTTGATCCCTGGGTCAGACAGATACCCTGGAGAAGGAGATGACAACACACTTCAATATTCTTGCCTGAAAAATTCAAAGGAACCTAGATGTCCATTGACAGGTGAATGGAAAAAGAAGATGTGGTACATATACACAATGGAATATTACTCAGTTATATTAAGGAAAGCATTAGGCTCAGTTCTAATAATATGAATGACATTTGTTGAACAGTTGCTCAGTCATGTCCAACTCTATCCGACCACATGGATTTTGCCAGGCTTCGCTGTCCTTCACCATCTCCTGGAGCTCAAACTCATGTCCACTGAATCAGTGATTGCATCTACACTCTTGTCCCCTGTCATCGCATTCTCCTCCTGCCTTCACATTTTCCAGCATCAGGGCCTTTTCAAATGAGTCAGCTCTTCACATCAGGTGGCCCAAGTATTAGAGTTTCAGCCTCAGCATCAGTCCTCCCAATAAATATTTAGGACTGATTTCCTGTAGAATTGACTGGTTTGATCTCCTTGCAGTCCAAGAGACTCTCAAGGGGCTTCTCCAACACCACAGATCAAAAGCATCAATTCTTCAGTGCTCAGCTTTCTTTATACTCCAGCTCTCACATCCATACATGACCACTGAAAAACCCATAGCCTTGACTAGACGGACCTTTGCTGGCAAAATAATGTCTCTGCTTTTTAATATACTGTCTAGTTTGGTCATGACTTTTCTTCCAAGGAGCAAGCGTTCTAATTTCATGGTTGCAGTCACAATTTGCAGTGATTTTGGAGCCCAAGAAAGCAAAGTCTGTCACTGATTCCATTGTTTCCCCATCTATTTACCATGAAGTTATGGGACTGATGCCATGATCTTAGTTTTTTGAATGTTGAGTTTTAAACCAGCATGGTCATTGAAGCAGAAGTAGATGTTTGTTTGTTTGTTTGTTTCTGAAATTCTCTTGCTTTCTCTAGGATCCAGTGGATTTTTGCAATTTGATCTCTGTTTCCTCTGTCTTTTATAAATCCAGGTCGAACATCTGGAGTTCTCAATTCACGTACTGTTGAAGTCAAGCTTGGAGAATTGTGAGCATTACTTTAGTTAGGGTTCGATATGTGTGCCATTGTGCAGCAGCTTGAACATTCTTTGGCATTGCCTCTTTGGGGATTGGAATGAAAACTGACCTTTTCCAGTCCTGTGGTGACTGATAAGTTTTCCAAATTTGCTGGAATATTGAGTGTAGCACTTTAGCTGCATCATGGTTTAGGATCTGACATAGCTCAGCTGGAATTCCATCACCTCCACTAGCTCACTTGACTTCAGACTGCAGGGTGTCTCTCTTTAGATTAATGATTACACCATCATGGTTATCTGGGTCATGAAGATCTTTTTTTTGTATAGTTCTTCTGTGTATTCTTGCCATCTCTTTTTAATATATTCGCTTCTGTTAGGTCCATAACATTTTTGTCCTTTATTGTGCTCATGTTTGCATGAAATGTACCCTTGATGTATCTAATTTTCTTGAAGAGATCTCTAGTCTTTCTCATTCTATTACTTCCTCTATTTCCTGGCATTGATCACTTACAAAAGTCTTTTATCTCTTCTTGCTATTCTTTGGAATTCTGCATTCAAATGGGTATATCTCTCTCTCCTTTGCCTTTCACTTCTCCTTTGCCTTGCTTCTTTGCCATTTGTAAGGCCTCCTCAGACAACCTTTTTGCATTTCTTTTTCTTGTAGATCTTTTTGATCACTGTCTCTTGTACAATGTTATGATCATCCATCCATACTTCTTCAGGCACTCTATCAGATCTAATCCCTTGAATCTGTTTGTCATTTTCACTGTATAATCATAAGGGATTTGATTTAGGTCATACCTGAATAATCTAGTGGTTTTCCCTACTTTCTTAAATTTAAGTCTGAATTTTGCCATAAGAAGTTTATGCTATGAGCTACGGTCAGCTCCCAGCCTTGTTTTTGTTGATTTTTTAGAGCTTCTCCATCTTTGGCTGCAAAGTATATACCAGCATAATTTTGGTATTGACCATTGGTGATGTCCATGTGTTGAGTTGTCTGTTGTGTTGTTGGGAGAGGGTGTTTGCTATGACCAATGTGTTCTCTTGGCAAAACTCTGTTAACCTTTGCCCTGCTTCTTTTTTTACTCCAAGGCCAAACTTGCCTATTACTCCAGGTATCTCTTGACCTTCTACTTTTGCATTCGAGTCCTCTGTAATTAGAAAGGACATCTTTTTTTTGGTGTTAGTTCTAGAAGGTCTTGTAGGTCTTCATAGAACCTTTCATCTTCAGCTTCTTTGACATAAGTGGTTGGGACATAGACTTAGATTACTGTGATACTGAATGGTTTGCCTTGAAACAAAATGGAGATCATTCTGTTATTGATCATTACTAAAGGATGCACCCAAGTAATGCATTTCAGACTCTTTTGTTGACTATAAGGATTACTCCATTTCTTCGAAGATGTTCTTGCCTACAGTTGTGGATTTTACTGTCATCTGAACTAAATTCACCCATTACTGTCCCTTTTAGCTCACAGATTCCTAAAATGATGTTCACTCTTGTCATCTCTTATTTGATCACTTCCAATTTACCTTGATTCATAAGCCTAACATTCCAGATTCCTATTCAATATTGTTCTTTACAGCATCACACTTGACTTTCACCACCAGACAAATCCACAACTGGGTGTTGTTTCCACTTTAACTCAGATCCTTCATTCCTTGTGGAGCTATTTCTCTGTTCTTTTCCAGTAGTATTTTGCCACCTACTGACCAGGGAGTTCATCTTTCAGTGTCATATGTTTTTGCCTTTTCATACTATTCATGGGGTTCTCAAGGCAGGAATAATGAAGTGGTTTGCCATTTCCTTCTCTAGTGGAGCATGTTTTGTCAGAACTCTCCACCATGACCTGTCTGTCTTGGGTGCCTCTACATGGCATGGATTATTGTTTCATATAGTTTAACAAGGCTGTGAACCATGTGATCAGTTTTGGTTAGTTTTCTGTAATTGTGGTTTTCATTCTCTCTGCCCTCTGATAGATGAGGATAAGAGCCTTGTGGAAACTTTCTGATGGGTGGGCCTGTCTGTGGGGAGACCTGGGTTTTACTCTGGTGGGCAGGGCCCTGCTCAGTTCAGTTCAGTTCAGTTCAGTACAGTCGCTCAGTCGTGTCCAACTCTTTGCAACCCCATGAACTGCAGCACGGCAGGCCTCCCTGTCCATCACCAACTCCCGGAGTTCAACCAAACTCATGTCCATCGAGTCAGTGATGCCATCCAGCTATCTCACCCTCTGTCGTCCCCTTCTCCTCCTGCCCCCAATCCCTCCCAGCATCAGAGTCTTTTCCAATGAGTCAACTCTTTGCATGAGGTGGCCAAAATATTTGAGTTTCAGCTTTAGCATCATTCCTTCTAAAGAACACCCAGGACTGATCTCCTTTAGAATGGACTGGTTGGATCTCCTTGCAGTCCAAGGGACTCTCAAGAGTCTTCTCCAACATCACAGTTCAAAAGCATCAATTCTTCAGTGCTCAGCCTTCTTCACAGTCCAACTCTCACATCCATACATGACCACTGGAAAACCATAGCCTTGACTAGATGGACCTTTGTTGGCAAGGTAATGTCTCTGCTTTTTAATATGCTATCTAGGTTGGTCATAACTTTCCTTCCAAGGAGTAAGTGTCTTTTAATTTCATGGCTGCAATCACCATCTGCAGTGATTTTGGAGCCCCCCAAAATAAAGTCTGACACTGTTTCCACTGTTTCCCCATCTATTTCCCACGGAGTGATGGGACCAGATGCCATGATCTTCGTTTTCTGAATGTTGAGCTTTAAGCCAACTTTTTCACTCTCCTCTTTCACTTTCATCAAGAGACTCTTTAGTTCCTCTTCACTTTCTGCCATAAGGTTGATGCCATCTGCATATCTGAGGTTCTTGATATTTCTCCCAGCAATCTTGATTCCAGCTTGTGCTTCTTCCAGCCCAGTGTTTCTCATGATGCACTCTGCATATGTTAAATCAGCATGGTGACAATATACAGCCTTGACATACTCCTTTTCCTATTTGGAACTAGTCTGTTGTTCCATGTCCAGTTCTAACTGTTGCTTCCTGACCTGCATATAGGTCTCTCAAGAGGCAGGTCAGGTGGTCTGGTATTCCCATCTCTTTCAGAATTTTCCACAGTTTATTGTGATCCATACAGTCAAGGCCCTGCTCAATAAGTCCTTAATCTGATTTTATGCCGATGGGTAGGGATTTATTCCCTCCCTGTAGTTTGGCATGAAGGCAAACTATGGTAGTGAAATGCTGGTAATGGTGACCTCCTTCGAAAGGACTTATGCCAGCATATTGTGCCTCCCTGAACTGTTATATTCAGTGACCCTGACCCTGAGGCATGCCACTGTTGACCCATACCTCTGTGGAGACTCCTGGACACTGTTCAACAGGATGAAGTAAGTCAGAAAGAGAAAAACAAACATTGTGTGTTGACACATATATATGAAACCTAGGGACTTCCTTAGTGGCTCAGACAGTAAAAAATCTGCCTGTAATGCAGAAGACCCAGGTTTGATCCTTGGGTCAGGAAGATCCCCTGAAGAAAGGAATGGCAATCAACTCTAGTATTCTTGCCTGAAGATTTCCATGGGCAGAGGAACCTTGCCAGGTACAGTCCATGTGGTCGCAAAGAGCCAGACATGACTGACTGAGAAACACACACGTGCACACACACACACACACACACACACACACACACACAGAAAATCTAGAAAAATGATACTGATGAACTTATCTGCAGAGCAACACTCGAGACACAGGAATATAGAACAGATTTGTGGACACAATAGGGGAATGAGAGAGTGGGACAAATTTAGAGAGTAACCCTGAAACATATGTATTGTCATATACAAAATAGATTGCCAGTGAAATTTCTGTATGATTCAGGTTGCTCCAATCTGTCTTTGTGACTATCTAGAGGGATGGGAAGAAATAGAAGGTAGGAAGGAAGCTCAAGAGGGAGAAGACATATATTTACCTATGGCTGATTCATGTTGATGTATGGTGGAAACCAACACAATATTGTAAAGTAATTATCCTTTAGTTAAAAATAAATAAATTTAAACAAAGAAGATTAATGAATCACTTGTCTTGAAAAAGCAGAGATTCCTAGAGTGAAGGCAAAAATTTCAAAAGAACTGCTCAAATTTATCATGATATTGCAATGAATATCAGTTTTTCAGGTTTAATAATGCAAACCTAGGTTACTAACTTCAGCCAGTGGCCAGATGGCATAGATGAAAAAAAAAGTGTAGAAAGTAAAAAATAGTTGTGGGGCTAGAATGTATTTTACATATGTATTATAGGTGTTTTCTGGCCTCCCACCACTGAGAGGTAGGCTTTATGAAGATTGTGGTTTATTTGTTATTGTTATATTCCCATGAGTTAACTGATTACTTTTCACTAAGAAAATTATCTTCATGCAGAGAACTTATGAATATAAATTGCAAATGTTTAATGAAAAATTCATAAAGAAAATCAATTGAAATAATACATTTAAGGGTCTTTCTGACAAAGGCAAAATAATACTTAATCAGTTTTCTTTGCCTTACCAGGTACTGCAGTTTGAACATGCCACAAGCTTTATTTCATATTAAGATATTTTGCTTTTAGCAAAAGTTTTTATATAATTGATTGATCTTTTTCAACTGCAAAAAAAAGCATCCAGGAAGAAAAGTTTATTTAACATTTATAGACAATATCTTCTAGGGTAATGTTAGCTAACTTCTCATGGAAAAATGTTAAGATAAGAAAACACATTTTAATTCAAGTAATAGAATACCTTGAGTATATATTTAATGATGCTACTTTTTTTTAAATTATGGAGAGTACTTTTGTGATTTGATGACCACAAGAATTCAAGTGAAACAAACAAAATGTAGAAGGTTTGATTACAAAAGTTGTATTATATTTCATAGTCAGGGCTTGCAATAATTTTAGTTATGTTTTTATTTTTTCCCAAAACTGACATATTGTGGAGACTATACTAATGTTGACAGACCAGGGTTAAAATATACTTTGGGAAGAATTGTTGCATTAACTAAACAAGCTATTGCACCAGGAACAGCCCTTGGGCATTTAAATTCAACTTCTGCTACATTTCCAAGGACAGGCCACCCTGATACTGCCTGTCAGTGAAAAATAGGTAGTGTTGAACATTGACAAGACCCAGTAAAACCTTTGCAGACACCTTGCATGGAAAAATTTCTTCTGGGATTAGTAAGAATTTGCTGTCATTTTCAGTAGCATGTTTCTTTCCTATTTTCATTTTTCCAAACTTTGGGTATTTGACAGTGCTTTTAAAACCATGATGTGTTTATTTTAAAATGGATTGATATTTTAAAATTTTTAAAGTACACAATGTCATATCTAGAGCTTTAGGTAAATAATTATTGGCTCTAGACTTTGCTTCACCTATGTTTTGCACACTTTTTTTGTTTGTATTAATGATTGAAGTTAATTAAAAACATTATATTTGACCTATACTTAATACACCTACTTTTTCTCATTTCCTTTTCTTTCATATGGCAGGTATTACTTATGATTGCAAGAAAAATGTATTACAAACTTTCCAAATATCTATCAACTGGTAGCCATAGTTATTTTTGTAAATGTTCTTAAGAAAGAATTCTCAAGTATGTTTTAGAAAAGATTGTCATAGTTGGAAAAACATGAATATTCTGAGTTTTTAGCCACAAATCACTTTTTTAAATGGTTGTGTGTACAGGGGCAAAAGGTATCACCCAAGAGAATTTTCTGCATTGAACCTGTGCCAATTCTGAAGCAACACTTAGGACTTTTCTATACCATCCACATTTTTTTTAATCAAATTTTATTGCATATAGTGTATCAGATTGCATGAGAAGACAAGAAGGAAGCTTTGAAAAATAGTATTTGGTTAAACTTATTGAAAATGCTTTTTCATGTTACTTATTTCCTTCAGATTATTTATTTCATAGCAGTCATCTCATCTAACCATTGTATTGGAACAGCTTCATATATTTTCCAATGCAATTCTGTTGTTACATTAGGCATATTTTCCTAATTTTATAATATCAAAATTGAGAGTGCAGATCAGCAATTTTCCTCTTTTGCATGTACGTTAAAATTTGTCTGTGAGTCATCTTTGCATACATGTAATCCAGTTCATCTAGTTTTATAATGATTGAGCTAGGATAAAAATTACATTGGTTTTTACATGTTAAATCCTAGACTTGCCCAGATCTCCATGACCCCATTTTCCTTAGTCCCTACTAAATACAGCAGGGGTCAAAACATCTCCTTCCAAATGGGAAAGGACTACAGTTCTGACTAAGCAAACCACAGTCATCGAGTTTGGAAGCCAGCTGTAAGAGGAAAAGGAAAATGCCCCTGGGAAGTGTTGTCACAGCTGTAATCCAAATTTCAGAATAAGATTATTGCAAATAATAAGTGCTGAATAAATAAACAAATGAAATAAATACTAAGAAAAAAGCATTAACACATCTTAAAAGGAGATATTTTTACTTTGAAATGAAATTGATCACTCCATCTTCTAAAGAAGAGAGAATCTGAACAAACTGAAAATCAGTAGTTCTTGTTAAGGTCACAGGTGAACCTCTTCCCTGAAAACTGGAGAAAGAGTGAATACAGAAAATCAGAGCTTTTCTTAGGTCAGAGCTTTGGAGGAACATAAAGGGTTATTGACTGAATTCGGAGCAGAGGAAAAAAATTGAGTGTCAAGCTTTAAGTTATATCCACATGCATAGTCATGATTTTTACCTCGAGAATTAGCACTGGGTTTTCAGGGTGAAGAGCAAGTAAAATTTCCCTAGTGCTTCCAGCAGGGAGAGGGGAAAGTAACCAATTTGAAATAAACTTCAAGAATTATTTTCTCATTAACAAAGGCCTGACTTCAAGAGAAATTAATTTTCTTGAGCCTACTTAATGTGGAGAAAAGGAAATACCCACCTTGAACCCCCTGTAGTTTTGAACATAAAGGAGGGGAAATAGCCAATTCCAGGTCCTACTAGACTTTCTATCTCATGTAGCTGGGAAGTAGGGAAGCTGAGAAGCCCTTCTGAAGGTCTCAAGAGGCGCAAGTTCACTGAAAGACTGAGATCTAATCATAGGGCTGTGGAATGCTTCTCCCTCCACACTTCGCCATCACATAAGCAAGACTTTTACATGTGAGAGGATTACATTTGTAAGGAAGTGCAAGGCTCACACTCTGTACATGAAATAGCCTTTAGGGAAATCTACCAGCAAAAGTTAGATCATCAGAGGAAAGTTTAGCCTCTTATTCCTACAGGAACAGCAAAAACAAACAGCCAATGTTTCTTAGCCAAGTAAACATGAAAAACTCACCTAACGATTGGTTTACTTCAGTTCTTTTTACCAAACATTATGTCAAGCTTTCAACAAAAAAAAAATACAAAGAAACAAACATGCCCCAATATATGAAAGAAACACAACAAAAATTGTAAAAAAAAAAAAAAAGAAGAAGAAGAAGAAGAAAGAAAGAAAACTAAATTAATAATGAAAGTACATGTGCAATTATGTGACATCAATTTTTTTTTTTTTTTTGGTGACATCAAATTTTAAAACCTGTAATCAGTGAAAGACAAGCCTGGTGCACTGTAATCCATGGGGTCACAAACAGTCGGACACCACTGATCAACTAAACAACAACAAATCAGTGAATTTAATTTTCTAGTAACATAAGCTATTCGTTCTACAAGAGGTATAATTTGAATAGTCTACAAACAATATTTTAACATTAAGTACCTGCCATTAAAGACGTAATCACGCCCATATTACCTTATAAATGTTAAAAATCACATACTTCAAAATTTGTTTAAATTTTTAAAAATCATACAACAGAGATAAAACATGGAAGAGACATCTATTAATTTATTAATAGTAAGATCTGACTGAATAATACAAATTGTAAAACAAAAAATTACATATAAAGTTTACCTCAAAAAATTATAGATAAATATTAGTAAATTGAATGCAGTAATGAAAAGAAAGACTAAAGTGAAGGTCACTCAGTCGTGTCTGACTCGTTGTGACCACATAGACTGTAGAGTCCATGGAATTCTCCAGGGCAGAATACTGGAGTGTATAGCCTTTTCCTTCTCCAGAGGATCGTCCCAAACCAGGGACTGAACCCAGGTCTCTTGCATTGCAGGCAGATTCTTTGGAAGTCATAGTTAAATAGGTTTTAGTTTTACAATGAAAAAATAACATGCATAAAACAACCAGCAATGTAATGCATTAAACTTTCAAAAAAAAAATAGATATAAATGACAAAATTATCATTTAATGACAAAAATAGATTAAAATGTTAGATGATAATAATATTAAAAACAATATTGACAATACTGACAATATTAAAATATTAAATGACAATAATAGATAAAATATTCACACATTAAATATTAATACTAAATATTTGCATTAAAATGATCTTAATATAGTAGACCTTTATAAAAAAAACAACCTCAATATCACATGGAATCATGGAAGGTCAAAATAAATTCCTTTAAAATAGAGAAGAAGCCAGAGCTACAAGCCTTAAACATTATTATTATTCATTATAACTTTTGAAGTCTACCTTATAAAAGAAGATCAGAAAATGCAATAATATTTTTTGATGATGTGTTTATTATATAATTCATTTCCCCACATATGACTCTGGAAAATAATTTATATTCTTTGTTTGCCTCAATATTCTCATTTGTAAAATGAAGTTAATGAAATTAACTATTTGATTAGTTTGTTATGAGGATTAACTTAGGTCAATTTACGCAAAATATTTAGGAGAGTATCTGGTATACAGTAAATACCATAGATGTACTTGATGGTATTTACTATTATTACATCTAGAAAAAAAAAAGACCTTATAATAGATATTCACTTTATAATTGGTGAGATGTTAATAATTAGCTCCAAATGTTTTATGAATACTAAATATTATGTTTAAACTGCTTTGCGGCTGCCTGTTGTCGTCGGCGTTCCCGGTAGGCCCTATAGCTTGTGCTTGACGTTATGCCTGAGCCGGCAAAATCTGTTCCCGCGCCCAAGAAGGGTTCCAAGAAAGCCATGACCAAAGCCCAGAAAAAGGATGGCAAGAAGCGCAAGCGCAGCCGCAAGGAGAGCTATTCCATCTACGTGTACAAAGTGTTGAAACAGGTGCACCCGGACACCGGCATCTCGTCCAAAGCCATGGGCATCATGAACTCATTTGTCAACGACATCTTCGAGCGCATCGCCGGCGAAGCGTCGCGCTTAGCCCATTACAACAAGCGCTCAACCATCACTTCCTGGGAGATCCAAACGGCCGTGCGACTGCTGCTGCCCGGCGAGCTAGCCAAGCACGCCATGTCCGAGGGCACCAAGGCGGTCACCAAGTACACCAGCTCCAAGTGAGTCCCTGTGGGGACTCGGCACTCGCACGAGTTGCCCAGCCACTTGACGTTCTAAAGGTTCTTTTCAGAGCCACCCACCTTCTCAGTGGAATAAACTCACCTTTTTACTTTACTTTTGTTGTCTGTTATGGTACTTTTTCTGTACCGCCGATTTTTTTTCTAGTAAGAACTGGCCTGTCTCTTAGGATGAAGAGGAGGTACTCCAGAAAAGACCAAGTTTTGTGGATCAGTCCAGAACTAGCTAGAATAACTGTTCACTCATGCAAGTAACTTACCTTTTCCAGTAAAACCGTGAGAGATGGGTGGTCAGTGTAAATCTATTCAGGAGGATGGGGAGGGAGGGTGGAAAGTTAAGCATTAGTTACTTTACAGCAGATAGAGTGGGTCAACTCAAGTCCATTTTTCTTGAGCTCAAAACCAAAAATAGAACTACCTTATGACCCAGCAATCCCACTGCTGGGCATACACACCGAGGAAACCAGAATTGAAAGAGACACATGTACCCCAATGTTCATCGCAGCACTGTTTATAATAGCCAGGACATGGAAACAACCTAGATGTCCATTAGCAGATGAATAGATAAGAAAGCTGTGGTACATATACACAATGGAGTATTACTCAGCCGTTAAAAAGAATTCATTTGAATCAGTTCTGATGAGATGGATGAAACTAGAGCCGATTATACAGAGTGAAGTAAGCCAGAAAGAAAAACACCAATACAGTATACTAACACATATATATGGAATTTAGGAAGATGGCAATGACGACCCTGTATGCAAGACAGGGAAAGAGACACAGATGTGTATAATGGACCTTTGGACTCAGAGGGAGAGGGAGAGGGTGGGATGTTTTGGGAGAATGACATTCTAACATGTATACTATCATGTAAGAATTGAATCGCCAGTCTATGTCTGACGCAGGTTGCAGCATGCTTGGGGCTGGTGCATGGGGATGACCCAGAGAGATGTTATGGGGAGGGAGGTGGGAGGGGGGGTTCATGTTTGGGAACGCATGTAAGAATTAAAGATATTAAAATTAAAAAAATAAAAATAAATAAATAAATAAAAATAAAAGCACATGCATAACTGGAAAAAAATAAAAAAATTAAAATAATGAAAAAAAAAACTGCTTTGCTCAGTGCCAGAAGAAAGAAATCATTAATACTGAAGAGAATATATGATTATTGAGGATTTGTTACTAAACTTTTCCACATAAAGAGGCCTTACAAATAAGTTTTCAGTCTCATAACAAATGAAGATACTAATGATGATGATAATGATAAAAATAACTCTCTCCTGTTGATTCCTTACTGTGTAATTTGGCAGCTTTAGAGTTACCCATTATTCTCCTTTATTTTCACTCCTGATTCCATTCAAGTGTTACTTTTTGCCATTTCATAACCTAGACTTTAAGAGTAAATCAGCACCAAGCCATCTAATATAAACACATGAATCAGAAACATATTTCTGATATGTATTTCTGTATTTCTGATATGTAGGTGATAAATATTAATTTTGGTATCTGTGGAGGATGAAATGAGAGTATACTGCTTCCATGTTAATTATTTTGTCTAAAGATCAAGCCATATTACACATGTAACCATTAGGATAGGTTTGTTTGGAATGCAGAATTTGCCTTCATTGTATTTGCATTTTAAAAATAATACTTTCATTTGAAACGAAAAGCATTACTAGGTCAGTTACAAAGAACATGACATGATATTCATGACAGTTACATTAATTTGGGAACATTTTAAGAAATCACTATTTTCCCAGTAAATGCATATATAAAGGTAAGTAGAAAAAAAAAATGTAAGTTCCTCACTTAGACTCACTCAAAACCTAGATAATTCAGTTCCATAAACAAAATTTACCACTAGAAAAATTTCCCCAAAGTTATTCAAATTAATATTTCCACAAAATGAGAAGTTTCTATTACCAAAGTGTCCCAACTGTATGTCAAATCCATACATGTCAAACTGTGAGGACTTTCGAACTTCTTCAAAGAGATTTTCCATTAATACTTTACAATTGCACTTAGATTTGAATGTCCAGAAAAACTTTAGCTTTCTTAAGTACTTAGTATATATTTTTATTTCTTGTGAACAAAACTAAGAGTTCATGGAGTTCCATTCTCTACCCAGGTTATAGCATTATTGTGTACACGCATCTACATAATGACTATCGGTTCAGTTCAGTTCAGTTCCGTCGCTCAGTCGTGTCCAGCTGTTTGTGACCCCATGAATCGAAGCACTCCAGGCCTCCATATCCATCACCAATTCCCGGAGTTCACTCAGATTCACATCCATCGAGTCAGTGATGCCATCCAGCCATCTCATCCTATGTCGTCCCCTTCTCCTCCTGCCCCCAATCCCTCCCAGCATCAGAATCTTTTCCAATGAGTCAACACTTTACATGAGGTGGCCGAAATATTGGAGTTTCACCTTTAGCATCATTCCTTCCAAAGAAATCCCAGGGCTGATCTCCTTCAGAATGGACTGGTTGGATCTCCTTGCAATCCAAGGGACTCTCAAGAGTCTTTTCAAACACCACAGTTCAAAAGCATCAATTTTTTGGTTCTCAGCCTTCTTCACAGTCCAACTCCCACATCCGTACATGACCACAGGAAAAACCGTAGCCTTGACTAGATGGACATTTGTTGGCAAAGTAATGTCTTTGCTTTTCAATATGCTATCTAGGTTGGTCATAACTATTCTTCCAAGGAGTAAGCGTCTTTTAATTTCATGGCTGAAGTCACCATCTGTAGTGATTTCGGAGCCCGAAATAATAAAGTCTGACACTGTTTTCACTGTTTCCCATCTATTTCCCATGAAGTTATGGGACCAGATCCCATGATCTTCAGTTTTGAATGTTGAGCTTTAAGCCAACTTTTTCACTCTCCTCTTTCATTTTATTCAAGAGGCTTTTTAGTTCCTCTTCAATTTCTACCATAAGGGTGGTGTCATCTGCATATCTCAGGTTTTTATATTTCTCCCAGCAATCTTGATTCCAGCTTGTGCTTCTTCCAGCCCAGCATTTTTCATGATATACTCTACATATACGTTAAATAAGCAGGGTGACAATAATGAGCCTACATACTCCTTTTCCTATTTGGAACCAGTCTGTTGTTTCATGTCCAGTTCTAACTGTTGCTTCCCTTCTTGCATACAGATTTCTCAAGAGGCTGGTCAGATGGTTTGGTATTCCCATCTCTCTCAGAATTTTCCAGTTTATTGTGATCCACACAGTCAAAGGCTTTGGCATAGTTAGTAAAGCAGAAATAGATGTTTTTCTAGAACTCTATTGCTTTTTCAATGATCCAGAGGATGTTGGCAATTTGATCTCAGGTTCCTCTGCCTTTTCTAAAACCAGCTTGAACATCTGGAAGTTCATGGTTCACATATTGTTGGAGCCTCGCTTGGAGAATTTTGAGCATTACTTTATTAGCATATGAGATGAGTGCAATTGTGTGGTAGTTTGAGCATTCTTTGGCATTGCCTTTCTTTGGGATTAGAATGAAAACTGATCTTTTCCAGTCCTGTGGCCACTGCTGAGTTTTCGAAATTTGCTAGCATATTGAGTGCAGCACTTTCGCAGCATCATCTTTCAGAATTTGAAATAGCTCAACTGGAATTTCAACACCTCCACTAGCTTTTGTAGTGATGCTTTCTAAGGCCCATTTGACTTCACATTCCAGGATGTCTGGCTCTAGGTGAGTGATCACACCATCGTGATTATCTGGGTTGTGAAGATCTCTTTTGTACAGTTCTTCTGTGTATTCTTGCCACCTCTTCTTAATATCTTCTGCTTCTGTTAGGTCCATACCATTTCTGTCTTTTATCCAGCCCATCTTTGCATGAAATGTTCCCTTTGTATCTCTAATTTTCTTGAAGAGATCTCTAGTCTTTCCCATGCTGTTCTTTTCTTCTATTTCTTTGCATTGATCACTGAGGAAGGCGTTCTTATCTCTTCTTGCTATTCTTTGGAACTCTACATTCAGATGCTTATATCTTTCCTTTTCTCCTTTGCTTTTGCTTCTCTTCTTTTCACAGCTATTTGTGAGTCCTCCCCAAACAGCCATTTTGCATTTCTTTTCCATGGGGATGGTCTTGATCCCTGTCTCCTGTAAATGTCACGAACCTCAGTCCATAGTTCATCAGGCACTCTATCTATCAGATCTAGGCCCTTAAATCTATTTCTCACTTCTGTTGTATAATCATATGGGATTTGATTTAGGTCATCCCTGAATGGTCTAGTGGTTTTTCCTACTTTCTTCAATTTAAGTCTGAATTTGGTAATAAGGAGTTCATGATCTGAGCCACAGTCAGCTCCTGGTCTTGTTTTTGTTGACTGTATAGAGCTTCTCCATCTTTGGCTGCACAGAATATAATCAATCTGATTTCAGATTTGACCATATGGTGATGTCCATGTGTAAAGTCTTCCCTTGTGTTGTTGGAAGAGGGTGTTTGCTATGACCGGTGTATTTTGTTTTCAAAACTCTATAAATATTTACCCTGCTTCATTCCATATTCCAAGGCCAAATTTGCCTGTTACTCCAGGTTTTCCTTGACTTCCTACTTTTGCATTCCAGTCCCCTATAATGAAAAGGACATCCTTTTTGGGTGTTAGTTCTAAAAGCTCTTGTATGTCTTCACTGAACCATTCAACTTCCGCTACTTCAGTGTTACTGGTTGGGGCATAGACTTGGATTACCGTGATATTGAATGGTTTGTCTTGGAGATGAACAGAGATCATTCTGTCGTTTTTGAGATTGCATCCAAGTACTGCATTTTGGACTCGTTTGTTGACCATGATGGCTACTCCATTTCTTCTAAGGGATTCCTGCCCACAGTAGTAGATATAATGGTCATCTGAGTTAAATTCACCCATTCCAGTCCATTTTAGTTCACTTATTCCTGGAATGTCGACGTTCACTCTTGCCATCTCTTGTTTGACCACTTCCAATTTGCCTTGATTCAGGGACCTGACATTCCTATGCAATATTGCTCTTTACAGCGTCAGACCTTGCTCTATCACCAGTCACATCCATATCTGGGTATTGTTTTTCTTTGGTTCCATCCCTTCATTTTTCTGGATTTATGTCTCCACTGATATCCAGTAGCATATTGGGCACCTACTGACCTGGGAGTTCCTCTTTCAGTATCCTACCATTTTGCCTTTTCATACTGTTCATGGGGTTCTCAAGGCAAGAATACTGAAGTGGTTTGCCATTCCCTTCTCCAGTGGACCACATTCTGTCAGACCTCTCCACCATGACCTCCCTGACTTGGGTGGCCCCCCGGCATGGCTTAGTTTCATAGAGTTAGACAAGGCTGTGGTCCTAGTGTGATTAGATTGACTAGTTTTCTGTGAGTATGGTTTCAGTGTGTCTGCCTTCTGACGCCCTCTTAAACACCTACCATCTTACTGGGGTTTCTCTTACCTTGAACGTGGGTTTCTCTTCATGGCTGCTCCAGCAAAGCGCAGCCATTGCTCCTTACCTTGGATGAGGGATATCTCCTTACAGCCGCCCTTCCTGACATTGAACGTGGAATATAGTCCTACATTTATCCTATTTTATTGTTCTTGTTTGCTCTGATATAAAATTTTTCGTCTTGTCTGTTTTTCTGCTTATATCTTATAATTGCCTTTTGATCTTGTAATCAAATATGAAAAATATATTTTTATGGGTGTGATGATATGCAAGTATGAATAGAACACAGGGTATCTCACATGACATAGTTAGATATGAAATCAGGCTCTTAAATTAGGGACAGAGATTAAAGGGCAGATACATCACACTAAAGAATCATAATTTTATACATTAGATAATGGGAAACAGTGAATAAAACTTTTTAAAGCTGAGATTGTTTGATAAGGTTAGACAAGCAGAATATTGGATATACTAATGCTTAATAAGAGATAATTGCATAAACGAGTGACCTGGAACATTTGGGATAGTTCAGAGATTAGAATATAAGCAGTGAGACTAAAACTTTAGAATTTTTGAGCAAAATAATCAGTGAATCATTTATTTTTACAACTGAAGTTTTATGCAGTTAAAAATAATTTTTGATTTTTGAGAGACTACTAATATGTCAAATTTTGCCACTAAGATAAAGGAATGAAGACAGCAGAGTGTGTGCATGCGTAGGTGTATGTGCACGCTAAGTCACTACAGTCGTGGCTGACTGAAAAACCATGAGATTCTCCAGGCAAGAATACCGGAGGGTTACCATGCTCTCTTCCAGGGGATCTTCCCAAGGGAGGGATGGGACCCACCTCTCTTATGTTTCCTGCATTTGCAGGTGGGTTCTTCACCACTAACGCCACCCAGGAAACCCATGCATATGTATACATTTGGCTTAGTCTTAATGAATATGAATTGAAAAGAATTTAAATGATGTAACAATCAGTAGTATCAGACAGCATTATTTAAAAATTTCAGTGTTTTTCTTTATAAGAAAGAAGTAGCTTCAGGTATTCAACAACTATGATTCATGTGCTACAGAGATGTTTTCATTAAAATTTATGAGTAAATATTTTGAAATTGCACTATATAAAAACTTGCTTTCATAGATGTATAACCAGAGGACCGGTGAAGCACCATGGTGAGTCTAATTAAATGTGGTTGAGGCAAGGAAACTTTCATTTTGGAGAGATAAATTAGTCCCAATTAAAAGTGCACAATAATAACTAAATTTTGTGTTGGCATATTTCAAATACATTTAGTTACTTAATTTTCCTGCATTAGTGTGTATGCTTAAAAGCAAGAATATTTTCCCTTAGTAAGTAATGCACTGAATATTTACAGTATTGTGGTGTTAGTGTTCAATTTAAGTTTACATGAAATGAATAGGACTTATAATTCCTAATACACAGATTCTTCTGAAGCACCACTTTTAAATAACTTAAATTCATCTGCTAATGGTCTAAATTTCTATTTGTTCTTGAAACTACTTATATGACAATGATATCAATGGCTACAATGTAATTGGTTTACTTTAAAACATTTATAAAAAATTGAACTATGACCTCATGAATTCTAATTTTAGAATAATAGTATCTGTAAATAATTTATAACTAAAAGGAATTAATTTAGTAACTTTTAAAGCTATAAGCCATTTATTCACTTAGAAGTAAGCATATACTATGTAAAATACTGCTGTGGACAGGAAAGAGATCAAACCAGTCAATCCTAAAGGAAATTAACCCTGAATGTTCATTGGAAGGACTGATGCTGAAGCTCCAACACTTTGGCCACCTGATGCAAACAACTGACTCATTGGAAAAGACCCTGATGCTGGGAAAGATTGAGGGCAATGAGGAGAAGGGGGCAACAGAAGATGAGGTGGTTGGATTGCATCACTGGCTCAATTGATGTGAGTTTGAGCAAACTCCAGGAAATAGTGAAGGACATAGAAGCTTGGTGTGTTGCAGTCCACAGGGTCACAAAGAGTTAGACATGACTTGGCGATTGAACAATAACAATGTAAAGTACTAAGCTGAGAATTGTGGGGAAGATAAAACAATAAAGATACATTTTCTCCTCTCAGGAAATGTATAATATATAATAGAACATGAGACAAATAATATCTGTATTTTATATGAAAAAAAAAAGGAGATGGTAAAAATTTTTAAGCAGTGTGTGTAGAGAGCACATTTACTTAAGGAAGCCAGTAAAGATTAAATGAGGCTTTGAGTGGATCTTTTATCCCTTTTGATTGTAATGTTTTTGAATGTTTAATTCTAAAGTTGTCTGAATGAGAATATAATTGATTTATTTCTTGACATTTCAGTAGAGTGTTTATATGTAAGATAGACTGACTTCCTGCCCTAAAATTTTTCTTTGTGAGATTCTTTCATGTTGTTGCGCATAGCTATTGCTTCTTCCAATTCATTTATTATATAGAATTAACTTATACCACAATATTATAATAAATTTATTCAGCTGTTGCTCTTAAAAAATGATCCCCAAATGTAATGATGAAGGTACACCATTTAGTTTATGCTGACAGATTCTATGAACAACAATTATGTCTGTAAATCTAATAGGGAGAGCTTATCTCTGCTCATCAAGGAGACTGTCAGCCTGAGCACTAGCAAATGGCATCTCCGTATGGAGTGAAAGTCATTCAGTCATGTCGGACTCTTTGCGAACCCATGGCTTGTAGCTCACCAGGCTCCTCTGTCCATGGAATTCTCTAGGCAGGAGTACTGGAGTGGGTAGCTGTTCTCCTTTCCAGGGGATCTTTCCAACCTAGGGATTGAAGCCAGGTCTCCCGTATTGCAGGTGGAGTCTTTATCATCTGAACCCCCAGGGAAGCCCATTCCTACAAGAGATCTACCCAACCCATATGGTGTAGACTTCCTAAAAACATATGTTGGTTGTATTCCAGTTGCTGGTAATGAGAGAAGGAGGGAAGGAAAGAGAGAGAGAGAGAGAAAGATGTCTTCTACTTTCTGTAAGTTGCAAGGATGAAATGTCAGTGTCACATTATATGAGTAGCCTGTGGGATGGAATAAATGGTTTGTCTTGGAATAAATGATTTACCTATTGAATACATCAGGTTCAGATATGAATGCAGATTCTCAAGTATGGATTTGAAGATTAAAGAGACAAGTTATTTGCCACCACACACCCCCAATACGATAACACAGCAAACCGTAATGCAACCATTATAGGCACTTTCATTTAGAAAATAGGAAGAGTAGGAGGTCATTGGACTGTAGCATTTCTGAAATCCAGCCGGATCGATGTTTCCAGTTCCTTGGATAGCTGCTCAGTTCTGCTGCCTAACAATCATTCTCTGTGGCTCTGGGCTCCACTCTCAGAACCCTGGTTCTCTCTGAGCCATTGCTTCTTTTCCAAAAGAAAGTCTTCTCTACAACTGAGTTGTTTTCCCAGCCTCATCCCTGTCCAAAGTAGTTTTGAAGTTCAAAAGCCTCTTTTAGGGTTTTCTATGTAGAGGATCACATTATCTGCAAACAGTGAGAGTTTTACTTCTTCTTTTCCAATTTGGATTCTTTTTATTTCTTTTTCTGCTCTCATTTCTGTGGCCAAAAATTCTAAAACTATGTTGAATAGTAGTGGTGAAAGTGGGCACCCTTGTCTTGTTTCTGACTTTAGGGGAAATGCTTTCAATTTTTCACCATTGAGGATAATGTTTGCTGTGGGTTTGTCATAGATAGCTTTTATTATGTTGAGGTATGTTCCTTCTATTCCTGCTTTCTGGAGGGTTTTTATCATCAATAGATGTTGAATTTTGTCAAAGGCTTTCTCTGCATCTATTGAGATAATCATATGGCTTTTATTTTTCAGTTTGTTAATGTGGTGTATTACATTGATTGATTTCTGGATATTGAAGAATCCTTGCATCCCTGGGATAAAGCCCACTTGGTCATGGTGTATGATCTTTTTAATGTGTTGTTGGATTCTGATTGCTAGAATTTTGTTGAGGATTTTTGCATCTATGTTCATCAGTGATATTGGCCTGTAGTTTTCTTTTTTTGTGGCATCTTTGTCAGGTTTTGATATTAGGGTGATGGTGGCCTCATAGAATGAGTTTGGAAGTTTACCTTCCTCTGCAATTTTCTGGAAGAGTTTGAGTAGGATAGGTGTTAGCTTTTCTCTAAATGTTTGGTAGAATTCAGCTGTGAAGCCGTCTGGACCTGGGCTTTTTTTTTTTTTTGCTGGAAGATTTCTGATTACAGTTTCTATTTCTGTGCTTGTGAAGGGTCTGTTAAGATTTTCTATTTCTTCCTGGCTCAGTTTTGGAAAGTTGTACTTTTCTAAGAATTTGTCCATTTCTTCCAAGTTGTCCATTTTATTGGCATATAGTTGGTGATAGTAGTCTCTTATGATCCTTTCTATTTCTGTGTTGTCTGTTGTGATCTCTCCATTTTCATTTCTAATTTTATTGATTTGATTTTTCTCCCTTTATTTCTTGATGAGTCTGGCTAATGGTTTGTCAATTTTATTTATCCTTTCAAGAAATAGCTTTTTCCTTTGTTGATTTTTTGCTATGGTCTCTTTTGTATCTTTTGCATTTATTTCTGCCCTAATTTTTAGGATTTCTTTCCTTCTACTAACCCTGGGGTCCTTCATTCCTTCCTTTTCTAGTTGCTTTAGGTATAGAGTTAGTTCATTTATTTGACCACACCAGAAAATTACTAGAGCTAATCAATGCGTATAGTAAAGTGGCAGGATATAAAATCAACACACAGAAATGCCTTGCATTCCTATATACTAGTAATGAGAAAATAGAAAGAGAAATTAAGGAAACAAGTCCATTCACCATTGCAATGAAAAGAATAAAATACTTAGGAATATATCTACCTAAAGAAACAAAAGACCTGTATATACAAAACTAAAACACTGGGGAAAGAAATCAAAGAGGACACTAATAGGTGGAGAAATATACTGTATTCATGGATGGATTAGAGGAATCAATATGGTGAAAATGAATATACTACCCAAAGCAATCTATAGATTCAATGCAATCCCTATCAAGCTACCAGTGGTATTTTTCACAGAGCTAGAACAAATAATTTCACAATTTGTATGGAAATACAAAAAACCTTGAATAGCCAAAGCAATCTTGAGAAAGAAGAATGGAACTGGAGGAATCAACGTGCCTGACTTTAGGCTCTACTACAAAGCCACAGTCATCAAGACAGTGTGGTACTGGCACAAAGACAGAAATGTAGATCAATGGAACAAAATAGAAAGCCCAGAGATAAATCTACACATCTATGGACACCTTATCTTTGACAAAGGAGGCAAGAATATACAATGGAGAAAAGACAATCTCTTTAACAAGTGGTGCTGGGAAAACTGGTCAACTACTTGTAAAAGATCGAAACTGGAACACTTTCTAGCACCACACACAAACATAAACTCAAAATGGATTAAAGATCTAAATGTAAGACCAGAAACTATAAAACTCCTAGAGGAGAACATAGGCAAAACACTCTCCGACATACATCACAGCAGGATCCTCTATGACCCACCTCCCAGAATACTGGAAATAAAAGCAAAAATAAACAAATGGGACCTAATTATAATTAAAGCTTCTGCACAACAAAGGAAACTATAAGCAAGGTGAAAACACAGCCTTCAGTATGAGAGAAAGTAATAGCTAATGAAGCAAATGACAAATAATTAATCTCAAAAATATGCAAGCAACTCCTGCAGCTCAATTCCAGAAAAATAAATGACCCAATCAAAAAAATGGGCCAAAAAACTAAGCAGACATTTCTCCAAAGAAGACATACAGATGGCTAACAAACACGTGAAAAGACGCTCAACATCACTCATTATCAGAGAAGTGCAAATCAAAACCACAATGAGGTACCATTTCACGCCAGTCAGAATGGCTGCTATCCAAAAATCTATAAGCAATAAATGCTGGAGAGGGGTTGTGGAGCAAAAGGAACTCTCTTACACTGCTGGTGGGAATGCAAACTAGTACAGCCACTATGGAAAACAGTGTGGAGATTCCTTAAAAAACTGGAAATACAACTGCCATACGATCCAGCAATCCCACTTCTGGGCATACACACTGAGGAAACCAGAATTTAAAGAGACATGTGTACCCCAATGTTCATCGCAGCACTGTTTAAAATACCCAGGACATGGAAACAACCATTAGAAGACAAATGGATAAGAAAGCTGTGGTACATATAAACAATGGAGTATTACTCACCCATAAAAAAGAATACATTTGAATCAGTTCTAATGAGGTGGATGAAACTGGAGCCTATTATACAAAGTGAAGTAAGCCAGAAAGAAAAAAACACCAATACAGTATACTAACACATATATATGGAATTTAGAAAGTAATGATAACCCTTTATGAAAGACAGCAAAAGAGACACAGATGTATAGAACAGTCTTTAGACAGCAAAAGAGACACAGATGTATAGAACAGTCTTTTGGACTCTGTAGGAGAGGGTGAGGGTGAGATGATTTGGGTGAATGGCATTGAAACATGTATATCATATGTGAAATGAATCACCAGTCCAGGTTCGATGCATGATACAGGATGCTCAGGGCTGGTTCACTGGAATGACCCAGAGGGATGGTATCGGGAGGGAGGTGGGAGAGGGGTTCAGGATGGGAACACATGTACACCCATGGGGATTCATGTTGCTGTATGACAAAACCAATATACTATTGTAAAGTAATTAGCCTCCAATTAAAATAAATAACTTTATATTTTAAAAAATCATCCTTTAATTTTGTACAAATTTTGTCCCTTCTTTTTCCAATTTGGAAGTATTTACATTGGCAGTATTATTTTTTTTAATGATTGTTTCCAAAGAATCTGATTAGGGATCAGTTCTTTAGACAAAAAGTTAAACTCTCAAAATATTTAGAGATAAACCTTTCATTCCAATCCCAAAGAAAGGCAATGCCAAAGAATGCTCAAACTACCGCACAATTGCACTCATCTCACACGCTAGCAAAATAATGCTCAAAATTCTTCAAGCCAGGCTTCAACTGTACATGAAATGAGAACTTCCAGATGTTCAAGCTGGATTTAGAAAAGGCAGAGGAACAAGACATCAAATTGCCAAGATCCGTTGGATCATCAGAAAAGCAAGAGAGTTCCAGAAAAACGTCTATTTCTGCTTTATTGACTATGTCAAAGCCTTTGACTATGCGGATCACAGCAAATAGTGGAAAATTCTTAAAGAGATGGGGATACCAGGCAATCTGACCTGCATCCTGAAAAATCTGTATGCTGTCAAGAAGCAACAGTTAGAACTGTGCATGGAACAACAGACTGGTTCTAAATCAGGAAAGGTGTACGCCAAGGCGGTATATTGTTACACTGCTTATTTAACTAATATGCAGAGTACATCATGAGAAATGCTGGACTGGATGAAGCACAAACTGGAATCAAGATTGCTGGGAGAAATATCAATAACCTCAATATGCAGATAACACCACACTTATGGCAGAAAGCCAAGAACTAAAGAGCCTCTTGATGAAAGTGAGAGAGGGGAGTGAAAAAGTTGGCTTAAAACTCAACATTCAGAAAACTAAGATCATAGCATCCAGTCCTATCACTTCATAGCAAATAGATGGGGAAACAATGAAAACACCGACAGACTTTATTTTCTTGGACTCCAGAATCACTGCAGATGGTGACTGCAGTCATGAAATTAAAAGCCACTTACTCCTTGGAAGGAAAGACATGACCAGCCTAGACAGCATATTAAAAAGCAGAGACATTACTTTGCCAACAGAAGTCCATCTGGCCAAAGCTATGGTTTTTCCAGTAGTCGTGTATGGATGTGAGAGTTACACTATAAAGAAAGCTGAGCAACGAAGAATCTATGCTTGTGGACTTTGCTGTTGGAGAAGATCCTTGAGAGTCCCTTGGGCTGCAAAGAGATCAAACCAGTCCACTCTAAAGGAAATCAGTCCTGAATATTCACTGGAAGGACTGATGCTAAAGCTGAAACTCCAATACTTTGGCCACCTGATGCAAAGAACTGACTCATTTGAAAAGACCCTGATGCTGGGAAAGATTGAAGTCAGGAGGAGAAGGGAATGACAGAGGATGAGATGGTTGGATGGCATCACTGTCTCAATGGACATGAGTTTGAGTAAACTCTGGGAGTTGTTGATGGACAGGGAGGCTCAGTGTGCTGCAACCCATGGAGTCGCAAACATTCGGACATGACTGAGCAACTGAACTGAACTGAACTGGCGAGTTTTATATTGTTTTCCAGTTCATGACTCATGGCGAGATGATGGGTGGAGTATAGCATTGAAGAGGATGAAGCCAATGAGGTTAAACAGGAGTTGGGGTCTTCTGAATTTCCCTTGATTTCCTCTTACAGCTAAGTCAAAGGAATAACTACTCCAGTGGGGGAAAGCCTTTTATGATTGGTTCTTCCACTCTGTTGATGTAAAATGAATTGACCTTGAAGCTAGTGTGCTGTCATTTATGATTTTTCAGAAACTCTATTGAGATAAGAGTTTCTTTGTTTATATTTTTATCTATAGAACAATTAATCCTAGAGTTTTTTTATCTAATCACATTTTGTTATTTAATAGGGAGTTCTTTTGCCTCCCCATAACTTCTTATCTTTTTAGATTTATTTTAAAACTGCGTTTCTCTTTTGCTTACATTCATATGTTCCTTAGCCTTCTTTTTGTAGTAATAATAATAAGTTTAAGGAGAGAACAGAGGTCCCTTTTTTTCTGTAATTTTCTAAAGAATCTTGCTCTCATTCTCTTGATTTGGAGGGTCACCAAGGTGATATAGTCTCTAGTTTAATGGAGCAACTGGTCTCCCAACTGCTGACCTCTTTTACACTTTCCTTTCTGCTAATTTTCCTTGACCTTAAAATTCATCCTTTCATTAGCCTCGAATCAGAAATGCACTACTATTAAGACTTGACATTTTAACTTTTATAGTTCGTCTCAGTTTCTTCAAGTTTTTCCCCTCCATTTTTTATCACAGTTCTCATAGTGCTCAAATCTCTGTCTTTTACATATCACAAATTAAAACTGGTTTAAACATAGTTTTTCACTGAACAAAACATTAGGGTCCTAAATAGTCTTACTGGGAGATCAATTGTTTGAATGTGCTTGAGAAACCAACTTCAGTCTCCAATAAAATGCATGGTTACTATAAAAGAATCTTCATTCCCTTTAAATTGTCATTATCTTCTCTCCATACCTTCTCCTGGATTTGTTGTTTGTGGATTTTTTTGAAGATAGCCATCCTGATTGGTGTGAGGTGATATCTCATGGTAGTTTTGATTTGCATTTCTCTACTAGTGATTTTGAACATCTTTTCATCTGCATATTGGCCACATGTATGTCCTCTTCAAATAGACGTCTTTCTGCACTGACAATATAAACTAGGTGACTGTCATGTGATCTAATTATTAGCTGCCTATTTTTCAAGTAGGTAAGTCATTTCTTCTTGGTAGCTGACCTATTTAACATTCAGGGGTAATATACTGCTCCTTCTAACTAGCTTCATTGTATGAAATGATTTTAAGCAGTTATTTAACCTTGATCGAGCACCCACTGGCAGGTAAATTCTGAAGAGAAAAGAAATTCATTTTTACACTGTGACCATTACTATAGTAACGTTTATAAAAATGTGTTCTATAGGACATAGATCTAACAAACATTTCATTTTGTTTAGGAACCAAAAAGTTTCCTAAGGGAAAATAAATTTTGAAAATGCTGCCAGTATATTCTCCTTCACAATATGGTTTTGTATTAAAGGCCCTGAGAATGCCTGTGGTGAGGAGAAGTACCTGACTTTATTTAACTGGAGAATTTCTTATCTTATTTGTCTTAAGTAATCATTAAATTTTTATTTTTAAAAACACATACTAAAAATATTTGGCACTAGTATTTCATGAGACATTTATGAGATGTGATTTGGAAGTATACCATGGATCACCTAGAACATGTACACATGACATATTTGCTACCTACTCTTAGTCAGAGAATAGAAATCAGTGTTTACAGATAATTTGTGTTATAATTTCATAAGCACTTTTGTTATGTTTTGACCATAGCAGTGTAGGATTACATATGAATATAAAACTATGTAGAACTGTAATATATTCACTACTTAGGAAAAGTAGAAATACACGGACTTTAGTGTTTAGTAATTAGTCCCAAGTGACTCGTCAACTCTCACTATCAAAGTTAATATATGTACAGCAAATTAGGAATTAACAACTTCCTTTTTTTACATAAATGCCATAACCAATGATCAGATTAGCTTTATATACATAATACTTATTTTTTCAGCTACTTATAAATCAGAAATACATATAAATATACATATGTACACAAAAATATAGAGATATTCATAAACCTAAAAAAAACCAATATGACATTATCTACCATCATTCTTACATTATCAATAACCAAAAAACTACCTGTTGAAACTAGACTCTTTTAAAAAATATATAACTCTTTTAAACACTATATAAGGACATATATGGCATAATACTCTTTAAAAGAGTGGATATAATTTTGCTGCATAGAAGAAACGAATGCAACATTTTAAATCAGCTATACTCCAATTTTTTTTAATTAAAAAAATAAAAATAGAACTTAACAGTAAAAAAAGATATACAGTTCTCTTTGATTAGGCAGCAATATTAAGTACTACAAAGCTAGAAATTATTTTCTAATGGAAATACTGTTTATTTTAATGTGGATATTTGAGAATATATAGGTGGACCATGTATTAGCACAAATATTAGCATTGGCTAGTATGCCTTTGTTGCCAATGAAATTTAGGTAAGTTGGTGAGAATTCTTGGAAAGGTTTTCTCATTTATAAAGAGATGTGTATAGAAATAAACTCTAGCTTAATTCATAAGCTGCTTTCATATCTCTACATGAAGGAGGTATTAAATGTATGGTTATTTGCAAAGGCACTTACAGAATGGTGATATAAGCTATAAGTATGAAATGACTATGATGAAGCACAAAACTCAGCATCTAGAATAAAATGTGTTGATACTACTGATGTCAAACATCATTACCTCACTGAACCAAACCAAAGTTTACAGATCTCCAAAGAGGGCATTAAGTGCTTCCCTGATGGTGCAGTTGGTAAAGAATCTGCCTGCAATGCAGGAGACCTAGGTCTGATCCCTGGGTTGAGAAGATGCATGCTGAGGTCCAGCCTCAGCAGAGTCCAGGGATATCTTCAGGATGGATGACGTTGGTGAATGAAGAAAGATAGGTAAAGAAATAAAGAATGACATGGGGTGACCAAGCTTCTTCAGTGAGCAAGGCCCGTTTACTTTATTTTCCTTGGGGCTTTTATACCCTGAGTTATACATACAGCAAGGTGAAAAAAGCAGAGTCAACTCAACATTCCATCAGCAATAACGTTTATCGATATCAGGTTCCTTCCTGCAAGAGTCTTATTTTTTGTACATCATCTTCTGTCCCAGAGGCCTGTTGATATTCCATGGCCTCTTTTTGATAAATGTTGGTCAGCCAGAACAATAATCTTCCCTGGCAATGGCACCCCACTCCAGTACTCTTGCCTGGAAAATCCCATGGACGGAGGAGCCTGGAAGGCTGCAGTCCATGGGGTTGCTGAGGGTTGGACACGACTGAGCGACTTCACTTTCACTCTTCACTTTCATGCATTGGAGAAAGAAATGGCAACCCACTCCAGTGTTCTTGCCTGGAGAATCCCAGGGACCAGGGAGCCTGGTGGGCTGCCATCTCTGGGGTCGTACAGAGTCAGACACGACTGAAGTGACTTAGCAGCAGCAGCAGCAGCAGCAAAGTGTTTCTTCTTAAATTCCTAGCCTGTGTCACTCTTAAAGTACAGAGTTACATTTTTATGGAGCAAAGATTCAGGGGGTTACAGCAAAGAAAGAACTTATTAACTCAAAGTCTAATGTTGCTAATGCTAAGGCTATTACTTGTTTCTTCTACATCCTGACTATATGCACTCCCAGAAACACAATGGATAAGGGATGTGCGAACTTGGCAGCAAGCACAGGCTCAACAATGTTGCAAGAGTCTGGATAAACCTGCCAAGTAAGTTAGAATGCTAAAAGGGGGTTTGAAACACTCCTTTCATGCCCAGGAGATTTATCAACTAGAACCTTAAGTTAACTCTTTCCAGAGAAAGGTGGTCGGGGGCAGCCCCCTGTTAATGTCAGAAGAGTTGGTGAAAGACATAAAATAGTAAGACAGACAGATTCTGGTTTGGGAGTAGATGCTCAAGCAAGTCCAGGAGGTCCCTTGAGTACTGATCTCGCCTTTGCCCATCAGGCCTCTTCCTCATGACCTTTGCCATGGGCGGGATTCTTCACCCTGGGTCCTAGCAGATGCTCAGGAGAAGAAAATGGCAACCCTTTGCAGTATTCTTGCCTGAGAAATCCTACTGGACAGAGGAGCCTGACAGTCCATGGTGTTGCAAGAGTTGGACTTGACTTAGTGACTATACCACCACCAATGAGGGCATAATAGCAGTTTTCACGATGGTTAAATAAAGTTGCCACATAGTTGATGTTTGATGTGATGCTCTTAGCAGAGCTTTTGCCACAAAGTTCAGTAATGCTAATCAGCCTTATTCAATCAGTTCAGTTCAGTCGCTCAGTCATGTCCGACTCTCTTTGACCCCATGAGTTGCAGAATGCCAGGCCTCCCTGTCCATCACCAACTCCCAGAGTTCACTCAAACTCATGTTCATTGAGTCGGTGATGTCATTCAGCCATCTCATCCTCTGTCATCCCCTTCTCCTCCTGTCCCCAATCCCTCCCAGCATCAGAGTGTATTCCAATGACTCAACTCTTCGCATGAGGGGGCCAAAGTATTGGAGTTTCAGCTTTAGCATCAGGCCTTCCAATGAACACCCAGGACTGAGATCTCCTTTAGAATGGACTGATTGGATCTCCTTGCAGTCCCAAGGACTCTCAAGAGTCTTTCTCCACAGCACAGTTCAAAAGCATCAATTCTTCAGCACCCAGCTTTCTTCACAGTCCAACTCTCACATCTATACATGACCACTGGAAAGACCATAGCCTTGACTAGATGGACTTTTGTTGGCAAAGTAATGTCTCTGCTTTTGAATATGCTATCTAGGTTGGTCATAACTTTCCTTCCAAGGAGTAAGTGTCTTTTAATTTCGTGCCTTATTACTACTCTGTTATTTTTTAGATGGGTTCCCTGGTTGTTCAAATGGTAAAGAATCCACCAGCAATGAGGGAGACCTGTGTTCTACCTCCGTGTTGGGAAGATCCCCTGGAGGAGGGCATGGCAGCCCACTCCAGTATTATTGCCTGGAGAATCCCCATGGACAGAGGAGCCTGGCAGGCTACAGTTGATGGGGTCGCAAAGAGTCAGACACAACTGAGTGACTAAAAACAGCACACATCACATTTTTTACATGTTCAAATTCATCTTTGCTTATGCTTTGTTCCATACAGCTAAATAGCTCAAATAAATAAAACTCGGCTAAGTGTTGTGTCTCTGAAGAAAATTTATTAGGAATCAAGTGAGTTAAAAGGTCAGACATGCATAATTAAAGTAGATTATATGTAAGTCCTGAATTTGCATACTGAAGTTTAAATAACTGCAAATATTTTTTCTTAAATGAAAACCTTTGAAAGCTAAATGATTTGAATGTATCAGTTCAGGTTACTCAAAGTATTGACCATACACCTGAGATGTAAACTGAAGGAAATTACCTTACATTGTAGAACTTGGTTTCTCTGAAAATAATCATTTAGTGAATAATATAAAAATAAATTTTTTATTTTTAAAAAATCTAAATGCATCTTTTCTTCCAAAGTCATCCCACCTCTGTACTTACTGTATTTAAAAACACCTTCCACTTGAAGAGCTGTACGCTGATGAGTACATAAAATAGTGATCACATTTTTAGAATGTTTTTCAACACTGAATAAATATATGGAAATGGTTTTTAGCTTCCAGATTTTCTGTATGAACAAATCATAGAATAAATATTAGAATTCAGGTGCAGTGTCTTTAATTTTGTAGGAAAGTCTTCTTTGTTGCCACAGAGTTGATAGTCCAGGGGCTTTTACACTGAAATATCATTTTCCATTCTAGAGCATGTCTTTAAAATTGTCATTAATTAGAGGGAAAATCTCCTTCCTGTGTTATGCATTTTCTGCAATAAAAATATAAAAAGAGCCATTAAGCCCTTCTCCCTAATATATGTATGTAATAATGGTTTTGTGCCATTCTAAGCAAATTATTTGTTTAAAAAAAGTGTTGGTATTTAATTACTCTAATCAATTGTATCTTAGTGATTAGATACACAGATCAGACGTGAAACATAAGAAAAATTACCAACCACTCATCCTGCTTTTTCCTGTGTATTTTCCACCAACTTTAAGTCTTATTTTACATATTCCCAACAGTATGATGTACAAAGCTTTGAGTTTTCTTCTCTATAGACTGCAGCTTTAAATGATATATATAAATTTGATGTCTTCACTGCTTTCAATGACAATATTTACTAAATTAGGCCTGCAAAGCCTTATTTCCTGTTTATCCTTAAAAGTTATGAATTGTTTTTTAAGGAGATAACTGTTTTTATATAAAGATGATTCAAAAATCTTTACAGTGACTCATACCCTGACATTTATTCTCAATTTAAAATTCAACCAGACCCTTCTTTTTTTTTTAGAGTTTGCTCTCTTTCCATTGTGCTATATAATTTATTATTGCTATCATTCCAGATTACATGTAGGATACAAACTAATTTTCAGTTGCTTATAACATCAGAATTTTATTTGTGTTCATTTCATATAGATTGGCCTGGGAACTTGATCATCATCTCCCACAGACCTTGACTAACAGAGGCTGCAGTGGGACATGTGTTTTCATATCAGAGACAGAATAAAAGAGAATATTGTGACTTGTTTTGAAAGCTTCTTCCCAAACACTTCACATTTAACTTCTTCAAAGTACTGCTCGAATTTCAGTGAACAACAAAAGTGATCTCACATTGTCTCCATCAGGAGAGAAAAGGGCACTTGTGGTGGTTCAATCACCAAGTCTTGCGACCCCATGGACTGCTGCCTGCCAGGCTCCTATGTCCATCGGATTTTTCAGGCAAGAATACCAGAGTGGGTTGCCATTTCCTTCTCCAGGGGATATTCTCCTGCATTGTGGCAGATTCTTTATGAACTGAATCATCACGGAAGCCCAAGGCACTTGAAAATAGCTTTCACTGTGATCACACTTTAGGCCAACAATATTCATATTAAAATTACAGTACTCCTCTACCTTATCCACAATCTCAGTGTCCCTCAGTCAACTGTGGTCTGAAAATATGAAATAGAAAATTCCAGAAATAATTCACAAGTGTCAAATTGCAAGTCTTTCTCTCCATCCTACCTGGGGGCCCCAACCATTAACATCATCTGTTCCTCACATTGATCCATGGACATCACAACAAGTTAATGATCCAGTATCACCAGAAACAGATGATGCTCCTACTGAAGTATCATCCAAAAGTCAATAGTAGTCCTACAGTGTGGAGTCAGTCAACTCATTTCATCTCATCATGGCAGGCATTTATCAGCTTCAGTTCAGTTCATTTGCTCAATCGTGTCCAAATCTGTGACCCCATGAACTGCAGCACGCCAAGCCTCTTGTCCATCACCAAGTCCAAGAGTTCACCCAAACCCGTGTCCACTGAGTCAGTGATGTCATCCAGCCATCTCATCCTCTGTCATCCCCTTCTCCTCCTGCCCTCAGTCTTTCTCAGGGTCTGGGTCTTTTCAAATAAGTCAGCTCTTCAAATCAGGTGGCCAAAGTATTGGAGTTTCAGCTTCAACATCAGTCCTTCCAATGAACACCTAGGACTATTCTCCTTTAGGATGGACTGGTTGGATCTCCTTGCAGTTCAAGGGACTCTCAAGAGTCTTCTCCAACACCACAGCTCAAGCATCAATACTTCGGCACTCAGTTTTCTTTATAGCCCAACTCTCACATCCATACACGACACTGGAGAAACCATAGCCTTCACTAGGCGGACCTTTGTTGCCAAAGTAATAGCTCTGATTTTCAATATGCTATCTAGGATGGTCATAACTTTCCTTCCAAGGAATAAGGGTCTTTTAATTTCATGGCTGCAATTACCATCTGCGGTGACTTTGGAGCCCAGAAAAATTAAGTCAGCCACTGTTTCCAGTGTTTCCCCATCTATTTGACATGAAGTGGTGGGACCAGATGCCATGATCTTCATTTTCTAAATGTTGAGCTTTAAGCCAACTTTTTCACTCTCCTCTTCCAAAATAACTGCAGATGGTGACTGCAGCCATGAAATTAAAAGACGCTTACTCCTTGGAAGAAAGGTTACTACCAACCTAGATAGTATATTCAAAAGCAGAGACATTATTTCGCCGACTAAGGTCCATCTAGTCAAGGCTATAGTTTTTCCTGTAGTCATATATGGATGTGAGAGTTGGACTGTGAAGAAGGCTGAGTGCCGAAGAATTCATGCTTTTGAACTGTGGTATTGGAGAAGACTCTTGAGAGTCCCTTGGACTGCAAGGAGGTCCCACCAGTCCATTCTGAAGGAGATCAGCCCTGGAATTTCTTTGGAAGTAATGATGCTGAAGGTGAAACTGCAGTACTTTGGCCACCTCATGCCAAGAGTTGACTCACTGGAAAAGACTCTGATGCTGGGAGGTATAGGGGGCAGGAGGAGAAGGGGACAACCGAGGATGAGATGGCTGGATGGCATCACTGACTCGATGGATGTGAGTCTGAGTGAACTCCGGGAGATGGTGATGGACAGGGAGGCCTGGCGTGCTGCTATTCATGGGGTCACAAAGAGTCGGACACGACTGAGTGACTGAACTGAACTGAACTGAACTTTCATCAAGAGACTTTATTTCTTCTTCACTTTCTGCCATAAGGTGGTGTCATCTGCATATCTGAGGTTATTGATATTTCTTCCAGCAATCTTGATTCCAGCTTGTGCTTCCTCCAGCCCAGAGTTTCTCATTATGTACTCTGCATATAAGTTAAATAAGCAGGGTAACAATATACAGCGTTGATGTACTCCTTTTCCTATTTGGAACTAGTTTGCTGTTCCGTGTCCAGGTCGAACTGTTGCTTCCTGACCTGCATACCGGTTTCTCAAGAGGCATGTCAGGTGGTCTGGTATTCCCATCTCTTTCAGAATTTTCCACAGTTTATTGTGATCCACAAAGTCAAAGGCTCTGGCATAGTCAATAAAGCAGAAATAGATGTTTTTCTGGAACTCTCTTGAGTTTTCAGTGACCCAGAGGATGTTGGCAATTTGATCTCTGGTTCCTCTGCCTTTTCTAAAACCAGCTTGAACATCTGGAAGTTCATGGCTGATGTATTGCTGGAGCCTGGCTTGGAAAATTTTGAGCATTACTTTACTAGCATGTGAGATGACTGCAATTGTGTGGCAGTTTGAGCATTTTTGGCATTGCCTTTCTTTGGGATTAGAATGAAAACTGATCTTTTCCAGTCCTGTGGCCACTGCTGAGTTTTCCAAATTTGCTGGCATATGGAGTGCTGCACTTTCACAGCATCATCTTTCAGGATTTGAAATAGCTCCACTGGAATTCCATCACCTCCACTAGCTTTGTTTGTAGTGATGCTTTCTAAGGCCCACTTGACTTCACATTCCAGGATGTCTGGCTCTAGGTGAGTGATCACACCATCATGATTATCTGGGTCATGAAGATATTTTTGGTACAGTTCTTCTGTGTATTCTTGCCACCTCTTAATAACTTCTGCTTCTTTTAGGTCTCTACCATTTCTTTCCTTTATTGAGCCCATCTTTGCATGAAATATTCCCTTGGTATCTCTAATTTTCTTAAAGAGATCTCTAGTCTTTCCCATTCTGTTGTTTTCCTCTGTTTCTTTGCCTTGATCTCTGAGAAAGGCTTTCTTTATCTCTTTGTTATTCTTTGGAACTCTGCATTCTCCTTTGCTTTTCACTTCCCTTCTTTTCACAGCTATTTGTAAGCCCTCCTCAAGCAGCCATTTTGATTTTTGCATTTCTTTTTCTTGGGGATGGTCTTGATTCGTCTTCACTGTAGAATGTCACAAACCTCCGTCCATAGTTCCTCAGGCACTCTGTCTATCAGATCTAGTCGCTTATGTCTATTTCTCACTAGTAGTCATTATGGATTTGATTTAGGTCATACCTGAATGGTCTAGTGGTTTTCTCCACTTTTTTTCAATTTCAGCCTGAATTTGGCAATAAGGAGTTCATGATATGAGCCACAATCAGCTCCCAGTCTTGTTTTTGCTGACTGTATAGAGCTTCTCCATCTTTGGCTGCAAAGAATGTAATCAGTCTGATCTCGGTGTTGACCATCTGGTGATGCCCATGTTTAGAGTCTTCTCTTGTATTGTTGGAAGAGGGTGTTTGCTATGACCAGTGTGTTCTCTTGGCAGAACTCTATTAGCTTTGGCCCTGCTTCATTCCGTACTCCAAGGCCAAATTTGCCTGTTACTCCAGGTGTTTCTTTACTTCCTACTTTTGCATTCCAGTCTGCTATAATGGAAAGGATATCTTTTATGGGTGTTAGTTCTGGAAGGTCTTGTAGGTCTTCAGAGAACTGTTCAGCTTCTTCAGCGTTACTAGTTGGAGCATAGACTTGGATTACTGTAGTATTGAATGGTCTGCCTTGGAATATCTCTGTTCAGACAGAATGATCTCTGTTCGTTTTTGAGGTTGCATTCAAGTACTGCTTTTCAGACTCTTTTGTTGACTATGATGGCCACTCCATTTCTTCTAAGAGATTCCTGCCCACAGTAGTAGATAAAAACTCATTCCAGTCTATCTTAGTTCACTGATTTCTAGAATGTCAATGTTTACTCTTGCCATTTCCTGTTTGACCACTTCCAATTTGCCTTAATTCATGGACCTAGCATTCCATGTTCCTATGTAATATTCTGTCAACTGTTCATGCAGTTCCCAAGGCAAGAATACTGAAGTGGTTTGCCATTCCCTTCTTCAGTGGACCACATCTGTCAGACCTCTCCACCATGACCAGTCCATCTTGGTGGCCCCACACGGCATGGCTTAGTTTCATTGAGTTAGACAAGGCTGTGGTCTGTGTGATCAGATTGGCTAGTTGTCTATGATTGTGGTTTCAATCTATCTGTCCTCTGATGCCTCTCTCAGTGCCTATCATCTTACTTGGGTTTCTCTTACCTTGGACGTTGGGTATCTCTTCATGGCGGCTCCAGTAAAGCATGGCTGCTGCTCCTGACCTTGGACGTGGGGTAACTCTTCTTATCCGCACTTCCACGCTGTCATAGCTTACATCACCGTAAGAGTGAGTACAATACAGTAAGATATTTTGAGATACAAAATTCATATAACTTTCACTGCAATATAAATATAATTATTCTATTATTAGTTACTGTTGTTAATCTCTTACTGTACCTAATTTATACATTAAACATTACCCTACGTATATAGGAAGAATATAGTATATATAGGGTTCAGTACTATCTGGGATTTCAGGCATCTATCAGGAGTCTTGGATCCATTTGCCTGTGGATAAGGCGGGGTGGGGGGAGAGGGGCTGGACTTCCCAGGGGCTGCTAGTGGTAAAGAACCCACCTGCCAACGCAGGAGACACAAGAGACCTGGGTAAGATCCCTGGTTAAGGAAGATACCCTGGTGGGCTACACTCCATAGGGCTACAGTCCATAATAACCTCAAATCCAAGTCCAGAAGTGATATTTCTTGATTCTGACAACTTCCAATTAAAAAAAGATTTTCTTTTGCTGCGTCTTATTAAATAATGGAATACAGATAGAATTAGCTTAAAAAAAAAAAAAAAAAGCATCCCTGTATTAAAGAGAAGAAGCACAGAGTCACAGCTGCCCCTTGTCAGTAGCTTCTGTCAACTCTCATGGGACTGAGATCAGGTTAGGCTCCTACCCTGGGGTGCATTTGCCTTGTTGAGGCTCTAATTCATCCTTAGGAAAGCTTCTCTGGAATAACCAACTTCATGAGTGTGCAGCTGGTGTGGTCACACAGAGCCTTATTTTCAGGAGCATCCCCACCCTTCATGAAATGTTTTTCTGTCATCCTTGGAAATGCTAAACTCCATCTTTGAACATTAATTTTCTGAGTGAAATCTAATTGCTCAGTGGAGCATGCTTGTGAGCCAAGGAGATGCTGGGTGATGGAAGCACACGTAGACCCAGGCTGTGGAGATAAGTGGTTATGGGGCCATTAGAGTAAGGGTGGGCAGTGTGTGCCCTGAGCACACACGGCTGCAGGGCACATGCTAGCCTGGGAGGTCAGAGCTATGAGACTCCGGGGAGCTGGTCTCAGCAGGACGTGAACCAAAAATTTTGATGATGTTGAGAGCAACACCCACTAAAGCAGCAGTGAGACAGTGGGACTGTGATCCAGGGAGAGAGAGGAAGGCACTTTTGCCCTGGAGCAGCACCAGCCTGGTGGTCAGAAATCATTTTGCCAGAGATCCCCCAGCATTTGTGCAAATATTCACGCTTTGCAAAAAAGAACTGCCGGCACTCTGCGACACAACCTGTCAGTAAATTATCATAAAACTATATCATAGACCTGGCAACAACAACAACAAAAAAAGTCAAGAATGAAGCTATCTGCATACCGTTTGAGAATCGAATTGCAGAGCAACACCAAATCCCTCAAACATGCATACAATATCCCAGCAAAATAAATTGGGTCTTCCTGTAAACCCTTGGGCCGTGACTATCCCAATATACTCATGATTTTCCATGGAAAGGAAAAAAATAGGTGTTGGGAGTTGGGGCAAAGTGGTGTGAGAAAGAAGTCAGTATAAGTCAACAGTGGCAAAAGGAGTGGCAGTGGAGGGTGTGGAAGTTAGAATAGTTTTTGTGTTTGGAACACAAATGAATCTGGGTTTAAGATTTAATTTACAGCTTACAAATCTTGGGCCAATTGGTGAAAATTGGTTAGAATCCTTTGCCTTTTGGTAAAACATGTGCATTGCAGACACTGGAGGTGGGAATAAGAAGCCCCTTGCTAAGGAGGCTTTGAAAAATAGACTAATAGTAGTAATAATAATCACTATTAAATGACAATAATATTTAATATTACTTAATTATACCTTGTGGTTCAGCTGGCAAAAAATTCGCCTGCAATGTGGGAGACCTGGGTTCAGCCCCTGGGTTGGGAAGATCCCCTGGAGAAGGGAAAGGCTCCAATATTCTTGCCTGAAGAATTCCATGGACTTTATAGTCCCTGGGGTGGCAAAGAGTTGAACACTACTGAGCTACTTTCACTTTCATTTTCAGTATTTTAAATACATATAATAATATTCAATAATACTATTATTGCTCAGATTTTAAAGGGTCCTGGGTGGTGTAGGGAGGTCATAGTAGGATCTACATCTGCTTTCAAGGATCCTGTTTCCTGAATATGCCAGATAGCTCTAGTTTCCTGAGCCCCAAATGCATCAGGAATGTGAATGAACATGTTCTGACTACAGGGATGGTCAAGAAGAGGTTGTGCTTCTTTAAGAAGGGAAGGAAAATCCAGGTGATCTCCCAAGGCTTTCAGAAGGCAAATATAGGGTAACTAAGTTTATCCTAAGTTCTCTTCATTGTTTACATTTACAGCTGAATTCTACATTACACTAGTTATGTTTTATTTTCATCACTGCTAGGATAACTTAATAAACCATTTTGACTCAGTGATTTATTTTTATGAGTTGAAGCTCTGATGCAATATAATATTAACAAAGATAAAGTTTAACAAACAATAGTAACTGTGTTAATAATGTGATAAAATGATAAGCTGAAATGAAATGCATTGTGTTGACATATATTGAACAAAATGGTGAACACATTCCTTGTAACACATTTACAATCTTTAGAACACAATTCCTATATATGCAATTCAATGAGTAGAAGTATGGCTATTCATATATTTCAGACTTGTTTTAAATTCTAATTTTCTTTTTTGCTCTGAACATTACAAATTGCCTTAGAAATACCTTTTATACCATAAAACTGCATCACTAGTCTATGGATTCTGTTTGTTAAACAGTGTTTATGAAAATATTTTGCAAATCCCTAGTATTTCAGTGAGGTAGAATTTACAAACATCTCTTCCTTTTTAAATATTTTGAAAGTAAAAAAAAAAAAATCATGAATGCCAATGACTACCCCTAAATTCAGTTTGCTTCAATCTTAAATAATGTTGAAAAACAAATCCTTTATATTTGAAGCAGTATCTATGTCTATGATTAGTAATCAATGAGTGTCTCTGTTTCAACAGTTAGTTACTTCCTTTGTGTTATTGGTGAACTCTTTTTCAACAGAGCAAGGCTTTTTTCCTTGTTTCTTTGATTATTTTTAATAATAATTTAGGTCCTTCTACAATACCTAGTGATGGGACAACTCAAAAAATACCTTTTAATGGATGAAAATGATGATAACTCCTTTCCAAAATTGACTAATTGTATCAAATATCACATCAATAAAATTATTTTATTTTCATTTTCCTACCACATGATTTATTTTCATTAAATATTTATTAATATGCCTATCAAGAAACATTTTACAACAAATGAGTAATAAGGTCACAACAAACAGAATAAAATTTGGTAGTTGAAATATTCATTCTCCTATACAAATGTAGTAGAGCAAAAACTTCACAATTTTCAAGGATGAGTCCATTCTAAATTGTATTAGATTTATAGTGTTGTTTAAGAGGAAAACATTACACTATTAAATATATAATAGAGTGCTAGTCACTCAATCGTGTCCGATTCTTTGTTACCCCATGGATTATAGACTATCAGCCTCCCTTTCTCCATGGGGTCTTCCTGACCCTGGGATGGAAACCTGGTCTCCTGTATTGCAGGGAGATTCTTTACCATCTGAGGCACCAGCAAAGCCATATACGATAAAATAAGCCACATATTAACTTATCAGACTTCTTTATATTTTCACAATTGTTGCTTTTAATCAGTGGAAATAATACATTATGAACATAATGTTGGATGTTTCTATTTAGGTTTATCAAACTGATGAGTGACAACATGGCAAATAAATGGGGAAACAGTGGAAATAGTGACAGACTATTTTGGGGGGCTACAAAATCACTGCAGATGGTGACTGCAGCCATGAAATTAAAAGATGCTTACTCTTTGGAAGAAAAGTTATGACCAACCTAGACAGCATATTAAAAAGCAGAGACATTGCTTTGCCAACAAAGGTCCATCTAGTCAAAGCTATGGTTTTTCCAGTAGTCATGTATGGATGTGAGAGTTGGACTATAAAGAAAGCTGAGCATTAAAAAATTGATGCTTGTGATCTGTGGTGTTGGAGAAGACCCTTGAGAGTCCCTTGGACAGCAAGACGATCCAACCAGTCCATCCTAAAGGAAATCAGTCCTGAATATCCCTTGGAAGGACTGATGCTGAAGCTGAAACTACAATACTTTGGCTACCTGATGGGAAGAACTGACTCATTGGAAAAGACCCTGATGCTGGGAAAGATTGAAGGCAGGAGGAGAAGGGGATGACAGAGGATGAGATGGTTGGATGGCATCACTGACTCGATTTACATGCTTTTGAGCAAGCTCTGGGAGTTGGTTATAGACAAGAAGGCCTGGCATGCTACAGTCCATGGTGTCACAAAGAGTCGGGCACAACTGAGCCACTGAACTGAACTGATCTCCTGGATAACATTTACTCACTTTAATCCAATATTATTACAAATACATTTTGAAAAGCAACCACTGGTTTGAGCTGTTTGAGCACTTCCAGTCTCTCCTCTAGAACTTAGAACCTCATATATAATCCACAAGCTACTTCATACTCATTCCACACCTACTGATTTTTCAGGGCCTGTTTCATCATTCCATTCCTCACTGCTGTTCTGTCGTAGATTTCTTGACCCCTCATGAGATCCTGCAGGTCTTTCATATCTAATTCTACATATCCAAAACTAAATCCTGTCTTTTTTTCTCAAACCTGTGCTTTTTTATGTCTTCTTTAACTTAAGAGTTTGCAATATCCCACCTACTGAGCAAACTGAAACTCTCACCATAATACTAAAAAACTGCCCATCCTTTATTCCTCACAGCCACTACTGGTGACTGTAATTGTGGACTGACCCTGAAATTCCTCACAGCACATCTCCATCTAGCATGCGTATGAGCATGGACTCTGATCTTAAGCATTGTTTCACGTAATCCTATGTCATTCATGCTGTTAATGTATTCAAGTCTTTTGTAGCTTCTAGGTGGCAAAGGTATAATTGGAATTCTGTTCAGTTTGATTTCAAGTCTTGTTCAGAACCAACTTCCCTTGATGAGAATGATTCAATTGTCCCTAATTGATCTCCATGAAACTTCCCATGCTACAATCAATTCTCTGCAGTTTCATATTTTCCTAATATTTAAATCCTTCTAAAATGCAAATACAATTTTACCTCCTTGCTCAAATATATTCATAGCTCTTTTTAAGCAGTGTAAGTCTAAACTCCATATTCCAAGGCTCTCTTTGATCTGTCGTTACACAGATCCATTTCTTCTCATGCTCAAATACTATACTTAAGGCACCCTAGACATCATGTAATTCCTCAAAAACCTCCAGGATATTTTTAATTGCTTCTGATCAGTCTCTTTGATTTCCCTGAAATTGTCTTTCTCCTCTGCCTAGATTAAAACTCCTTCTTGTTAATTTGGTCAGAAAATTTCATTTCAATCTAATTGTACCAAAGATGTAGCTCTAAGATATGTCTATCATAAATTTTATTTAGACACACTGAAAAATTAAAGAGTAAGAGTCTTTTGTAAGAATATATCCATTGTAATTAGAAAACAAAAATTTATTATATTTTATTTATTATTTATAGGTAAATAAGCACTTTTATAACTCTATGGCATTATATTAATATATCCTATATTCTTTTGCCACAAAATTTAGATATATTCATTCTATTCTTTATTCATTTTTAAATTCTCAGAATGTAAGGTTCACATCTTAGTTCTAGTAGTCCATACATTTGCAATGATATTTGTGAAAACCAGCTCTTAAACACAATCCTGTCAAACACATATCACATATTAAAACATGTGGAAATTAATCCCTTTGACTACTCAACAAACAAAAGCATCAGTTACATGTATATTTTCCAGTTACTTTCAAAATAAAATATACAGAAATTGCACAGGCATATATTAGCAGAATGTTCTTTTGAGCCATATTTTCAGTTGACTCTGAAACTAATGTAGTTGCAATAAAAGAAACAATTTTGATCAATTTAATGTTTGCAAATATTGGAGGTAAAGTTTGAAAGGAATATCTCAGTGCCTTGTCTCACTTTTTTATATGCTTCATTTATAAGGGTATCTAATGTTTTATACAGTTTTATAATGAAAAACAAATGTAATAGCTCTTTATCCAAATTTCCTTCCCTCTCCTCATTTCTCTCTACTTCTTCTGCTTCAAAGATAACACTATTAACAGATAAATGTGTAAATGTTAATATTCTAGTTTGATCCTAGGCAAGTTATTTAACATTTCTGATTTTCAATTTACTCATCTGTAAAGTGAGGATAGGTATAGAATGTAGGAATTCCATGGTGGTTCAATGGATAATTATCTGTCTGCAAATGTGAGGGAGATGGGTTTGATCCCTGGTCTGGAAAGATCCCACATGTCACCAGGCCACTGAGCCCAAGAGCCACAGCTCCTGAAACCCATGATCTAGAGTTAGTGCTTGGTAACAAGAGAATTCTGCATACAACTAGAGTGGCCCCCACTCTCTGCAACTGAAAAGGCCCAGGAGCAGCAATTAAGACCCAGAGCAAACAAAATTAAATAAATAAAATATTTATATATATAAAAAAAGAACAGAATCTATAAATTTGGGATGAGAATTAAATTAGTTAATTAAAAAGAACTTAGAACAAGACAAGACATACATATCAACAATCAAGAGGGTCCTTGTCAACATGATCGCAATAAGACTATGACTGAGATATATGTAGATCTCACATATCAACATGAGTTAGATGTTTCTTTCAAAAAGCCCATATCCAAGGAAGATTAAATCATCAACCAAGAAATAACAATTTACTTGAAGAAATTTTGACCAGTAACTTTCAAAGACAGTAGCAAAAAGCTCACTTATTAAACACTTTCTGTTTGTTCATCAACATTCAAGACACTTTCCTCACTCTGTCAATCCTAATAATATTACAAATAGTATCACAGTTTTACCAAATGCCAAGCAATTGCCCACCATGGAAAGCCTATCTTAAATTACCTGAACCCAAGCCGCAAAGTGCTATGCATTTCCCACTTTTGATTTTCCCTTCTGAGAGAATGCTGATAATGCAACAGGATAGTTTTCTTATTTAGTGCTGTAAGTTTAATTTCATTCTATTAACAGTTTTTCTAGTATTATTTGAGAGAGATAAAATAATTAATCAATTGATTAAAATATTTAAACTTTTACCTAACATATTTCCACTGAGAAACTTTTCACTAAAGAAAGCATTCAGTTTTATAACTTTTAAAAATTTTAAAAGAAAAATGTTGCCCATTTTTATTATTTTAAGAAATCAAATCAAGGTTTCTTCCTTTAAGACTTAATGGGGAAAAAATTCTTACCTTACTTATCTTGCTGCTAAGTCACTTCAGTCGTGTCCAACTCTGTGTGACCCCATAGATGGCAGCCCACCAGGCTCCCCTGTCCCTGAGATTCTCAAGGTAAGACACTGGAATGGGTTGCCATTTCCTTCTCCAATGCATGAAAGTGAAAAGGGAAAGTGAAGTCTCTCAGTTGTGTCCGACTCTTAGTGACCCCATGGACTGCAGCCCACCAGGCTCCTCCATCTATGGGATTTTCCAGGCAAGAATACTGGAGTGCGTTGTCATTGCCTTCTTCATTACATATCTTCAGTTCAGTTCAGTCGCTCAGTAGTGTCGATTCTTTGCGACCCCATGAATCGCAGCACACCAGGCCTCCTTGTCCGTCACCAACTCCCGGAGTTCACTCAGACTCATGCCATCGAGTCAGTGATGCCATCCAGCCATCTCATCCTCGGTCATCCCCTTCTCCTCCTGCCCCCAATCCCTCACAGCATCAGAGTCTTTTCCAATGAGTCAACTCTTCGCATGAGGTGGCCAAAGTACTGGAGTTTCAGCTTTAGCATCATTCCTTCCAAAGAAATCCCAGGGCTGATCTCCTTTAGAATGGACTGGTTGGATCTCCTTGCAGTCCAAGGAACTCTCAAGAGTCTTCTCCAACACCGCAGTTCAAATGCATCAATTCTTCTGTGCTCACCTTTCTTCACAGTCCAACTCTCACATCCATACATGACTACTGGAAAAACCATAGCCTTGACTAGATGGACCTTAGTTACCTATCTTAGATACTGACAATTTAAAGAATCATAATTTATTGTCATTGATGTCAAGAATCTTATGATCTGAAATCACCTTTACTTTCTTCAACTTTTTGTTCTTTCAAGATTATATATTTTGGCCTCAGTTTATTAGCTTATTTTTTCATAAAATAAATGATCAAATTGTGTTATTTCTCTTTGGGTGCACTATGCCTTCCAAGTCTTTAAATGTAAAGAGAAAATTCCAGTTGCAGCAATCAGTATATTTACATGGTTTATGGTAATTGGAAATACCTCCTCCATTTCCTGCAGGCTTAATTAAGAAAAACATCAAGAAGTTTAGTGACTTTAATTAGATAGTTATTCAGCATATATTTTTTTTTCATAATTAAACAGGTCTGTAGCTACTATTCTCATCACAACTATAATGAGGAAATAAATTACATTTTAGAAATTGACCAGATTTAATAAGCAATTTCAATGAAGGCTAGATCTATCCTGACTCTAATAGTCAATGGATATGACCAGTTTATCATTTCATATTTACAGTATTCTGAGCTTCCCTAAACTGAACATAAACTATTTTAGCCATAATATTATAATGAACTGCTACCCTGGTAACATGAATCTGAATTGAAGTTTGGTAAAATATGCATAGTAGAATTTTTATTGAAATAATATACTGTCACATTTCCAGAAACTTTTTATTATCCATTTTGTATGATAAAATATAAGCCTAAGATGAAAAGGTCATTAGTGATGAATGGTTGAATTAGCAAACTGTTCACAGTTTCAGAGAAGAAAATAGCAGGATGCAAACAAGATCAGAGGTTCAGTGACCTCAAATAAAATGAGAAAAATCTGTTAACTAGTTTCTCTCTATACTTTAAAAATGAGTATTCACAGCTTTAATCATATGATTTACTCACAATTATTAATGCAAGTAAATTAGTACAAATTATAATTCAAGGGTAAAAACAAAATTGATGCTTAACTTAATAAACAGATAATTGAATACTTTGTTAAGGACCTTTATATATCCATATTAAAGTTGTGAACATTAATTACAAAGAAAATTAAACACTAAAATATTTTTCTTTAGAAGTATCATGGATCTTATATGTATCAAAAGTATTATTAATAATGTAAGTTATATCAGAAAAAAGGTAAGTTCTTCACTGTGATTATAATAATGTAATACAACAATACACTAACATATGTGGTTGTTAAGTTGCTCAGTCATGTCCAACTCTTTGCAGTCCCATGGATTGCAACACGCCATGCTTCACTGTCCTCCACCATATCCCAGAGCTTGCGTAAACTCGTGTTCATTGAGTTGATGATGCCATCCAACCATATCATGTTTAGAACTTCTGAGATATAATAATAACCAAACAATGTCATGGAGAGGGAATGACATTATATACTTGAACATACCTAAATTATCTTCTAAATCTTGGAAAAATGGAATTCATCTACAACCACTTTATCTTGATTTAAGCCGAAATACTATTAGAATTAGAGGTTTGTATTTACACTTCAGCCTCTTTCACCTCTAGAAGCAATGAAAACAATTTCTAAACTATGTGCATTCCTTCCAGGCTCAATGTCAGTCAAGTAGCTTATCTTTGAATTTTTATCATTCATTCAAGCCTAGATATTAATATTCTTTCAAATTTCAACTATTCAAAGATGTATGCCTGAGAAAGAAAGAAGAACAAGGGAGGGAGGGAAAGGCAAAATGGAAGGGAGGGAGAGAGAGAAAATAAAGGAAGAAGAAAGATTATTAGGTAGTTGATTAAAAAAAGTATTCATGCAATTGTTTTGTTAAGAGGGTTGTGAATGTCACTCAGTGTGGTGTGGAAGGGGAAGGCTGGGGCTGCATTAATGTTTCTATAATTAGGACCCTGGTTGCAGAGCTGGCTACAGGTCTCTGAAGATGACATCACACTCTTTCTCTTTCACTCTATCTCTTTTCTTCCCTGTGTTGCCTTATTTTCACACTCCATCACCATCATGCCAGCCAACATTTGACAAATTGTGACTCCCTAAAATACCTCGGTAGTCTTTAGTCAGTTTTCATTTTTTTCCAGTCCATGTGCTCCTGGGAGCCATTGCTTCAGTTTTTCCATCCTTAAGTAAGATGTCTTTTTAGGTATTAGTGTGCCACTCACTTTTCTTCCTGAGGCCAAGTCACTGATACCTTGGCCACTATCATTTTGGTCATTTTATTAAAAGAATAGGAATAGTTTTCCTCCTTCCCTTTGCTATATTCTAATGGCTTAACCTTTTTTTTTTCAGTTTTAATGAGATGTAATTAATATATAGTATTAGTTTTAAGTATACACAATAATGATTGAATGCATGTATATAATGTGAAATGATTACCACAGTGATTTTAATTAGCATCAATCAGCACACATAGTTATAAATTTTTCTTATCAAGAAAACTTGAAAGATCTACTCTTGTAGCAACTTTCAAATACACAATTTGAAACCATAATCAATGTGCTTTGCCTTACATCCACAAACGTATTTATCTGATACCAGAAGTTTGTGCCTTTTGACCACCGTTACATCAGAGACAGACAAATACACTCATCCCTCAGTCTCCACAGAGGACTAATATCCCCATGGATACCAAAATCTGGAGCCACCCAATTCATTATGTAAAATGGTGTAGTATTTGCATATAATCTTTACACATTGTCTCGTATGCTTTAAATCATCTCTAAATTACTTATTTTACCCACTACAATGTAAATGCTATGTAAGTGTTGCCTGGGCATGGCAGATTTAGGTTTTGATTCGGGGAACTTCATGAAATTTTTTTTTTCAAATATTTTTGATCTCTGGTTGGTTGAATCTGCAAATGTAGAATCTGTGGATAGGAGGGCCCAACTATACTGCATGATCTCATTTAAATGTAGACTCTTAAAAAAATACCAACTCATAGACAAAGGGTAAAGATTGGTGGTTTAGTCTTTACAGTGAAGTTTCACGTTGAGGAAACAGCTGGAATGGGTCACAGTCACATTTCCTACTGTTTCTAGCTTCTGTGCCTTTTCTTACACCTACATGAGTTTTAGAAAGGGAATCTCACTTTCAATCCCTACAAGGTGTGTGGCCCTCTCTTACAAACATCTGGTTCAGTAACTTCAGGTATAATGTCTTCTTTATGAGGGCGGAATTCATCTTTCAATTCACATGTGCCAGTTACCATCATTTCTCTCTTTTTTATAAATTCTTAGTGAACCTCCCTTGACATTTTGATATTTACCCTGATACCATCAAAACCTGTAGCATCAATAAGTTTCTGATCTAAGCCACAAGAAACAACCAAGTTTGCATTAGTTAGACATTTTGTTGGGCTTTCCTGGTTGCTTAGATAGCAAGGAGTCTGCCGGTAATGCAGGATACCTGGGTTCCATCACTGGGGAAGGAATTGGCAACACATTCCAGTATTTTTACCTGGAAAATCCCATGGATGGAGAAGCCTGGCATGCTACACCCCCATGGGGTCACAAAGAGCCAGACATGACTGAGTGACAAACACACACATAACACACAGACATTTTGTTATTACTTGATAGGGATTTCTGACTCTCTACCTTCCTATCCCCAACACTAGTTACTTTAGAAAATTACATCTGTTACTACCAACAGTCTATGCATCATTACCAATTCATTTATTTTTATTAACTAATCTTTTTATGTAACAAAAATCCAATTTAAGTCTCAAAAAGTGAACTCATGGATTCACTCATGGGACTGAGAAGTTGAGTGCTTCATAATCTTCAAGCAGAGCTGAATATAGGAGATCAAACAGAATCCACAGCACCCAGTTTAGTTGTGTCCCCAGAACTTTTTCCTTCTTTGTTATATTTCTTTTTAGGTTTTTTTATTTGTAAGGGCAAAATTGGTTCCAGCCACTTTAGTTTTATAAATTGTAACCCTAGGAAAAACAAAATGTCTTTCTGATAGTGGCACAAAAAGGCAGAGGCATGGCTGTGACTGGCATTAAGTCTATAATGTGCTTGTCTCTGAAAAAATCTCCATGCCCATGAGGTGAGCCCCCTCCTGACTGAGTATTGGGGAGCAGTGTTTCTCCAGAAAAATGTTTTGTTTTCATGAAACAAAAGGTAACTATTTTAAAGGACTGTATTCCTTGAATTATTATATCAAGGATTAACCAAATAAGGGATGCTGTCATGTACCAATAGTTAGAAATCCTGTGGAAAAGAGTCATATACTCACAGTATTACATTTTAAGAGTGTTACTAACTATAATAACTGCATACAGTGGAAAAGAAAGTAAGGTATACCTTACCTTCCTATTTCATATCTTTACTGCATACAGGAAAGATAACTGGTGACATTAATGCATTTAAAGCAAGGGAGAAATGGATCTTATGTGAGATGTAAGAGTTGTCTCCATGTGTCTATGTAACTCTTGTTAGCAATATCTGAAAGAGTTTATGTTATATCTTTCTAGTTTGCAGTATCTTGCATATTATGTGGATATTCAATAAAGTCCTCATAAATTAATGAAAGCTCTTCATTTGCTATCAAATAGATATATTTTACATGATCCAAATAAAACTTAAGATAAAATACATAGAAACCTGTAAACCAAAAATAGCTATTCTTAAGAGATTTTAAATCACCTTAAAATTTATTGGACATGTGATATCTCATTTGACATAAATATAATATATCACCTATACTTTTCTTTACATTGAACTCTTCAAAATAAAGAAGATGGGCATATATGTGGGCATTAGTGTACTCTGTTTTAATTTTCAATGACAAAAAATGAGTTGTAAATTTTACTGTATTCTGTTGATTTAGTGTACTATAAAAGTCTCCACCATCCATTACATTTTATTCCCTAACTGCCTTAATGTAGCAATTAGGAGTCGATTAGAAATGTCCAGGAACAATAATACTTAAAGATCAATTAGGAACCCATGCTGCTAGGAAGATTAAATATTTACTAAAATAACAACAGCCTTGAAACTAATGGTTCAAACTTCATTACTTGAATACATTTTTCGAACTGCTATTTTCTGCCTCACTTCACTGTAATTGCAAAATGTAACAGTAGCAGTAAACGTTTTAGACTAAAGTACATAAAAGGCACAAAGCTTTTAGGTCATAATGACACTTGTTTAGATATTGTACACAGAACACAAGCACTCTTTTGGTACAAGTTTAGAAAGGTTTGATTGAAAAGAAAGATTTGTAATTTTAGTATTTAAGACTAATTATATTTATTGCAATTGATGGAAAATAAAGCTACTGAGTTTATTTCTTATGGAGGAAAGAAAACCGAAATTGAAATGTGTTGGCCTACACATTATGCGTTAGTAATTTACATGGCAACAATTAAAGTCATGGCTATGTGAAAATTAAGTCACAAGTTTCCAAGGACACTCCTTCCAATTTTTCACCACTGTAAGTTTTGCTGCTATAAGTTGTTTCATCTACAAATTTTGTGTATTTACTGCACAGACTATGGAAAGGCACTGAGTAGATTTTTTAAAAGTAGCTTATACCATCCTGCAGTTTAAAACATTTTTACTTTTTATATATTTTATTTATAGGCAAATAAAGCCCCTCAACAATTTTGATCCTATCATTATTGTAAAATATTTAAGAAATTTAAAGAAGTTGTCATCTTCAGCAGGATTATTTTTTCACCCTACATTTTAAAACAATTTTATTTTTCAATCTATTTTTTAATTGGAGGAAAATTGCTTTACACTGTTGTATTGGTTTCTGCCATGGAACAGCTCGAGTCAGTGGTAATTATACACATATCCCCTCTTCCTTGAGTAGACTTTTCACAGTTACACCTCTGAGGATGAGTTATGTCCACAGACAGCAAAGCTTCAAGGATACCAAGTTAGACTCCTGGGTACATGAATACCTAAATAAATAAATAAATATGTGGATGGATCCAGTGCTGGCTAGATCTGTAGGTAGGACCAGACCTTGAAAGGAAAATGCAGCCCTGCTTGCAATGTGAAAGCTAGTTGGAACACTCAGAAGAAGTCCAGAGAAAGTGGGCATTGTGCTTTTTAGCTCCCTTTGCTTGCTTTTTTCAGGGGGAAGAAAAGACTAAGGTCATTTGAACGTGCCCCTTAGAGATAAAGCAACCCATTCCAGTGCTCTTGCCTGGAAAATCGAATGGACAGAGGAGCCTGGTAGGCTGCAGTCCATGGGGTCGAGAAGAGTCGGACACGACTGAGAGACTTCACTTTCACTTTTCACTTTCATGCATTGGAGAGGAAATGGCAACCCACTCCAGTACTCTTGCCTGGAGAATCCAGGGACAGAGGAGCCTGGTGGGCTCCCATCTGTGGGGTTGCACAGAGTCGGACATGACTAAAGTGATGCAGCAGCAGCAGCAGCAGCAGCAGGAGCTTAGAGACAAAGCACTTGAAAAGAGTGATCATACTGTTATTAATAATATAGCAGGATGATATATAAAACTGAAATGTTAAATAGATTGTGGGATATAAGTATTCAGCCAAAAAAAAAGGCTTATTTAAAATGAAACAAACATGTTTAGTTGGAAGGACCTAAAATTTACATATATGAATATGTGTGTATATATGTATGCATTAGTCACTTAATTTTAAATATAGCAGTTTTTCTTAGTCAACCTGATTAAAAGTAATATTCAGAGAATGGTTTGTCATTAAAAAGGTTTATATATGAAATGTTGAAAAAGAAAACATTCCAGGTCACTTTTTTATATCAATAAAGTAATAAAAATATAAGATATCACTATTAATTCATTATTTCTTTTCTAACATATTTATGCTATATAAGTTTCAATATATTTTTGCACATTAAATTTATTAAAATAGCACAAATCTGTGATAGTATATGAACACATTCATCAGAAATACCTGTCCCTAAAATGAGTGCATTTGAATATATATGTAACCATTTCAACTATTTGTTAAGACCATGAGGTCTCATCTCCAGAAAACCAGCTGGATGATATCTGATTGAATTTGTTGGTGTTACAGTGTTTAGAAGATAATGACCCATTAAAATCTATATTATTAGTTAATAAACAGTTCTCACATAAGTGACATCATTTTGAAGGCCAAATAGATTAGTATCTTTTCACATGCTCTGCAAAATTAATATAAGCTTAATTAAAAGTTATGACCAACATAGACAGAATATTAAAAAGCAGAGACATTACTTTGTCCACAAAGGTCTGTCTAGTCAGGGCTATAGTTTTTCCAGTGGTCATTTATGGATGTGAGCATTGGACTAAAGAAAGCTGAGCGTAGAAGAATTGATGCTTTTGAACTGTGGTGTTGGAGAAGACTCTTTAGAGTCCCTTGGACTGCAAGGAGATCCAACCAGTCCATCCTAAAGGAGATCAGTCCTAGGTGTTCATTGGAAGGACTGATGTTGAAGCTGAAATGCCAATACTTTGGCCACCTGATGTGAAGAGCTGACTTTTTGAAAAGACCCTGATGCTGGGAAAGATTGAGGGCAGGAGGAGAAGGGGACAACAGAGGATGAGATGGTTGGATAGCATCACCAACGCAATGGACATGGCTTTGGATGGACTCCGGGAGTTGGTGATGGACAGGGAGGCCAGGCATGGTGCAGTTCATGGGCTCACAAAGAGTTGAGCACGACTGAGCAACTGAACTGAACTGAACAATAAAAATAAGAAATAAAATGATTAAAATGCACGTGAATATATAGCTTTATAATCTCTTAACAAAAAATTTTTCCTTAAGAAACTGAAGAGCTACATACAAATAATATAGACACCCACAAAATATGTTATTTTCTCTTTGCAAATTATGTTTATAGAAATAAAAGAAAAATAATTATCCCATGAAAAATATTTTTTAAACCAAACACATTTCAGTGTCAAATGCCAGCCAAAATATTGACAGTTTCCACCTTGTAGAAATTCTTTAATGTATCTTTAAAGGGTTCTCCCACCTATCCAGTTTCTCAAAGTCAGAAATCCGGAAGCCATCTTGTATTATTTCCTGCCTTTACCACCCATACCCAGATGATCACCAACTGTACTGAATCTCCCCACCTCTGCAGTGTTGTTATTAAACTGAACCATTTTCTGGTATTTACCTCTCAGCCACTCTAACAGCCTCCAGGGTGAGTTCATGCATTCACTCCTGGAACGCCAATCTATTCTCTAAAAGCAACTGCCAGAAAGAGCTTGTTAACATGTAAATCAGAGATGGAGAGGAATTAAATTTGGGCTGAAAATATATAACTATGCTAAATATGGTTCAGGGAAAGCTTTAACTGAAGAGACATCTGTGTTTAAACAGTGTGAATGAGCCTTTATAAGAAAAATAGTTTCAAATGCAAAGATGAAAATGTGTTACTGCATTTTCAGGTCTCATATGCTGGAGGGGTTTTCTTTTCTTTTTTCTTTTCTTCTGAAGCATCTGGATATTAAACCGTTCTTGGCAAGGAATGTGAATAAGTAGACAGGGAGACAGTTTTAAATTCTTTTATCCCCCTGTTCCTCCCAAGGAGTGAAATAATTTGAATTTCTATAGTAAAATTGTGTTCTAGTCTTATAATTCCAGTAACAGTGTTTGACTGTATTCGAAATAATGATTAAATTTATGAGTAGTTTTTGTGACTTTACGCTGAATGTTTAGTCATTACAGAACCTTATACTGCAGAAGAAACTTGTTTTCAGCTTTTCCTAATCCCATTTAGTTTATCTTGTCTTTCCTATGTAATTATATAGCAGCACCATACACACAAGAATCTAGGATTAACTCAATTTATCTTTCTCATACCACATATCTAAGACAAGTTTTCAAATTATGAACATTTAACAACTCTGCATCTGATATCTTAGCCCACACCACCATCACATTCCATCTCTTTTGAACTATAGAGAATCCCCCACAGATTTATTTGTTTTCCTCAACCCAGACATAATTTCATTATTGTGCTGGTCATTAGATTATTTCACATGTTACAAAGTCTTATATATTAGATATGTTAGATATATTAGAATATATAGCATCACATTATATCATTTTTTTGTTTCCTGATCTCTCTCTTCCCACCAAAATGAGGACTCTGTGGAGTTCTATATCATTAAATTCCAGAATGATGGTGATACTAGAGTAGGCTTTTAAAAATATGATGAATATCATATTGTTAGATAATGGTATATTAAAACAACAATGAAAAGCTGAAAAACCACTACACACCTGTTAGAATGACTCTATTAAAACACTGACGACAGCGAAGACTGGTAGGAATGTGGAGAAACCAGAACTCTCATTGACTGCAGGCAGGAATGCAAAGTGGTAGAGACACTGTGGAAGACAGTTTCGTCATTTCTTATAAAACTTGATGTATTCTTACTATATGGTCCACCAATTACACTCCTTGATATTTTGTCAAAAGAGTTTAAAACTTATGTCCACACAAAATTTTTCACATAGATGTTTATAGAAGCTTTATTCATAGCTTCCAAAATTTGCAAGCAATCATTATACCCTTGGAATGGATAAACAAACCATATACATGCATGCAATGGAGTATCATAATGTGATATGAAACAGTGAAATCCCAAGCCATGAAAAGAAATGGAGGAAACTTAAATGTATATTACTAAATAAAAGAAGCCAGTCTGAGAAGTCTGTATACCAAATGATTCCAGTTATATGATATTCTGGAAAAGATAAAATTGTGGAAACAGTGTAAAGATCAGTAGTCATGTGCAGGGAGAAGGCAATGGCACTCCACTCCAGTACTCTTGCCTGGAATATCCCCTGGACGGAGGAGCCTGGTAGGCTGCAGTCCATGGGGTCGCTAAGAGTTGGACACAACTGAGCGACTTCACTTTCACTTTTCACTTTCATGCATTGGAGAAGGAAATTGCAACCCACCCCAGTGTTCTTGCCTGGAGAATCCCAGGGATGGGGGAGCCTGGTGGGTTGCCATCTCTGGGGTCGCACAGAGTCAGACACGACTGAAGTAACTTAGCAGCAGCAGCAGCAGTCATGTGTAGAGATGGATAGAAGAAAGAAAGGGATAAATAGGTAGTACAAAAGAGATTTTAAGGCCAGTGAACTTATTCTGTATGTTATTGTAATATCCATATATGACATTATAAATTTGCCAAAACCAATAAAATATACAGCAAAATGAATGACCCTTCAGATAAACTATCAGTTTACTTCAGTTGCTTAGTCGTGTCTGACTCTTTGCAATTCCATGGACCACAGCATGCCAGACTTCCCTGTCGATCACCAACTCCCAGAGTTTGCACAAACTCAAGTCCGTCAAGTCAGGAATGCCATCTAACCATCTCATCCTCTATCATCCCATTCTCCTCTTGCCTTCAATCTTTCCTAGCATCATAGTCTTTTCAGAGGAATCAGTTCTTCGCATTAGGTGGCCACAACATTGGAGTTTCAGCTTCAGCATCAGTCCTTCCAACCACTATGCAGGACTGATTTCCTTTAGGATTGACTGGTTTGACCTCCTTGCAGTCCAAGTGACTCTAAAGAGTTTTTTTCCAACACCACAGTTCAAAGGCATGAATTCTTTGGCACTCAGCTTTCTTCATAGTCCAACACTCACATCCATACATGACCACTGGAAAAACCATAGCTTTGACTAGACAGATTTTTGTTGGTAAAGTAATGTCTCTGCTTTTGAATATGCTGTCTAGTTTGGTCATAGGTTTTCTTCCAAAGAGCAAGTGTCTTTTACTTTCATGGCTGCAGTCTCCATCTGGAGTGATTTTGAAACTAAAAGAAAATAAAGTCTCTCACTGTTTCCATTATTTCCCCACCTATATGCCATGAAATGATGAGACCAGATGCCATGATCATAGTGTTTTGAACGTTGAGTTTTAAGCCAATTTTCACTCTTCTTTTTCACTTTCATCAAGAGGCTCTTTAGTTCTTTGTTTTCTGGCATAAGGTTGGTGTCATCTGCATATCTGAGGTTATTGATATCTCTCCCTGCAACCTTGATTCCAGCTTATTCTTCATCTAGTCTGGCATTTCACATGATGTACTCTGCACATAAGTTAAATAAGCAGGGTGATGATATACAGCCTTGACATACTCCTTTTCCAATTTGGAACCAGTCTGTTGTTTCATATCCAGTTTGAATTATTGCTTTCTTGACCTGCATACAGATTTCTCTGGAGGCAAGTAAGGTGTTCTGGTATTCCCATCGCTTGAAGAATGTTCTATAGTTTGTGGTGATTTACATAGTCACAGGTTATGGTGTAGTCAATAAAGCAGAAGTAGATGTATTTCTGGGACCCATTTGCTTTTTTGGTGATCCAACGGATATTGGCAATTTGATCTCTGGTTCCTTTGCCTTTTATAAATCCAGCTTGAACATCTGGAAGTTCACAGTTAAGTACTGTTGAAACCTGGCTTGGAGAATTTTGAGCATTACTTTGCTAGCATGTGAGATGAGTGCAATTGTGCAGTAGTTTGAACATTATTTGGCATTGCCTTTCTTTGGGATTGGAATGAAAACTGAACTTGTCCTGTCTTGTGGCCACTGCTGAGTGTTCCAAATTTGCAGGCATATTGAGTGCAGCACTTTGACAGCATCATCTTTTAGGGTTTGAAATAGCACAACTGGGATTTCATTACCTCCACTAGCTTTGTTCATAGTGATACTTCCTAAGGCCCACTTGATTTCACATACAAGGATGTATGGTTCTAGGTGAGTGATCACATATTGTGGTTATCTGGGTCATTAATATCGGGTTTTTTATGCATTTTTTTTTAACATTCTTGTCACCTCTTCCTAATATATTCAGGTTCTGTTAGGTCCATACCATTTCTGTCCTTTTTTTGTGCCCATCTTTGTATGAAATATTCCCTTGTATCTCTAACTTTCTTGAAGAGATCTTTAGTCTTACCCATTCTTTGGTTTTCCTCTGTTTCTTTGCATTGAACACTTAGGAAGGCTTTCTTATCTCTCCTTGCTATCTTTGGAACTCTGCATTGAAATGGGTGTATCTTTCCTTTTCTGCTTCACCTTTAGCTTTTCTTCTTTTTTCAGCTATTTGTAAGGCCTCTGTAGACAGTCATTTTGCCTTTTGCATTTATTTTTATTTGGGGTGGTCTTGATCACTGCCTCCTGGTCAATGCCATGAACTTCCGTCCATAGTTCTTCACACACTCTGTTTCTCAGATCTAGTCCCTTGAATCTATTTGTCATTTCCACTGTATAATCATAAAGGATTTGATTTAAGTAATACCTGAATGGTCTAGTGATTTTCCCTACTATCTTAAATTTAAGTCTGAATTTGGCAATAAGTGGTTCATGATCTGAGTCAAAGTCAGCTCCCAGTCTTGTTTTTGCTAAGTGTATAGAGAGCTTTTCCATCTTTGGCTGCAAAGAATATAATCATATTGAGTTTTATATTGATCATATGGTGATGACCATGTGTAGAGTCTTCTCTTGTGTTGTTGTAGAGTCTTCTCTTGTGTTGTTGGAAGTGTGTGTTTTCTATAACCAGTGTGTTTTCTTAGGAAAACGCTGTTAGCCTTTGCTCTGCTTCATTCTGTACTCCAAGGCCAAACTTCCCTGTTTGTTATTCTACGTTATCTATTGACTTCCTCCTTTTGCATTCCAGTGCCCTATAATGAAAAGGACATCTTTTGGGGGTGTTAATTCTAGAAGGTCTTATAGATCTTCATAGAACCATTCAACTTCAGCTTCTCCAGCATCACTGTTTGGGGCATAGACTTGGATTATTGTGATATTGAATAGTTTGCCTTGGAAACGAGCAGAGATCATTCTGTCATGTTTGAGATTGTACCCCAGTACTGCATTTCAGACTCTTTTGTTGACTATGAGGGCTACTTCATTTCTTATAAGCGACTTTTAACCACAGTAATAGATATAATGGTCATCTGAATCAAATTCACCCTTTCCAGTCAATTTTAGTTCACTGATTCCTATAATGTTATTGTTTCCTCTTCCATCTCCTGTTTGACCACTTCCAATTTACCTTGATTCATGGACCTAACATTCCAGGTTCCTATGCAGTCTCGTTCTTCACAGCATCAGACTTTTCTTCCATCACCAGTCACAGCCATAACTGGCTGTTGTTTTTGCTTTGGCTCCATCTCTTCATTGTTTCTGGAGTTATTTCTCCATCTTCTCTAGTAGCATATTGGTTACCTACCGACCTGGGGAGTTCATCTTTCAGTCTTATACCTTTTTTGCCTTTTCATACTGTTCATGGGGTTCTCAAGGCAAGAATACTGAAGTGGTTTGCCATTCCCTTCTTCAGTGGACCATGTTTTGTCAAAACTCTTCACCACGACCCATCCTTCTTGGGTGGCCCTACATGGCAGGGCTCATAGTTTCACTGAGTTAGACAAGGCTATGATCAGTTTGATTAGTTTTCTGTGATTGTGGTTTTCATTCTATCTGCCCTCTGATGGATAAGGATAAGAAGCTCATGGAAGCTTCTTAATGGGAGAGACTGTGTTGGAAACTGGGTCTTGATCTGATGGGGGTGCCATGCTCAGTAAATGTTAATACAATTTTCTATGTTCCCTCCCTGTTGTTTGACCTGAGACAAAACTGTGGTATGTAATGAAGATAATAATCTCCTTCAAAAGGTTCCAGTATAGGAACTGCAGCCCTCAGTGCTCCCAACCCTGCAGTAGGCCACCACTAACCCACACTTCTGCCAGAGACTCCTGGACACTCACAGGCAAGTCTGGGTCAGTCTCTTGTGGGCTCACTGCTCCTTTCTCCTGGGATTATAAACTAGAGACTCTGGCTAATAACAATGTATTGTGGTTGTACCAGTATACCACAGTAATATGCCAGCAAATTTGGAAAACAGAGTAGCGGCCACAGGACTAGAACATGTTAGTTTTTATTCCAATCCCAAAGAAGGGCAATGCAAAAGAATATTTAAACTACTGCACAGCTGCACTCACTTCCAATGCTAGCAAGATAATGCTCAAAATCCTTCAAGCTAGCCTTCAACAGTATGTGAACTGAGAACATCCAGATGTACAAACTAGATTTAGAAAAGGCAGAGACACCAGAGATCAAATTGCCAGCATCAGTTAGATCATACAAAAATCAAGAGAATTCTAGAAAAACATCTATTTCTGCTTCATGGACTGTGCTAAATCCTTTGACTGTGGATCACAACAAACTGGAAAATTCTTAAAGAGATAGGAATACCGACCACCTTACCTGCCTCCTGAGAAACGTGTATACAGGTCAAGAAACAACAGGGAGAACTGGATGTGGAACAGCATACTTCAAAACTGGGAAAGGCATCCGTCAAAGCTGTTTATTGTCACCTTGCTTATTTAACTTATATGCAGAGAACATCATAGAAAATGCTGGGCTGGATGAAGCACAAGCTGGAATCAAGATTGCTGGGAGAAATATCAATAACCTCAGATATGCAGATGACACCACCCTTATGGCAGAAAGTGAGGAGGAATTAAAGAGCCTCTTGAAGAAGGTGAAGGTAAAGAGAAAATATTGGCTTAAAACTCAGCATTCAAAAAACTAAGATCCTGGTATCCAGTCCTATCACTTCATGGCAAAGAGATGAGAAACAGTGGAAACAGTGACAGATTTTCTTTTCTTGGGCTCCAAAATCACTGTGGACAGTGACTGCAACCATGAATTTAAAAGATGATTGCTCCTTGGAAGAAAGCCAATGACAAACCTAGACAGCATATTAAAAACCAGAGACATTGCTTTGCTGACAAAGGTCCATCTAGTCAAAGCTATTGTTTTTCCAGTAGTCATGTACGGATGTGACGGTTGGACCATGAAGAAGGCTGAGCACCGAAGAACTGATAACTTTTGAACTGTAGTGTTGGAGAAGACTCTTGAGAGTCCCTTGGACAGAATGAAGATCAGACCAGCCAATCCTAAAGGATTTCAATCCTGAATATTTATTGCAAGAACTGATGCTGAAGCTGAAGGTACAATGCTTTGGCCACCTGATTCAAAGAGCTGACTCACTGGAAAAGACCCTGATGGTGGAAAAGATTGAAGGCAGGAGGAGAAGGGGTCAACAGATGATGACATTTATGGATGGCATCACTCACTCAATGAACATGAGTTTGCGTGAACTTTGGGAGCTGGTGAAGTACAGGGAAGCCTGGCCTGCAGTTCATGGGTCACAAAGAGTTGGACATGACTGAGTGACTGTACAACAATTAAGGGAAACTGTGTGAAGAGGGAAAGATTAAATGAGAACTCTGTATGTTCTGTTCAATTTTTCTCTTAAACTAAAGCTTTTCTAAGAAATAAAGTCTGAATTTAAAAAATCTTTAAGAGAAAAAACAAAATGAACATCTGAATTAATATCCTCACAACAATGAAAAACTTCCACATACTGAAAAGAGAATGCTGAGTAGTTCATTGTTCAATAAAAAAAAGTGAAAACTAAAAATGGAAATAAAAAAAGAAAAAAGTGACAGATTAGTAAAACTGTTTTATTGCTCATAATGTCACATGATGTCATATATCCATGGTTCTTAATATTTGAATCATAATTATTTTAGATAACAGGCATTTTATATTTGTAATCAGAAGCTATATTCATGAGTATTAGTATTATCAATCCTGTCTACTATGATATGTTCAGAGTTTATAGAGCATGAAAACAGTCTAGAACTTGAATGCAGTATTGATTCTTGCTGATAAAATGAATTGGTTTTAGTTTCCTTTTAGGAGGAATTATTGACACCTCTTCAAGTTCTTACACTGATTCTCCAACTATTTCTTAAAGCAATAGTAGTAATTAATATTATCCAAATGAAATGCATTGTAGGTTTAATTATTAATGTATAAAAATCACTAAGTTAAGAAGAAGTATCTATTAGATGTTAACCATCTAACTGCTGTGACTATGAAAATATTGTTTTCACTATCTTTACTGTAAACAGTGTCTATTAAACTATTTCTGTCTCTCTCTATATAGTATGTATATATATATTATATGATAGACATCAATGTATCAATTAAATGTATAAACTTATGTATCTAATATATATGTATATTATATAACTTATAAAGTGAATATAGATGTATACATCATGATAAATGTTATCTATTATATTTATTATATGAATATAATATGCATACTATGGATAAGAATATGCACACTATGGATAAGAATATGCACATATATGAATATGTATATTATATATATAATAAGAGAGAGATACTCTATAAATAACTAACTGAACCATACTGATGCTGTAAAATTACATGCTTAGATGTTTTCACTAAACTATATACATGAATGAAAACAGAATTGTCTAATAAATTCAGTTCATATGCATCAATCTGAATTATCTAATCTAAATTTATATTGAAGATTTGAGTCTTAAATATCTATGAAACTGAAATAATATTTATTTATATCCAAAATGATATTCCAGCTTGAAAGTTATTTATTTTTAGTATAAAATAAATTAATCAATCATATCCTTTTGCTTGGTTTTAAGTGAAATATTTTTATTCAAATTAGAGTAAGTAGAATATCTCAAAACTCTCAGAACAAGTTTACTTGATTATTTAGAATTTATATTAATGAGAGAATGGATGTTGACTTTGGGATATAGACTTCAATTAAATTGTCCAGCTAAGTAAAAGAAGTTTTTATTTGTGTGAGAAAATATGCTTGTAAATATACAAGCTAATTTACATGTACTTTGACTGAGGTGCTTCTTGGCTATGTGAATTATTCGATATTGCCCTCCTGATTTTTATTCTGTGTTGCAGTTGGTAATGGCAAGTTTCTTTGGTTGTAAAATACATTGTGATATTTTATGGAATTAATTAGCCATTTACAGTTGGTAAGCGTTTTAAGATCTTATAAGTGTAGAAGGTTACTCAATATAGTTTTCATCCAATTGGAAAATAATACAAAGAGAAGGATAACGTGGGGTCACTTTTCATTCACTGTAGATCAATAAATTTTAGAGTGAATGGAAAAAAAGAATGATTATGTTTTCTGAAACATAAAATTTAATCATACTTATCTAGTCATTTTGAGTTAAAGAGGAGAAGCTATCAACTTATAATTTATAAATAAATCAAACTTTTCAAAGTTAAACATAGTAGGAAGGACTAATAGGAAGTTAAGACAAAAGGGAAAATGGTATTTTGTGACATTAATGAAATTTCTCATCTTCAGTATGAATTGAAATACCATGCTATTCAAGGACAGACACCACTGGAAAGTCTTTTGTAGCCACGGCTCCTCACCTCCACTCACCTACATGCCAAATAGGTTCTAAGGCATTCCTAAGTCAATATAGCACTTTATTTTTCCTATGTGAGATAAAACAAAAATAACAGTAAAAACATAATAAAAAAAACAACATAACAATAAACAATACAGATAACAATGGTTAGCATTGTGTATTTTTGTCACTTGTAAGTAGTAGGGACTTTACAACATGAATTATCTAATTTAATTCTTACATCAACCTTATGAGGCTCTTCTATAATAAGCTATGGGAACCTTAAATAGCTTATCTCAAATAATGTTTTTAATATATAGTAATAATAGGAGTGAGCTGATCTCAGTTTAGCAATGATGGAAATATTGACTCATATCATTTTATCCTCTAGAGAAATGGTTGGAAATGATGGTTCACTGGGCAGCCACCTCTTTTGCAAAGTTTCTCCAAAACATAGACAAAGCTCAGAAAGTGGCTGTGGGGTTCAGCCTCAGCAGCTCATGGCAGAGGTGGGGAACAGAGTGAGCAGGAAGTGCTTTCAGGCTGCAGAACAGACCGCACACAACTGAGGGCCTTCCTGAGGGCACCACCCCGCCTGGAGAAGCCTGTGCCCTGGACAGTGCCAGGGGGCGAGGGGGGATGCCCAGCTTCCCACCCCCAACACTTCTCCTGGCCTCATGAGTGGAGACAGTCTAGGGTCCTGGGCTTGCCCCTCCCCAGACCAGGTCTGTCTCCATCTTTTCATCAATGGTGCATGCAACGTGTCTACCTTCTCTATGCTCCCTTTCTGTACTGGTCTCAGTTTTAAATATAAATTTTAACTGCCTGTGGGTGAACAAAAAAAGCTTTTAATTAACATATTATTATCTTTAATAATAAGGAGAAGAAATAAATTTGGAGAAGGAAATGACAACCCACTCCAGTATTCTTTCCTGGAGAATCCCCATGGACAGAGGAGCCTGGTGGGCTACAGTCTATGGGGCCTCAAGTGTCAGACATGTCTAAGTGACTAAACCATCACCACCACTATTATCTTTAAAAAAAGAAAAAAAAAATAAGGTATTAGATGAAGACTCAGTCCCATGTGCACAGGACGAGATTCTGCAAGACTTGGCACAGAACAGTTATTGGGTATCAGACTTTCTATAGAGTGTGGTGGTTGTTGTTCAGTCGCTAAGTCATGTGTGACTGTTTGCAACCCCATGGACTGCAGCAGCCAGGCTCTTTTGTGTTCCACTGTCTCCCAGAGTTTGCTCAAATTTATATCCACTGAGTCAGCGATGCCATCTAACCATCTCATCCTCTGCTGTCCCTTTCTTCTTTTGCTTTCAATCTTTCCCAGCATCAGGGTCTTTTCCAATGAGTCAGCTCTTTGATTCAAGTGACCAAAGTATTGGAACTTCAGTTTCAACATCAATTCTTCCAAATGAATATTCAGGACTGATTTCTTTTAGGATTGACTGGTATGATCTCCTTAGAGTCCAAGGGACTCCTGTAGAGTCTTCTATACCAAAATTTGAAAGCATCAATTCTCTGGCACTCAATCCTCTTTATTGTCTAACTCTCTCATCCGTCCATGACTACTGGAAAAACCTTAGCTTTGACTATATGGACCTTTGTTGGCAAAGTAAAGTCTCTGCTTTTTAATATGCTGTCTAGGTTTGTCATAGCTTTTCTTCCAAGGAGAAAGCATCTTTTAATTTCATGATTGCAGTCACCATCCACAGGTTTTTGGAGCCCAATAAAATAAAATCTGTCACTGCTTCCACTTTTTCCCCTTCTATTTGCCAATTTGCCATGGGGTGATGGGACTGGATGCCAAAATCTTTTTTTTTTATTGTTTTATTTTATTTATTTTATTATTTTTATTTATTATTATTTTTAATTTATTTATTTTAGTTGGAGGTTAATTACTTTACAATATTGTATTGCTTTTGCCATACATCAACATGAATTTGCCATGGTATACACGTGTTCCCCATCCTGAACCCCCCTCCCACCTCTCTCCCCTTACCATCCCTCTGGGTCATCCCAGCGCACCAGCCCCAAGCATCCTGCGTCATGCATCGAACCTGGACTGGCGATTCGTTTCATATATGATATTAGACGTTTCAATATCATTCTCCCAAATCAACCCACCCTCTCCCTCTCCCACAGAGTCCAAAAGACTGTTCTATACATCTGTGTCTCTTTTGCTGTTTTAATATTGAGTTACCACACGTAACTCTCCTGGTGGCTCAGATGGTAAAGAGTCTGTCTACAAGGCGGGAGACCTGGGTTCAATCCCTGAGTCAGGAAGATCTGCTGGAGAAGGAAATGGCAGTCCACTCCAGTACTATTGCCTGGAAAATCCCATGGACAGAGGAGCCTGGTAGGCTACAGCTACAGTCCATGGGGTCGCAAAGAGTGGGGCACGACTGAGTGACTTCACTTTCACTTTCACTACCACAGGTAACACTGTACTGAGAGACAGATGTGCATAAGCCACAGTGGAAAAAGCAAACCAAACAGGCCGGTCAATTCAGGTCCCAAAAAGGACTTTATATGCAATAGCAGACCCTAGCACTATAAGGGATCGGTATAGTCTTACTATGCTATGCTTAGTTGCTCAGTCATATCTGACTCTTTGCGACCCCATGGACTATAGCCTGCCAGGCTTCTCTGTCCAGGGGGGATTCTCCAGGCAAGAAAGAATACTGGAGCCCTTCTCCAGCAGATCTTCCCAACCCAGGGATCGAAACCAGGTCTCCTGCACTGTAGGCTGATCCTTTACCAGCTGAGCTACCAGGAAAGCCTGTATACTCTCACTAACAAAGCTTAAATATGAGCCTCAAGAGGATCAAGTTAATTTGCCAGCAACTTACTTACCTTCTAGAACAAAAATCAGCACTCTTTAAGGTTAAGAAAATCTCAACTTTTTATAACACAGTATCTACAAGAACCAACATAATTTTTTTTAGAAAAGAAAAAAATACATGTGACATGTAAAGAAGAAATATGTGATTTGCAAGCAGGAAAAGAATAACTGTCGATAGAAATCCAGATCTGAGATCCAGATATGAGATGGACATCATTAGCAGATACAAATGTGAAAATATCAATGACAAATATGCTCAAAGATGTAACGTAAAAGTTTGAGGTCAGCAAATTATGGCCCACAAGCTAGCTGCTTGTTTTTATAAAGTTGTACTAGAAAATAGTTAAACTTAATAATGTACATATGTTTATAATTGCATTTGCAAAAAGCAGAGTTAACTCGTAGTGATAGAGACTATATGACCTGCAAGCCATATGTCAAGAATTTAAAGAAAAAGTTATTTGGCTCTTGAAAAAGATGCACATAATGAGTGAACATAAAAAAGATTTCAGCATAGAAATGAACACAAAAGAATAAAGAGGATGAGAAGTAGCAGATATGTCATAAAGTCTGTTTTTTTCAATTTTGAAATTTTTTAACATAAAAGCAACTGCCTATCAAAAAGAATAAAACTCTATTCAGAGATTTCTCTGTTTTTTTTTTTTTTTCCATTTTCAAGTTAGCCAAATATCTTGTAGTAACAGATTCCTTTCTTCTTAGAATATATATCTATTATTCTCCATTAGGGATTTACTTAATTATTATAGAGTAGAGAGGTATTGACTTTGGACTTTGGACTTGCCATAAAAGCAACTATGTGATAACGTGGATTATTCATAAAGGAGTAAAATAAAGGTCAACAGTAGTAAGGTTAATAGGCTAGGGTCCATGGAAATACTCTTATAAGACGTCTATTTTACACATAAAATAGTATAAAATTAGCACATAGAGTTCTGTAATAAAGCAGAAATGCAAGTCCCCTGGAGAAGGAAATGGCAACCCACTCCAGTATCCTTGCCTGGAAAATCCAATGGACAGAGGACCTTTGGCAGGCTACAGTCCATCAGGTTGCAAAGAGTCAGACATGACTGAGCAACTTCACTTTTCACTTTTTGAATCAGTAATCATCTCAACATTCAGATGATCACTCTGTACTTTCCTCCAACTTTACATCCCCACCCCTGCAAATTTTCAGTGTCTTCATAGATTCCCATTGCCTTCATATGTAAGATATGTATAGGTTGTCAAGTACTTCAAGTGGAAGAGTTACTCTGAAATTAGTTATGTGGCCAGAAACAGCCTCACCACCAAGGCAAGATCAATAACCTCTTGTGATTTTTAGAGTACCTTCCCTTTGGTCTTGTCTTCTCAGCTTGTTGAGATTTTTTTAATGACAAGATGTTAGTTTTCATATATGAGGATATTTGAAAACTAACATCATCTAGTCATTATTTTTTAAACTGGTATACTTAAAAAGGGAAAAAAGCCTTCAGGGCTAAAGTTGTTCAGAGTATATAAAACATCTAATAGACTAGAACACACAATGATACAAATACATATTCACAGAATATAATAGTAACACTAACCTGAAATTGAAGAGTACTTTCTCCAGAAATTTAAGGAAAAAAATATCGTGGAAAAATCAATAACTATAACATTAGCATTCATTCAATAGGCAGTGATTCATAACTAATTCATTTCACCATCTCATCTATATTTTAGTGACATGAACAAATAGAAATGTATGGTTTATAATAAATAAGTTATGGGTATGCTTTATGTTTAATATATGTAACCTTGATTTATTGCAATTTCTAAGATATCCAATAATGCTGAGTTTTATGAGTTATAAATTTTATCTAACTTTTTGTGCTTAGAAGTTAATTCTGAGAACTCTCAAATGAGTTTTTTGCAATATAACTCAGAGATTATGAATTTAGCATTAAATGCCCTTGTCCAGGTAATTGATAACATTTTTTTCCGGGTAAAACGTATTTTTCATTGCTCTTTTCACTGCAGAATGTCTATTTCCTAATTATGTCTCTGTCCAAACACCTAAATAAGTAAAGCTGGGCTTCCCTGGTGGTGCAGAGGTTAAAGAGTCTGCCTGCAATGTGGGAGACCTGGGTTTGATCCCTGGGTCAGGAAGATCCCCTGGAGAAGGAAATGGCAACCCACTCCAGTATTCTTGCCTGGAGAATCCCATGGACGGAGGAGCTTGGTGGGCTACAGTCCACGGGTTGCAAAGAATCGGACACGACTGAGCGACTTCATTTTCACTTTCATCCACCTATACAAACAGTAACAATTTGATGTAGACTTCTAGAATGAAACCACAAGAGAAGGCTTTGAAGTACATCATTTCTTATTGTCTTATTTTCTGGTAAATAAAGAGTAAAGTAAGCAGGAAACAGGAGCAAATTCAGAGGGAGAAAAACAGACAGAGTGTCAGAAAAAAAGAGAGAGAAAGTAAGAAAAAGTCAGAGCAAGTTTTCTGAATGGAAAAGTGGTGATCTAAGTTTACCTAAATTAATGAGTTGACTAAAAGTTAAATATTAATTTGGTTATATTTTGAATTGTCATATCTTATATTTTTACGTGCAGCTAACTTACTTTTGTTCTTCTCTTTCCTTCATTTTCCTTTAGTGGTATTATGAGTTTATCCTTGGGGTTAAAGTGAAAATGTAGGAAGTACTGCTATTCTATTTTGCTTTTAAGTAAATTGATGGGTGGCATGGGCAACAGGATACTGTCTTATTTGTTCAGACTGCCATAATAAGAATATCACCCTGGGTGGTTTAAAAAACAAACATTATATCTTACAGTTCTGGAGATTAAAAGTCCAAAGTCAAGTTGCTGATTGATTCAGTTTTGGTGAGAACCTGTATCCTGTTTCATAGATGGCTGTCTTATGAAGTGTCCTTATGTGGCAGAAGGGTCAAGGGAGCTCTCTGGGGTCTCTTTTTTAAGGGCACTGATTCCATTTATGACACCTTCACTCTCATGATCTGATCACCTCCCTAATACCCCGCCTTCAGATACCATCACACTAGAGATTAGTTTTCAATATTTGAATTTGGGAGCAACACAAACATTCAGTTTATAGCAGACCAATATTCTCCACCTAATAATTTGTTTGGATTAAGGGGAAGTCCCCTTAAAAACAAAGTAAGTTCATAAAAATATGCATGACTAACTGGGACATTTTCAGAAGAATGGATTTGCCAAGAATAGCCTTCTTAAAGTGCTCCCAAACTCACCAATACTAAAATACTAATATTGTTGACATGATTAAGATACTATGTGGAAGCACATAGAAAATATGATGTTAAGAAAAATAATGAATAACATTATTAATCATGTGTTATGTTACTATTGTGTATTCTGTGCATCCATACTCCCTTGATTCTTGAATATATTTTGAGTTAGTCACAAAAGAATTCTCTAGTCCTAGCCATGAGCTCTGATGAAATAATATCTTAACCCCAAAAGCATAGAAGTAAATAAATTTCCTTTCCATTTATGGTCAGGTGACCAACAGTTTCTCCAAATAGCAGTCACCTTCACTGTACTAGAAATCATGTGTGGGGTTTATACAACAATCTTTATTCCTAGCACATTGAACCAAAGTAGATTATTTGAGAACTAAAATTTCTCCACACTATACAAATCGAACTTCAATTTAAGTTCGTTCTAGGTCCATCTATAACTTTTAGATCACTGCTTTTGGGGAACATTGATGCAGAAAATCACATTATTTAAAGGGAAATGTTTTAAGATGACTTTAATTTTAAAACTCAAAATCATATATCTTAACAATAGATACTGGATAGGAAGCTTATCTCTGTACTCTGGAAGTTACACATTTTCCTATTTTCTTTTAAGTTAGGGCTTTCATTAAACTAGCTAGTGTAACATGCAGTAAAATTCCTGTTACAATTTATTCACAACCATTTGAAGAAGAATGGTTGATAGATTGATATATTCTGAAATTGTGTACTGAGCTAGAAGAAAACAAATCTGTAAAATATATAAATCTTTCGTTTGGCTTTATAAGTTCAAAACCACTCGAAGATTTTCTACATCTTGCCTGATGTTTAAATACCTGTGTGATGACATATTGAGGTTAGAATCCTCAATGAAGCAGTGCTGTGTATTTGAAAGCACTTGCATTGACTTTATCACTAGATAGCAGCCATGTGACAACTGATGGATCATAGGGACCACAATCCATTAACTCTGTGTGCCTGTCTCTTGTCAGTAGACTTTTAAAGTCTCCTCATTCCACACATTTGATATTTACTAAAACAGCACACTTTTATTTGGACAATATATTTTTTGTTCAAGAAATCAATGGTAATAATTATCCAGAGTAGATTTAAATAAGATGCATTCAAATTGATTAATTTAACCAACAACATAAGATATATGTTAATTCCATTAAGAGACAGATGCATTGCTCTTTATTTTCTGTTGAATTCTTAGTTCTTAATAAATCATCCTGTTTATCAATAGTGCTGTAGGACACGGGGAAATTATTGGTTGGTATGTGATGAACAAGTCTCACAAGGTTCACTCCACCTCACAAAGCCTCTATTATGTCAATTGTTTATTTAACACAGAGATCCTTTTATAATAATATAATTTATAAAAGAAATACATAAATCTGAGAAGGCTGAAGAACCTTTTTAAATTAAATTGTTAGAAAGTTTTGAAATCTTAAGGGTCACTAAAGATGGTAATAATTTTTTTCCTGTATCTTGATAGTCAACAGCTTGATGGCTCTCTTTATATTAATACAATCACTATAATGAGATCCATGGGAGATCAGGTGGTCAAAATTAATATGGTGAAAAGATCTAGATTGAGATTCTAGTCCTATCATTTACTATGAATAGCTGAATTTCTTCATTTTTCCTAAGCCCAGTTTTGTCATCTGTAAAATAAGAATAATTGTAGCTACCTTGTTGTGAAAGTTAGACATAGGACATGAAGCAGATTCTCAGCAAATGGGTCTAACATTTTATTGACCAAAGTTTCAGGTAAAATTAATCCAGGCATTTGGTATAACTGACAGATGTCAAGTAGAGTCAGAGAAGAAAACCACAATTTATGGTCATAGAGACATAGGTCCAGCTTTAATGAAGACCTAAAGAAAATCTGTTGTTTTGGTTTTCGTAGTATACATCTTTTTCAGCTGAATCATTAGAGGGATCCCAGAAAAAATCTGGCTTACATAACATACAAAACATAAAAATATAGTGTGTTATAATTTTTTTAACTTTCAGACATTATATGTTAATAATCTTATAGAGAACATAACACTAAAACTATGTAAATAAGGATTATATTAGAGAATCTACTCTACTCATCTATTTTATGTTAAAGTAACTATAATAAAACCCCAGAATTACCATAACAATCTTTTTTTTTTTAATTTAGTCTAAATATCTGGCATATTTTGCTGCTGTTGTTTAGTCACTAATATCAGACTCTTTTGCTACCCCATGGACAGTAGCCCACCAGGCTTCTCTGTGCATGGAATTTCCCAGGCATGAATACTGGAGTGGGTTGACATTTTCTTCTCCAGAGGATTTTTCCAACCCAGGATAAAGCCCACATCTCTTATGTCTCCTGCATTGGCAGGCAGATTCTTTACCACTGAGCCACCAGGAAAACCCATTTGGCATATATGGGATCCTAAATTATGTGAAAATTACATGACTCATATGATTGTCTTACATAAAATTACATACAAATCCTACAAATCTTAATAGTTAGTTGATGTCAGAAGTCAAGTCATTGGGAAAAACAACAAAAACAACTATGATTAGCAATTGATTAAACTGTGAACTAGGGAAATATTTTTAAACCACAAAAATTATGAATGGTTTTGACAAAAAGAAGATTGGACAATTTGATTGGACAAACAGTACCAATTTATAGGTCAAGATAAGCTAATCAAAATTGTTTTTGTTTGATACAAAACTGAAAGTCAAATAGGAATCTCAGTAAAATATTAAAAACAAGTGCTACATATTCATCATATCTGAAATATATCCTTTCTGTTCATATCATTAAATACTCCTAAAATTCACAGATGATATGAGTAAGATCTCTCCTCACAATAATAACATAGACTAAGAAAAAGAACATATTTTAACAAAATATCTCATTAAACATACATGATTATAATTCTTCATAATATTTGAGGTACTTTCAAAGAACTACATTATGAAGAAATAGTGAGATAATATTTTAGTATTAAATTAACAAGGATAAGTTTTAACAACAAACAATTTTTAGTGTTTTTAGTGACAAAAGATAATATTGATGAAACAGATACCTTGAAACAGTATTGGTAGTAGTTTAAAGTGCTGCAGTTGTTCTGGAAGACAATCATAAATGTTAAAAATATTTTTTAACCAACTAACTGTGATTGGAGAGTCTGTCCTAATGAAAACTTCAAAGGTGATGTGTGTGTTACAGTAGATAGTCATTATTTAACAAAAAACAACACAATAACATATTTACTAGCTCCAGGTAACCTTAATTCCTTGTGAAAAAAAAGGCGAACTTTTGAATTAAGGTATTAAGAAAATGAGTAATATTCTGTGCATTACAGTTTTTAAAAATCTTCATTTCTTTTGTGACATTTGCAACATTTTTTATTCCTTGGTTTTTTTCATGTCTCTTTTTTTTAAATTTATTATTATTTTTGTTAGTTTTTTATTTTTTAAATTTTAAAATCTTTAATTCTTACATGTGTTCCCAAACATGAACCCCCTCCCACCTCCCTCCCCATAACATCTCTCTGGGTCATCTTCTATCTCTTTTCAAAGTGGCAATTATCTAGTGAATAGATATATATGATTTTTAAAAGTTGGGCAATAATTCATACTCTCTTATAGAGTAGCAATGAAACTATCTTGTGTGTTAATTTTGTGTCCTGCAATTTTTCTCAAATAGTCATCATAATTTATAACATTGAATCCCTGAAGCACATTATTCTATTTATAAAACTTAATTGTTTGCTGAGCATTAATGTTTCATAAAGTTAATACTTAGAACTTTATGCTCAACTAATTTTGATGGAAAAATAACTGGAGAGAGAACACAAGGGCAAGAAGAAAATGAAAGAAATAATACTTGGTGATTAATTGTGCTTGATTTAACAGCAGTGAAGGCTGTGTTACAAGTGCAGAGGAAACTCTATTGGCAAAGAGTTATTTGCTGCTTCAATTAATGACAGGAGGAAAACTGGAAAGAAATTACAGTTTTCTAACATCAAGGAGAATAAATTCAATATTGTATTAACTTTAAGATAGAACAGTGTATTCAGTAGTATGTTTCCTTTCCTCTAAACATACTTCTCCTTAGTATCAATATTGTTTAAAATGTCAGTTCTGTCTACTAACAACACTTTTACAATTCTTTAGAAAGAAAAAGTTAAGAGCACATTTGCTGGCAAAATCTTTTAACAACAACAAATAGCTATAATAGTGAAATATTAACTTTTATGCTAAAATGGCACTAAAATTTAAGCAGTTGGTTCTAGGTTTCTGGTTGTGAACTAGTTAAATACAATATATTCCCAAGCACTATTATAATGGGTAAAAAAAAAATAGAATCTTTTTGGGAAAAAAAAACATGTTAATACTTTGTTTTTCTAGTTTTATTGAGAAATAATTGACATGCATCTCTGTATAAATTAAGGCTTTTAGCATGATAGTTTGGTTAGTAGTATATATTGTGAAATGATTGCCACAGTAGGTTGTTAGCACCAGTTCATTTTCTCATATAGATATAATAAAAAGATAATTTAAAAAAATCACCTTGTGATAAGAACATGAAATTTATTTTCAACTTTCCTATATATCATACAGCAGTGTTAGCTATAGTCATCATCTTGTGCATCTCTAGTAATTATTTGTATCATTAATGTAGCTGGAAGTTGTCCTTTGCACCACCTTTCTGCAGTTTCCCATGTCTCTACCTGTGATAACCACAAGTCTGATAACTTTTCTATGAATTTGGTGATTTTTGTTGGTGGTGGTTTGTTTTGATTTTTAGATTCCACATATAAGTGAGATATATCTTGTTTTTCTCTGTCTAATTTACTCTGTCTCTGTCTAATTTACTTCACTTGGCATATTGTCCTCAAGATACATCCATGTTGTTGCAAATGTTACAAATTTCCTCATATTTATGGCTGAATAATATTTCATTGTATATATCACAGCTATTATATTCTTTCATCCACTGATGGACACTTAGGTTATTTCCATGTCTTAGCTTGTAAATAATGCTATAATAAACAGAGGTGTGCATATATTTGTTAAGGCAGTGATTTTGTTTTCTTTGGAGATATCCTCCAAAGTGGAATTGTTGGATCATATGGTATAGAGCCATAAAGTAAGACACAACTAAGCACTCAGCACAGCAAAAAAGCTGGGAAAGTAAAAATGAGCATTGCTTCAGGATCAGGATGGCATATATAGTTCAAATTTTTTGAGGCTCCTCCATACCGTTTTTCATAATAGCTATACCAATTTACAATCCTACTAACAGTGGCAAGGTATCCCCTTTGCTCCACACCCAGTTATTTCTTGTCTTTTGGATGGTGGCCATCCTAACAGGCTTTAGGTGATATCTCACTGAGGTTTTAATTTGCATTTTCCTAAGTACTGCAGATGGTGTTTGCAGCCATGAAATTAAAAGACAGTTACTCCTTGGAAGGAAAGTTATGACCAACCTAGATAGCATATTGAAAAGCAGAGACATTACTTTGCCAACAAAGGTCCGTCTAGTCAAGGCTATGGTTTTTCCAGTGGTCATGTATGGATGTGAGAGTTGGACTGTGAAGAAGGCTGAGAGCTGAAGAATTGATGCTTTTGAACTGTGGTGTTGGAGAAGATTCTTGAGAGTCCCTTGGACTGCAAGGAGATCCAGCCAGTCCATTCTGAAGGAGATCAGCCCTGGGTGTTCTTTGGAAGGAATGATGCTAAAGCTGAAACTTTGGCCACCTCATGCGAAGAGTTGACTCATTGGAAAAGACTCTGATGCTGAGAGGGATTGGGGGCAGGAGGAGAAGGGGACGACAGCGAATGAAAAGGCTGGATGGCATCACGGACTCAATGGACGTGAGTCTGAGTGAACTCTGGGAGTTGGTGATGGAGAGGGAGGCCTGGTGTGCTGCGATTCATGGGGTCGCAAAGAGTCAGACACGACTGAGTGACTGAACTGTACTGAACTGAAGTACAAGGAGATCAAATCAGTCCATCTTAAAGGAGATCAAACCAGAATATTCAGCCTAAGGACTGATGCTGAAGGTAAAGCTCCAGTATGTTGGTCATCTGATGTGAACAGATGACTCATTAGAAAAGCTTGGGATGCTGGGAAAGACTGATGGCAGAAGAAGATGGTGGCAGAGGACGAGATGGCTGGACGGCATCACCGCTGCAATGAACATGAACTGGGGCAAACTCCAGGAGATTGTGAGGGACAGGCAGGTCTGGTATGGGTCCATGGGGTTGTAAAGAGTCAGACACGATTGGGTGACTGAACAACAACAGCAAATACAAGTGATGCTGAGCATCTTTTCATACACCTGTTGGCCTTTTGGATAGTTTCCTTGGAAAAACTTCCATTCTGGTCCTTTGTCCATTTTAAATTTGAGTTATTTGTTTTTCACTATTGAGTTGTAGTGATTATTGACATATAGATTTTCCTTATATATTTTCCCATTCCTTGTCTTTTCATTCTGTTGAATGCTTCTTTTGCTATGCAGAAGCTTTTTTATTTTAAAGTAGTCCCACTGGCTTGTATTTTGTTTCTTGTGCTCCAGGGGTCATAATGAAAAATCACGAACAAGACCCATGTTAAGAGCTTTCTTTATTCCAGTGTTTTCTTCTAGGAATTTCATGTTTTACATTTAAGTCTTTAATCCCTTTTGAGTTAATTTTTGTGGGTGGTAAAAGATATGAATCCAGTTTCATTCTTTTATGTGTGAATATCCAATTCTCTCAGCACCATGAGGCGCACAGCACCATGAGGCGCACATAAAATACCTTCATCTCGTAACACTGTTTTAAACTGGAAACAACTTAACTTCAATAGAGTTTCTAAACTCTGCACTTTTACTTCTCTTTACCGTCACACTTTAGGTTATTGCTACTAAAATTTATATGTTTTTATATGGTATAACTAGTAACAGATTACTTTAACTATGGTTATTTTGACTACATTCTTTTTTTAACTTCCAAACTAGTTTTGTTATGTGAATTATACACAACTGTTACTATATTGCAGAATCTAACTGTGACTATATATTTACCATCACCAGTGAGATATAGACCCGATTTTTTATGTCTTTAATGATGTTAGTGTTCTTTTGTTGTTGCTCAGTCTCTGAAGTCCTGTCAGAATCTTGACTTTTTGAAACCGTATGGACTGCAGCCCACCAGGCTCCCCTGTCCTCTACTATCTCCTGGAGTTTGCTCAAAATCATATCCATTGAATCAGTGATGCTGTCTAACCATCTCATGCCTGCTGCCCCCATCTCTTCCTGCCCTCAATCTTTCCCAGCATAAGGGTCTTTTCCAGTGAGTCAGTTCTTCACAACAAGTTGCCAAAGCTTCATCCTCAGTCTTTCCAATGAATATGCAGGACTGATTTCCTTTAGGATTGCCTGGTTTGATCTCCTTGCAGTCCAAGGGACTCTCAAGAGTCTTCTACAACACCACAGTTCAAAAGCATCAGTTCTTCAGTGTTCAGCCTTCTCTATGGTCCAACACTCACAACTGTGCATGACTGCTGGAAAAACCATAGTTTTGACTATATGTACTTTTGTTGGAAAAATGATGTCTCTGCTTTTAAATATGTTGTCTAGGTTTGTCACACCTTTTCTTCCAAGCAGCTAGCATCTTTTAATTTCATGACTGCAGTCACCATCTTCAGTGATTTTGGATCTCAAGAAAAGAAAACGGTCACTTCTTCCGTTTTTCCCCCATCATCTATTTGCCATGAAGTGGTGGGACCAGATGCCATGATCTTGGTATTTTTAATACTGAGTTTCAAACCAACTTTTTCACTCTTCTCTTTTACCCTCATCAAGAGGTTCTTTTGTTCCTCTTCACTCTCTGCCACTAGAGTGGTATCATCTGCATATCTAAGGTTGATATTTCTCCTGGCAATCTTGATTCCAGCTCATGATTCATCTTGCCTGTCATTTCACATGATGTACTCTGAGTGTAAGTTAAATAAGCAAGGTAACAATATACAGCCTTGTTGTACTTCTTTCCCAATTTTGAACCAGTCTATTATTCACTACCCAGTTCTAACCATTGCTTATTGACCCACATACAGGTTTCTGAGGAAATAGATATTCCCCTACCTTCGAAAATTTTCCACACTTTGTGATCCACACAGTCAAAGATTTTAGCATAGTCAGTGAAGTAGATGCTTTTCTGAAACTCCCTTGCTTTCTCCATGATCCAATGAATGTTGACAGTTTGACTTCTGGTTCAACTGCCTTTTCTAAATCCAGCTTGTACATCTGGAAGTTCTTGGTTCATGTACTGCTAAAGTCTAGCTTGAAGGATTTTGAGTATTACCTTGCTTGCATACGAAACTTCTACTCAAATCTTCCTTTAGTATTTATTGTAAAGCAGGTCTAGCAGTAATGAACTGCCTTAGGTTTTGTTTGGTCAGGCATCTTTCTCTCTCCTCCATTTCTGATGGATATTTCCAGAAGTTATGGAATTCTTGACTGACATTTTTTCCCCAATATTTTGAGTTTGTCCTCCTATTCTCTCCTGACTCAAAAAGTTTCTGTTTAAAAATCCACTGATAGGCAAATGAGGTTCCTTTGTATGTAACTTATTTTCTCTGCTGTTTTTAAAATTATTAGTCTTTGATCTTTGTAATCTCCTTGGGTAGATAGGACCTGTTATCATGGTCTGTTTCTAGGTGAGGCAACTGATTGAGCTTTGAAGATATGTCTGACTTGGGGGGCAGGGGGATGTGCCACTGCTTTGAGAACAGTCAGCCAACTGTTGGCATCATTTTCTTCCCAAGAAAGGCTGTAGGATGGGGTCTGAGCTTGCTTGGATTCTCTGTCAGGCTTATGAGATGGCCAGGATTAGGTGCTGTATTCAGTAGCTGATGGGTTATGAATTAGGTTCCTTGTCCTGATGGGGTAGTAGGATGGGACATAGAGCCTTAACAACTCAGAATCAGCCCAGTGTTAGTGGCTGAGTCGTGTCCAACTCTTTGCGATCCCATGGACTGTAGCTTGCCAGGCACCTCTGTCCATGGAATTCTCCAGGCAAGAATAATGGAATGGGTAGCCACTCCCTTCTCCAGGGGATCTTCCTGATCCAGAGCTCGAACCCAGGTCTCCTGCCATCCTGTGGTGCTGGATCAAAGTAGGGGCTCTGGCAAAGCCACCTGCAGTGCACAGGGAGGACATTGTCCCCATGGTTCTCTCTCTTCACTGGAGGAATAGGAGGCTCACAGCTTGAGACTTCTCCGCATGGTGCTGCGCCTGCCGGAAAGTGAAGCCAGGTGGTCAACCTGCCGCCTGCTGATGCAGGGCCACCCTTTGCGGTACAGCAAGTGCTTCAGGTTTACCTTGGTGTTCTCAGATCTTTTCCGTGTATCTCATTCTTGAATAGCTGTTAGTTGCTCTTCTTGAAAGGAGAAAAATCAGAAACAACCTATATTGCCAGCTGGGTGATGTCACCCAGCCAATGCTAACACTCTTGTAACTATTCCGCATATTAAGCAATGATACAGATGCAGAAACTTTGTTTCTTCCTCATTGTTACTCTCTACTAGATAGCAACTTTGTAACTCCCCTATGTTCCTTCTTTTTTATTGAAAAGAAGCTCCTGCTCACTGCTTAACATACTTAGGTTTGAAGTTTGGAAAGTTTTTCCATTCTTCTGTTCATTCTCTTTTAACCAAGGTTCTTCATTTGGTCTTGCCACCCTCTAGCACTGTGCTAACAGTTGTACTGAACACCTGTCTACCAACTGAATTCAATTCTCTATACTTTGATTATCTCCCAAGTTCCAATCACCATTATCTCTAGCCAAGACAGACTAACTAGTCATACTGTCTCTGCTTTAAACTCAGCCTTTTATGATTATCTTCCACAAAGACATAAGTGCAGTTATCTTAGAATATAAATAAGATTTTATTTATCACTTGTATGTTTAAAACCTTCCAATGGCTTTGAATCACATGTAGAAAAAATAGGCAAACCTTTTCTGTTGACATTTAGTCCCTGCAAGATATAACTCTGACTTCTCGATCATCATCTACTACATACTCTTTTTCTTTATTTTTTTTTTCTTTTATACCTTTTTTTTTTGGCCACATAGCATGTGGAATTTTAGTACTCTGGGCATGGATTGAACCCATCCCCTCTGCAGTGGAAGCATGGAGTCCTAACCACTGGCCCACAACCACACACTCTTATTCACCCTAGTCTAGGGTTAGCAGGAGAACTTGGCAATGGCAACCGACTCCAGTATTCTTGTCTGGAAAAATCCCATGGACAGAGGAAAGAGTCGGAAACAACTGAGTGACTTCACTTTCAATTTTCACTTTCATGCATTGGAGAAGGAAATGGCAACCCACTCCAGTGTTCTTGCCTGGAGAATCCCAGGGATGGGGGAGCCTGGTGGGCTGCTGTCTCTGGGGTTGCACAGAGTCGGACATGACTGAAGTGACTTAGCAGCAGCAGCAGCTAGGGTTACCAGATTTAACAAAATTGGAAGAGAAAAAAAAAAAAAAGAACACACATATAAATTAAATTTCAGATTTAAAAAACAAAACAAAAAACAAATTTCTTTTTAAAGTAGAAGATGTATCATCTGATGGCTGGATCTATTTATACTAAAAAATTCTTTTATATTTTTAATATTTTGATTTGACTTGTTAAAAAATTCAATTTTAACTGGATGTTCTGTTTCTTAACTGACAACTCTATTCTAGGCCTCCAAATTTAGCTCCTCAAAATCTTCAAGTCTGTACATGATGGAGTTTTTAATATACTCCTCCATGTGCTTGAAATGCCCTTTTTAAAACTTTTCATACACAAAATTATTAAAATTTTAAATGGCAATGAGGCCTTCAAATAAAACACTTGTGAACATTCAAATGTAGTGGCAAATGGCAAAATATACTTTTTTTTTTTTTCAAACAAAAAAGCCAGTTTCACAAGCCTAGGACCCCTCCATGGCATCAAATGTATAAAGTGTAACATAGCAAAGAAAAGGAAGGGGGTTCTGAGGCAAAATTCTTTAGAAGAGAAGAGGAATACAAAGCAGGTGAAAAGAGAACAACTCAACTGTGGTGGCCTGAATAATGGCTCCCCAAATATGCCCAATCCTTAATCCCTGGAACCTTGGATGCTGTATTATGTGATGAAAGGATCTTTTCAAATGTGATTCAGTTAAAAATCTTGAGATTGGGAGATTATCATGGACTCTCCAGATAGGCCCTATGTCATTATGATAACCATTATGAGAGAGACCCCAGAGAGTCAGCAGAGAAGAAGGCTATGTGGATGACAGATGCAGAGACTGGAGAGATGTAGTTTGATGGTGGAGGTAAAGACATAAGCCAAGAAGCCCAGGCAGTCAGTAAAAGCAGAGAAATGCAAGGGAACAGATTCTCCACTCAGACCTTCAGAAGGAACCAGCTCGGCTGACAACTTGGTATTTCAGCCCCATAAGACTCAGCTCTTAGAACTGTAAGAGAATACATCTGTGTTGTTTTAAGCCATTGAATCTGTTGCAATTTGTTATAGTGCCTACAGGAAACTAATACGAGAGCCAACTCAGTTTCTACTCTTTTCCCATTGAAGCCTCCAAACTTAATGATCAAGGATTTTTCAAAGGAATGTTATTCATGTTTGTTTTAAACTTGACTTTCCCCCAGTATTCCAGTTAAATTAAGTCTTACTTAATCATTCTTCTGTATTACCCTGAGTTCTTTTTAAGATGTTGGTAGGGAAACTGATTTAAACTCTCAACCTGGTTTTTTATAGCAAGTACAATGAAATTCCATGGTATTGCTTAAAAAATATGCTAAGAAAAATGTATTAAGCCTTTTAATTTAGCTGCTGAAGTAGTCTTGGTGACTACAGAATATATTTTGGCACTCCTTGAATGATACAGTTTGTCTACTTCCCTTCAGAAATCAACCATGTAAATAAATACATCTGGTAGCCTCTTAAGTCCGTTGATAAGACAACAAATTATGTGGTTTTAGAATTAGGGAACAAAAAGAATTATTATGCATGAAGCATGTTCTAAAAATAAGATAAAAAGATTGCAAACATAATAGTATTCATAAATATGAGGCATTACAATATGAGCACAATTATGATAAAGGATAGGGGAGGAATAGTAATGATAACCAGGATTACAGCTAGAACTGAAAACGTTAAGAAATACTTCTTTCTTCAAAATCCAGGGGCACAGTTTAGGCTTGATTTTAGTATTAGAAAGTTTTTCAGCATAATGAAACAGTTTCTTAATACAGCATGATAAAATATCTTCAACACAGTAATTCTATAGAAGTAAACAATTTGGCAACTTCAGGAAAGAGAGATACTTTTGCTACAAATACTTGCGTGAAATTAGTGTAGTCATTTTAAAATTATAAAAATACAAAATATAATGAGTGCACCAGGATAGGAAGGAAAATTATCATAACATTGTCATTTTGTTCTGTAGGTACATTTTCTCTACAACCTGTAAGTACTGGTTTGCCCAAGTTTGCACCTCATTCTTTCTTTGTATTTTATACAGCTTTCCAAAGAAAGTCCAATCAAAAACTTAAAAATCAATAATCCCCATCTTACTTAATGCTAATTGCATTTCTGTATATTTACATAAGCACTAAATATCATCTCCTAAGTGTTCAAGATCAACTTCAACTCAACCCAAAGCTACCTTTAAGAACCTGTTCCTTTTCTCCTTTATTTCTAACCTTGATGAATGATACTTTTACACACTTGCCCAGATGATATACTAGAAAGCATCATAAATGTCATCGCTTTTCAATTTGTAATCAACTGTTAATATATTTCCCCACCTCTGTCTTGGTTTCACTACTGTTTCATCATCTGCTTTTGAGGTTGTCTCAGTCTCTCTTCATTGGCCCTATCTAGTCAACTATATTTTACAAACTACTACAGATCTTGTCTATATACAGTTGTTAGGCCCCAGGGCTTTGTCCCATGTTCAGCGGACTCTGTTCTCTGCTCATCTCTTTCTGTCTCTTAGCTTGATTGAGCTTACATGAAACAGGCAGCTCAGGTGAGGTCTCAGCCTCTTTCCTATGCTGGCTCCCATCTCAGGGCACAAACCTCCCAGCAAAAGATGTGTCTAGAAGTGGTTTGGGCCAAATATTTATTATTTCATAAGACATATACTTTATGATAACCACTTCTAACAGCTCTACCTTGTTATGTGGTACCTAAAGGCTCCCAGTCTCAGAATTCTCCATCAAAGTGGACTGTCAGCCAGAAGCAGCTTAAGTAAAGCTTCCTTTCCATCCATCACAACTTGCAGACAGCAAATCGCACTTGCAGACAGCAAACCTCTGGTGTGTTTACATTTTTCTTACAGGATTTTGTTTAAAGTGGAAAGAATCAACAAAAACATATATGCTTTCTTAATTTACTCTAACATTTCCATTGATGTTACAGAGAGGTAGGAATGCACTCTGCCTTCCATAATACAATCAGCAAAAGGAAGCCAAAAGCTAACCTTATCAGATATTCATATTTATTACAAAATGATCATACTTAATGGTTCTTTGGTGAATCATAGATTTACCAATTAAAACATGGATCATGATAAAAACTCCAGAAAGAGATGAACACATACAATAAACACTGCTATACAATAATGGTAATATCAGAAATCTTTAAAATAACTATTGTGGACAGTTGCTTCAATATCTATAAGGGGATGACAGTGATATCAGGTTCTTTATTTTATAATACACATAAAATTTAATTCTAGATAAACTAAAAACTAAAATCTGGTTAAGAAACAATAAAACATTTTTATGATATCCATTTTATAAATAAAAGGACCTCTGCAGAAGTACACTATGAGTAAATCAAGAAGGCAGAAATTAATCATTTTGATTGTTTTGAACTTGAAGATTTGAATTGATAGCCTAAAGATAAACCAATATTTCTGAGAAGATCTTTGAAAAGCATAGCCATGAAAGAATAATATCCAAAATATGTAAGTGTGCAATTAAGAGAAAAATCAAATATCTCAGGAGAATGTGACCTGAAAATGGAAACTGTTTCTGTGCAGAGGAAAACACATAGATGGTGATACATTAAATCCTTTCAGTACGAGGGGAAATGTAAGTTTTGAAAACATTCAGATACTTCATCCTGATGAATACATCTTGCAGAAAATGGTACCCAAGTGCAAGAGGCATGTGCAAGAAAGTATATAATAGCAAATGAGTGAGTGAGTGAGTGAAGTGAGTGAGATGAGTGAGTAAAGTCATTCAGTCGTGTCTGACTCTTTGCGACACCATCGACTGTAGCCTACGAGGCTTCTCCGTCTATGGGATTTTCTAGGCAAGAGTACTGGAGAGGGGTGCCATTTCCTTCTCCAGGGGATCTTCCCAACCCAGGGATTGAACCCAGGTCTCCCGCATTGCAGGCAGACAGTTTACCCTCTGAGCCACTAGGGAAGCTGGCGGAGGAGTATATAGTTTAAACTCAACAGTAATATTCTAGGTCTTACATGGGTACAAATGTTCTAATGATACTGCAGAATTACATGTATATTATGCATATTGTTTTGTATGCATGAAACACTGCAAAGTAGACTGTTTAAAGTTCAGTGCCACTTTTTATCCTATAATCAGTTCTTGTCCCAGATACACATGCTAATGAATAGATTTGAAAAGATCCAGTCTCCCTCTCCTTAACCCCTTGCTAGAGTGCTAGAGTGTTTCATCTTGGATGCCTCTTCACTTCTTTGCCTTGTGAAGAGTAAAACATTAAGCCACACTGGCCAGTTTTCTTAGGAATATCACTTAGATATTGGGCTGCAGATGTGTACATGCATCAGAATAGCGCATAGACGAAGTTCATGTGTAAAGGATAGAGGGATTAAGGTTCCAAAATAACAGAAAAAAAGTTAAATTGATCTCAGAAATCTTTTGAGAGAGGAGAATGAGAACTGCTCAGAACTTCAAGGTGTTAGTGGAGAAGAAGGCAAAGGATGTTTTCACCAGAGTTGCCACAGACTGTTTACAAATTCAATCTTGCCAATGCATGTTTAAGAAAAACATAGTTTAGAGCATGCTGTATATAGACCTGCTCTGAGAGTCCAACACTGAGCTCTGGATTTTCTTGCTCAACAAAGAGAAAATTAAGAATGAAAGTTTGGGAATGCATGTAAGAATTAAAGATTTTAAAATTAAAAAATAAAAACTAAAATTAAAAAAAAAGAAAATTGATGAATGTTCTATAGAGAAGGTGTATGACATTCAGGACTGTCCTAAAAAGATTGGTGGTGGGCATTTGCCAGGCTTGTATGCTACCCAGTATTTTCACTGCCTGCTAATTATTTCACCATGGAATTCATGTCTTGGATTAAGACAGTGATGCTTGGATGTCAGTAACAGCACTGATTATCTTCTTCTTAATTCTCAAAGCGTAATCACAGTAACACACAGTATTAAATGTTTGGCAGTGATGACAACAATATACTAACTACATCAGTTCTGCAGCTTCAGTTATTTTTCTTCCTTTTTCTTGTCTGTGTGCTCCCAACGTAAGAGTTAGGTCCTGTGGCGTACAATGAAAACTAATAACTTAAGATCCCCGTGATAGACAATGTAGTTGACTTCTTCAAGTCCTACTTCAAACTGCTTCTCCCTTGCTATATTCCACTATAGAGGCTAGAAAGCAAATACTCAATATCTAGTCTCTCTCTGGACGTAGCAGTGTTTGTGTTCACAGTTTAGAGGATGGTTTTCCCTTCCCAGAACAAAGAAAGCAGAAAGGAAGGGAGAAGGGGGAGATAAAAAAGAAAGAACAAGAAAAGAAAAAAAAAGAGAGAGAGAGGAAGGACTTAAAGAAAGGAGGAAAACATTAAAACATTAGGGAAAGGGGAAGAAGAAAGGCATAATTTTTTTTTGTTTTAGTTGTTCTTTTTAATACAAAAAGATGTTACAGCCACATTCCAACCCTAAGGTTTAAAGTTTTAAACAATGAGTGTTTAAGGAGCATATACTGGACATGGAAGGCCTTGCAACAGACATCTTCACATGTAAAACAAAATATTTTGTACTTCACATGTAAAACAAGATATTAAGTATTTAGTCACTGCTTATTGAGTTTTCCATTGCTCTAGAGCCTATTTGACATAGTTCATAGGAAAAAATATATAAATATCACTGCCATTGATAATTTTTGCCTGGCTTTTATTATTTAAATAATGAACACGTTATTGCATGAACAAATGGACCCATTACATGCATAATATATAGAAATTTTGATGAAAATGAAAGATATGTCTTATGTTTAAATCAGATTTCAGATTAGAATTTAACCTTTAATGAATGTATAATCTTTCCTGCACATTGTATTAGTCATGAGTAAAGAACATGAAATGTTCATTGTAATTAGGATTATACTTATATTCTCAATCTAAAGTTTAATTTTTATCTACATTTTTGTAATTGTTTCCCAATTGTGTGTGATCAGTTGTAATGGGAGTCGCTTTTCCTCAACAATCTGTAGATTCAAAATGGATATGATAAATATATTGTCTCAGCCTCAGCCTGCTCTCATAGGCCTCACAGTGTCTGCCTTCTATGCCAGGCATTTCTGGGAATCAGCGGAGTTCTCTGTGCTTCTCAGGAGGAAGCCAAATCATGTTTTTCTGCTCCACTGTCCTCCTGATGGCTTTCTGTGTGGCTTCTGCCCAGGGAGAATGCTGTTCAGCGGGGCACAGCTGCTGTCTGCAGGGGGTTCCCCCAGGCCATCAGTAGCAGAACACTAGCTTTCTTGCAGTTCTGAGTCAGCCTTTGGCACGTTACTACTTAAACTCAGAACCTCAGAAAGTATTTGTCAGCTACTTCATCTTGTGACAATAATCCCTAAAGATCCGAAAGAGTGGTATGTTCTTGTTGACTGCTTGAAATAGACTATGGTAATACTATTTATATCATGGAAATAAGATTGTGATACAAATCAAGTTCAAGTTATGATTTTTTAAGGAGGGAGTGATTGTTAAACATCTGCCTGACACACATGATTCAAAACAATCACCAAAAAAGATAGAACAAACTAAAAATGACAACGAGAAAAACAAAACTATCACTGATTTGGGGAATGGAAAAGAAATAGCATAGGACTTTTACCACACCATCATTTCTTCCTCCATCTCTTATCAGAATTAGGTGCATGGAGGGGAAAAAATCAAATTAATAAATAACAAAAAACAAAAAACTTTATTTTTCCACCTTTAGCCAAAAGTAAAGGACCCATTTATAAAAAGCCTGGATTTTTATGAGATGGTTGGATGGCATCACTGAATCAATGGATATGAGTTTGAGCAAGCTCCCAGAGTCGGTGATGGACAGAGAAGCCTGGTGTCCTGCAGTCCATGGGATCGCAGAGTCAGACATGACTGAACAACTGAACTGATTTCTACAAACTACTATATTCTGAAGATTCTCTGCTAACACTTCATTACAAAGTAATTTTTTTTCATATCTCTCTCTCTCCCTTCAACACACACTCACAGAGTCCCTGAGCTATGCTCCTAAGAGTCAGATATTTTTGAACTGACACCCCAACAGCTTTCTCTTAACCCTTTTACCTGTTTCTCTGGATTAATAATCCCCACTCTCTATAACAATTTACCTGACTTTCCTGACATTGATAGAGGATTAAGTTATCAGAAACGTTGAGCCAGAAACTACTTCCAGTAAATAATATGATCACTATTCTGCTTTGGATACTGAAAAGAAAGATACTGAATTATTGAGACCTTATGGGAAAATCAGGAAGTTTACTGAAATTGAATCTGACTCCATTTTTTATATTTTTTCACAACTGTCAAGCCCCAACACTTCTTCATGTCCCTCCTGTCCTCACCTTCGGGCAAGTGCATAAGAAAAGCCAACCACTCCCTACCTTCCTACTGGCAGGAGGTTCAGACCACAAAAGCCCCAACATTTGTGCAGGAGTAATCACTCCCCAGCCCTACCTCCTAGGCACCATGGAACTCCAAAGCCACTCTGTACCCTCCTTTCTCAAGCTATTTTCTGACATACCTGGAACTTGCCTTGCTCCCTCCAAAAAGTCTCACAGTGTGAATGGTAAATACTTTTATATATTTGTTTGTTTGTGTATAACATCATCAGTCATGACATATGAACTAAATTTGGCGTGTATATGGAGAAGGGACATACATCCTGTCTGGATGAAATTATCCAAGTATTTGCAGAGGCTCTTTGGGCCGTATTTGGTCCAATAATGGGAACGTATAAGTAGGAAAAAGTCCATAAAGAAATTTAGACTTGGCTGGAATTAATTCATTTATATGAAATTAAGCAGTTTGTAGGATAGTACTAATGTAAGAATTTGTCCATATTCCTCGTTGTAGGGTAAGGTTTGTCTTGCTTTTAATGATGCCAGTATTTTGGTCCTGTGCCTGGAATCCAGTAAGTGGAACAGAATGCAGTTCAAATAACTGTACAACCGTCAACTGCAATGTAAGGCAAGAGCTCTTTGTCTATTTTGTCTCAGCACTCTATCTCCTAGTATCTAAAAGTATCTAATATACAGTACGTGATACAATAGAAAGAAGAAGCTGAGCAGAATACACTGAGTACAATATTAGAAGTATCATAAATATTTTATGCTTATGTAGAATATCAAGGACCATCTTTTGTCTGAAAACAGAGGTGAAAAAAGAAAAGTGGTAAAGACTGTATCATGGAAGAAGCTTTTGAACTTGCTTGAGAAATGTTCAGAAATTCCAATAGTGAGCAGAAAACAGACTTAGAGTTGGGAAATAGCACTTTAAACATTGTGTATTTTAAGCAATAAAAGAGATCTGACAATTCAAGCCTGATAGACTAAAAAAAGTTAAGTACTGAAGCATGTAGAATATCATATATGAAATGAATCACCAGTCCAGGTTCAATGCATGATACTGGATGCTTGGGGCTGGTGCACTGAGATGACCCAGAGGGATGGTATGGGGAGGGAGGAGGGAGTGGGGTTCAGGATGGAGAACACGTGTATACCTGTGGCAGATTCCTGTTGATGTATGGCAAAACCAATACAATATTGTAAAGTAATTAACCTCCAATTAAAATAAATTTATATTAAAAAAAAACTCTAAGTAAACAATAACTTGCATTCAACTTGCATCTAGCAAACAGTGTTCAGGGAAAGTAAACAGAGTTTTTGAAAGCTGTACATTGTATGATTTCAGTATAAAATTCCAAACATGCTTTTAACAATCTGAATCCTGGTAACCCTTGAGCAGGACAGCTTAGTAAATGGAAGGGTCATAAGGGGGCTTCTGGAATGTTCCTAATCCTCTGTTTCTTGATCTGGGGCACTGATTAAACAAATATATTCAGATTACAAAAGTTTATTGAGCTATATATTATGATTTGTATGGTTTTCTAAATGAATATTATAATGTAATAAAGTTTGCTTTCAAAATTAAAATAAATATCAACAATTACATTCTGAGTAAAAATATATGAATGGTTATGTTTGGTTACAGATTAAATTAATATTGAATAACAGCAAGATATGCATTTGGAAATGAGTGATAAGCTATAAAAATGGTTCTCAGAAGCTTTGGGGCCAAAATTACACACAGAATTATAAAGAGTTGTATAAATACAGTTATGTTTTGCCAAAACTAATCTGAAATTAGTGCAGCTAATGAAAGGTAGACAGTAAGCAGGTATTGCATGGCAAGGCTCTGGGACAGGTGGTAGAACAAACCAGACAACAATTAGTTCAGCCGTGCGCTCGTGTGATAGCAATGGGAATAATCACACAAATCAGATCCTTCATATACTAACACATCCTCCCATTTAATAAGGTTAAGCTAAATGAGTGTGATATAAAGCTACTAAATCTTCTAGTTAATGGTACTAAAGATGCTAAAATAAGGGATTTGGGGCTTTACAAGTTCGAAATGAAGGACTGGCAGGACATGCTTGAATTCTCTCCCTCCCTATACTTGGAGAGACTGAGAAAAATTGAAACTGCTCTTTGTTTGGAAAAAGTTCAATTAAATCAATGTCTCAGGGCCTTTTGGGGAAAGTCAGCCATCCACTCTATGGTGCTTGGACTCTATTTCAAAGTGGCCCAAAGGTGTTATACAAAAGTGGTAATTAGGTTTATCAAACTGATTTGTATAGACTTTCGCCTGAAGCTATGGCTTATTCATTTCAATAAACTCAGTGATAACAGGCTTAAGCCTTACTTATTTTCTAAAGAAAAGTCTCTTGACCATAATACAGCCTGACATGAAGGAGACAAATTCTTCAGCTCTTATTCATTGAAAGTATAGAAATGCACAATTTGACCTGGCAGTACATTGATAGGACAGTAATTGTGCTTCATCCTGGCATAATTCCTGGACACAAGCACCCAGCAGAAGACTGTCATCCCTTTGGCATTGGTAGGGAAGGTGTAGTTAGTGCAATCTGTTTGCAGGAGCCTGAATGACTGCTTACAACACAGGCTCTTACAACACAGTACTAGAATACATATTTTTTCAGATCCCTAAAATGTTCTACAGCTATTTTAGGGCCAATATTTGTCATATATTATGTTGTTCTGTGTGTTTTGCCACCTCTAGCAGAGCAGTTCACAGAAGGAAATCAGATTATGGGGATCTCTTGTAAGCCTCCACTAAGCCTACCCAGCTACTTGCTTTGGCACCCATCTCTCCTTCTCCTCCTGTTAGAGTGAAATAAATCCCATCTTCCTACCTATGAGTAACCTGTGTATAATCCGGTTCCTATAATTAATCTGTTTTTTTTTTTTTTAATTGAGCATTGTGTTGGCTATGCACACTATTCTACTCTTCTGTGGCACTGACTTATTTAAAAGAAGACACATTCTGCTAATAGGAATGAATTAGGCACCTATTATATTTTTGCTTCATAAATTATTCATCAGACTGTGTCCCAAGAAAAGCCCCCTAAATAGGACTAGAATTTCTCTGGAAAAAGCATCATTGGAAGACTTTCTATATATTTCTGTTCTTCTTTCTATATATGCAATGCAGATTTTTTTTTCCTAGAAAATCCCCTGGATTTTGACCCAGGAAAATACACCTTGAGTTGTAATGATCAAGCAAAAGTAATCGTCAAAGGATGGCCACACACTGCCTCTGAGAGTTTACTGTCAGAGAGAGGGCACTGTAAGAGCTAGTGTGAAAGGGTTCCCGGGGAATATCAGTCACTCTCTCCACTGTCCCCAAGTCTACAACACACATGGGACACCTAACGTGGAGGCAAAGGACTTGCTTCTCTCAGTCAGTTGTGTCACTGAATACACCATTAATAGGAAAAGACTACACTCATGCAAGAGATGGGCTCTCATCTTTATGGGATCCAGCGGTCTCAGAACATTGTTATATGTCTTACTCCTTTACTCCTTGAATTTCATTCATAAAAACACCCAAAACTTCTAACACCATGTGGCAGAGATATGAGTCATTGACAGACATCATGGAGGGAACACTTGGTATGCTAAGGGAAAGGAAACCACATGATTATTTTAAATTAGTTCTTTAAATTAAGTTGCCTTTCTGAAGGGTCCTAAAAATCTCTTACCAGTTCAACTTCACTGCTAAAGCTCAGTTATCAGAATGTAGAGAAAATTAGGTCACGCTAATTTTTATATGAGTATTATCTGACTATTTCCAAATGCATATATATTTATACACACATACTCATATACATACACACATATGTAAGCCTGTGTAAGCTAACAGTTAAAATCACTTTATAGGCCATATATTTTTGAACAAAGGCTCTTTCAATCCCCACAGAGTATATGAATATTGAATGCTTGTTCATGTATTCACCAAAACATGTGACCAGTACTGAATGCTGAGATTACAAATAGGACTTGTCATGCTGATTAACTCCGGTTACTCTAAGACAGAATAAAAATATCTCCCTGCATTAAATTATAAATTCATTTCTTACAACACAGCCTTATTGTAATGTTCAAAAGGAAACATTTCATGTGCTGTTTTAGGATTCTGACTTCCTCTGAATTTCTACACAGCCAACTCTTAGAGCTGTGCTGTCTGATACTGTAGCTGTGAATCCTATGCTTCTCTTCAAGTTCACATTACCTTAAATTAAAAACCAATTTCCTCCAATGCACTAGCCACATTTCAATTTCTCAATAGCCACCTACATGTAGTGTGTGGCTGCCATGTTTGAGAGTGCAGAATTATTTCTTCTCGAGCCGTTCATTCATACTTCTGGCAAGCAAAGGAAGATAGCAAAAACTGAAGATCATCCAGGAGATTTTGGAATTCAGGCTTGAAAGGAGGAATTTCACTTTCCCCAGTATATTTTGGTTATAGATAGCCCCTGCACCCAAGGATAAAGGACCAAGGACCAAGGACCCTGGCCCTGGATCAAGAGGAATTGGAAATATATGTTTTTGCCAATGAGGCAAACTTAGATGGCTCACTGAATGAACAACATTGCCTCCACTATAGTTTGCTATAGCTATTGAGCATTTACTCCATTTTTCTTCAGTGGCTAAAATGTACTCACATACCTCTCCCCAAAAGAGATATCCCAAATACCTAATCTCTCTCAAAGTCCACTTAGAATTTAGAGACCACACCTGCTACTTGAAAAAGTCTCATTAAAATAATGAGCATTTATCATAACAGGAGGAACGTGGCTCAGTCGTGTCCGACTCTTTGCGACCCCATGGGCTGTAGCCTACCAGGCTCCTCTGTCCATGGAATTTTCCAGGCAATAATACTGGAGTGGATTGCCATTTCCATCTCCAGCAGGTCTTCCTGACCCAGGGATCGAACCCAGGTCTCCCACATTGTAGACAGACGCTTTACCGTCTGAGCCACCAGGGAAGTCCATCATAACACCTGAAATTGAAAGACGCTTGCTCCTTGGAAGAAAAGTTATGACCAACCTAGATGGCATATTAAAAAGCAGAGACATTGCTTTGCCAACAAAGATCCGTCTGATTTGTATGGAAATACAAAAACCTCGAATAGCCAAAAGCAATCTTGAGAAAGAAGAATGGAACTGGAGGAATCAACTTGCCTGACTTCAGGCTCTACTACAAATCCACAGTCATCAAGACAGTATGGTACTGGCACAAAGACAGACACATAGATCAATGGAACAAAATAGAAAGCCCAGAGATAAATCCACACACATATGGACACCTTATCTTTGACAAAGGAGGCAAGAATATACAATGGAGTAAAGACAATCTCTTTAACAAGTGGTGCTGGGAAAACTGGTCAACCACTTGTAAAAGAATGAAACTAGATCACTTTCTAACACTGTACACAAAAATAAACTCAAAATGGATTAAAGATCTAAATGTAAGATCAGAAACTATAAAACTCCTAGAGGAGAACATAGGCAAAACACTCTCAGACATAAATCACAGCAGGATCCTCTATGATCCACCTCCCAGAATTCTGGAAATAAAAGCAAAAATAAACAAATGGGATCTAATTAAAATTGAAAGCTTCTGCACAACAAAGGAAAATATAAGCAAGGTGAAAAGACAGCCTTCTGAATGGGAGAAAATAATAGCAAATGAAGCAACTGACAAACAACTAATCTCAAAAATATACAAGCAACTTATGCAGCTCAATTCCAGAAAAATAAACGGCCCAATCAAAAAAGTGGGCCAAAGAACTAAATAGACATTTCTCCAAAGAAGACATATGGATGGCTAACAAACACATGAAAAGATGCTCAACATCACTCATTATTAGAGAAATGCAAATCAAAACCACAATGAGGTACCACTTCACATCAGTCAGAATGGCTGCGATCCAAAAATCTGCAAGCAATAAATGCTGGAGAGGGTGTGGAGAAAAGGGAACCCTCCTACACTGTTGGTGGGAATGCAAACTAGTACAGCCGCTATGGAGAACAGTGTGGAGATTCCTTAAAAAATTGCAAATAGAACTATGGTATGACCCAGCAATCCCACTGCTGGGCATACACACCGAGGAAACCAGAATGGAAAGAAACACATGTACCCCAATGTTCATCGCAGCACTGTTTATAATAGCCAGGACATGGAAACAACCTAGATGTCCATCAGCAGATGAATGGATAAGAAAGCTGTGGTACACATACACAATGGAGTATTACTCAGCCGTTAAAAGAATTCATTTGAATCAGTTCTGATGAGATGGATGAAACTGGAGCCGATTATACAGAGTGAAGTAAGCCAGAAAGAAAAACACCAATACAGTATACTAACACATATATATGGAATTTAGGAAGATGGCAATGACGACCCTGTATGCAAGACAGGAAAAGACACAGATGTGTATAACGGACTTTTGGACTCAGAGGGAGAGGGAGAGGTGGGATGATTTGGGAGAATGGGAATTCTAACATGTATACTATCATGTAAGAATCGAATCGCCAGTCCGTGTCTGACGTAGGGTGCAGCATGCTTGGGGCTGGTGCATGGGGATGACCCAGAGAGATGTTGTGGGAGGGAGGTGGGAGGGGGGGGTCATGTTTGGGAACGCATGTAAGAATTAAATATTTTAAAATTTAAAAAAATTAAAAAAAAATTAAAAGATAAAAAATTAAAAAAAAAAAAAAACAAAGCTATGGTTTTTCCAGTGGTCATGTATGGATGTGAGAGTTAGACTATAAAGAAAGCTGAGCATCAGAGAATTGATGCTTTTGAACTGTGGTGTTGGAGAAGACTCTTGAGAGTCCCTTGGACTGCAAGGAGATCCAACTAGTCCATCCTAAAGGAAAGCAGTCCTGAATATTCATTGGAAGGACTGATTCTGAGTTGAAACTCCAATCCTTTGGCCACCTTATGTGAAGAACTGACCCATTTGAAAAGACCCTTTTGCTGGGAAAGATTGAAGGCAGGAGGAGAGGGGACAACAGAGGATAAGATGGTTGGATGGCATCACTGACTCAATGGACATGAGTTTGAGTAAACTCCGGGAATTGGCAATGGACATGCTGCAATACATAGAGTCACAAAGAGTCGGACACAACTGAGCAGCTGAACTGAGCTGAACCTAGTTGAGATTTTTCTGAAGATATTTTTAAACCAATATGATTCAATAGGGATGTAATATAGGAGACAAGATTATATTAATAGAAAAACTGAAAATGAAATTGATGCTCTTCGTGTTTGAAACTATGGGTTAAGATTTTCATATAACTGCTTATAAACCAAGGTTGATTTTAGTAAATAAAGGTGGTGGGAGAGGCCACGTTTATTACTGCACTCTTTTCATTCCACTACCTATGTCTATAGGTCATACTTATAAAAATACTTTTAAGGATAATGCACAAATACAAAAAGAACTTGAGTTGCCTTTTAGCTTAACAAATGAACTCTTGTATAGTAAGAATTCATCAATCATCTGTCAAATCTGATGACTACATCTATATCTACTTCTGGTAAGTCGTACCATATATTTTATTAGTATATTATCTCGTTGCCTCAAATAAATGCATTCTGTTATTAAGAATTAATTGGAGGAAAACAGCATGCTCATGGGTTAAAACTTAAAACAGTGGCTTTAGGATTAATACAGAGGTGGAATGAAAATATCATATTTGTAATTGGAATCCTTTTATGAGGGACTATCAAAGGAAAAATTAGTCAATTACAAAGCAACAATGAAAAATGCAAAGATGGCTTCTCCTGCTTATAGCCCACAGCTGCTCCTGCACATCCTGGAAAATAAACAGTCTCAATTATAAACTTGGCACAAAGAATAATGTTTGTGAGTTATAATTAATGTAACTTATATGAGCTGATTTTCTCAGCTTTATGACCAGTAACCTACAGGTAAACAGAATATTCTATTACATTTAAGAGGTTGTTCATAATTCAGAACTACTTAATATGCAAATAAGATTACTTACTGTGTTTACCTGAAATTTGGAAATATTCTTCAGAAATAAGAGAATAAGTAGACAAAGTGTGCATTTTAAGGGTGTATTTTTTAATAATGACTAATTTAGTTTCATTTATTCATGCTACTCTCATAACTGATTTGCATATTACCAAAGTAAAATAATCATTTGAGAAAAAGTTATTTTTATAAAAATATGGCCCCTTATTTTCTGGAGGTGAGTATTCTTAAATTATACTGAATCTTAATGATGAAATAAATAATTCTTCATTCAAGCTATCTTTCCACTGGGACAAATTAGAACATGAAATATATTTCTCTATATAATCACTACTTAAGGCATGTACTTGTGAACTATTGACTCAAATTTCAAAATTTAAATGTCATACATTCATTTCCCTGTAGTACACATTTGTATGTATGTATGTATGGAAATATGTAGTACATTTTTCTCTGTGAATACTCTTGTTGAACAATAACATTATAAGTGCTAATATATTTCTTTAGATCTCTGTTAGCTAAAGTCAATGAGATGCTGCTGTTCAAGATATTCTGTTTTGATCAAAGAAAATCTCAGGGGCAATCTTTTTTTTTTTTTTCATCAGATAAAATTAACTATCTTCAAATATCTATCCTCTCCATTTTTGTTTATGTAAGTGCCCTACATAATGAGTTCCATTCTGAGAGCACATTTGTAAGTTCAATTTGTTCTTAAATCCAACAAAGGTACCTAGGTACCCAACTAATACAATCGGCTATATAATACTGTACTGTAATAGATTTATTGTACTCTTCACATAAGTAATACATAAAAATAAATGCAGAAATAAACATTTTTAATTGTACAGTTAGTACCTTGAAAAGTACAGAAGTACCAGCTATATCACTGCTATTTTTACACTTGCTTCTGGACATTATGGGCTTGGAATAAAGATTCTGTACCGCTGTACTCTATACAGTACTGTACACAGAAGTACACAAAAATAACCACTTGTAGAGGATGCACACATGTGACAATGTATGTCAGACACGTGAACTAATGTGATTGGACGTGAAAACATGTGGTCACATCTTTGAAAGTTCACAAGTTGAAGGGTTGTATATGGAAACTTCTGCCTCATACTTTAATAGTATGCATGGATGACTGAACTGAACTGACGGCTAAATAGCAAAACTTGAATCTGATGCAACCATGTAACTAAGGTCTGTTAAATACAATATGAACAGAAGTGATATGTACAACTTGTGTGATATCTTCCCAATGAAGTTACATGCTTTTCACTGCCTTTCCCCTCTCAAGCCCTGCATACAAAATCAGGTACTATGATAATGAAACTCTTTAAAGAAAATGGACAAAATGTATACCCTGAATAAACTGTGGAGCTAAGGGACAGACTGATTCAGTGTTGAATGGCTTCATGAAGCAGAGCTGCCCAGTATGGTTCTATGTACTTCTCCAAACTTTTTCAGACTTTTTCAGACTTTTTATAAATTTACTCTTCTGGGTCCTAGAGTCACACCCATAGTTATGGTTTTCTCCTCCTCCGTTTTCCCCAGAAAAAACATCATCAGGGCCTAAGAGAACTGTCTTAGTTCAGTTCAGTTCAGTCGCTCAGTCGTGTCTGACTCTTTGTGACCCCATGAATTGCAGCACGCCAGGCCTCCCTGTCCATCACCAACTCCTGGAGTTCACTCAAACTCACGTCCATCAAGTTGGATGCCATCCAGCCATCTCATCCTCTGTCGTCCCCTTCTCCTCCTGCCCTCAATCCCTCCCAGCATCAGAGTCTTTTCCAGTGAGTCAACTCTTCGTATGAAGTGGCCAAAGTACTGGAGTTTCAGCTTTAGCACCAGTCCTTCCAAAGAACACCCAGGACTGGTCTCCTTTAGAGTGGACTGGTTGGATCGCCTTGCAGTCCAAGGGACTCTCAAGAGTCTTCTCCAACACCACAGTTCAAAAGTATCAATTCTTCAGTGCTCAGCTTTCTTCAGAGTCCAACTATCACATCCATACATGGCCACTGGAAAAACCATAGCCTTGACTACAGACCTTTGTTGGCAAAGTAATGTCTCTGCTTTTGAATATGCTATCTAGCTTGGTCATAACTTTCCATCCAAGGAGTAAGCATCTTTTAATTTCATGGCTGCAGTCACCATCTGCAGTGATTTTGGAGCCCAAAAAATTAAGTTTGACACTGTTTCCACTGTTTCCCCATCGATTTCCCATGAAATGATGGGACCAGAAGCCATGATCTTAGTTTTCTGAATGTTGAGCTTTAAGCCAACTTTTTCACACTCCTCTTTCATTTTCATCAAGAGGCTTTTTAGTCTAGTAAAGCATATCTCACTCAAGAGGAATAGTTATGGAACAAACTGAGAGGGCAACATCAAAATTCTCTAAAGTGTGCAGAGAAGAGAAAAATTTATAATTCATAGAAGATAAGGATTTCATATAATTAACTGTGGCAAATTCATTATAGAGTTTGAAAGATAGTTGCAAATTTAAAAAGAAAAGGAGCAGCCATGAGGTTTTTTTTTTTTTTTTAAATATTATGTCATGGAATAGAGTTAGAAAGGCATATTGTAGGAATCATTAAGAAGGACACACTCTTAGATTTATACTTATTCAGTGATTATTTTATATATTTGAAATTTACAAAAGGAAGATTAAATGGAACATCAACTAGCATATCCTCCCCATGAAAAGCTTTGAAAGCTTAACTAATACATATTGGTGACTGTATGAAAATCCTAGAATGGTTACAACTTTATGATCATCATACCTATACAATACTTGATAATTTGAAAACTTAAAACATGCTTCAAATTACTAAAGGATAAATTACCTTATGTCTTGCCTTTGGCTGCACTTAAGTTTCTACATTCAGTCTCTTCTATCCTGTGGAGTGAATATAACCCTCAGTTCTTAATTGAAGCATGTACTTTAGATGTTGAGCCTTTTTTATTTAAAGCTTATTCATATCATATTTTAGAAGTAATTGTGACTGACTCAACTCTTGTGGCTTTTCCAAAATTCTGCTTCCATGTTATAGTAACAGAAGTGTGACTTCAATTTTCTCTTTTGAATTGAGAAATAATTGAGGACAGTTTTGAAAAGGAGTCAAGTGCTTGTTTTCTCTGAATAATCCTGCAATTTTGTTTTTTGAATGTAACATCATGGATAATGTGTTTAATGCTGATGAGCAAATTGCATTTAAGCCAGAAATGTAAGAAGGGTTTGTAGATAAAAGAAATACAGTGGGTAAAAAGCAGATAGAGCTAATTAATGTGGATCTATTCCAGTGTAAAATTGTGGGTTTGGCAGTTATGAGAGGAAATATGTGGTTTAGAACTCAAAAACTCAAATCAGAGAGATGAACCAAGATACTAAAATAAACAGTAGCCACAAAGATAGGGTATGTTGAACTGAGTAACCACTTTAAATTATTATGCACATTTTAGTAAAATTGATATTAGGCTCCATTTTATGAGCAAGACACAGATTTAGGCTAATATTTTATTATTAAACAATAAGACTAGCACATTAATTTTCTCAATGTTAGCAAAGAATGTATATATTAGTCACTCAGCCATGTCTGAGTTTGTGATCCCATTGACTGTAGCCCACCTTCCAGGTTCCTTTGTCCATGGAATTCTCCAGGCTAGAATACTGGATGGGTTGCCATTCCCTTCTCCAGGGGACCTTCCCAACCCAGGGATTAAACCCGGGTCTTCTACATTGGAAGCAGATTCTTACTATCTGAGCAACCAAAATTGCTCTAGACAATTAGTACACATGATCTCTTCAAGATGTTCCCCCACATCCTTAGGCTAGAAACAAAACTGTTTATATTTCAAAGGAAAGACTAAATAGATAAAATGGGGGAAAAAAAGAGCCTTGTATGTATTCATGCTTTGTTTCCTTATTTTTTCTTTGTGAAGTTGAATGTGATACATTACTTAAAAGACTGGGGTGGAAATACACTTTGAGGTATGAAATACTAATTGGAAAATGGACTTGTTAAAAAAAATCTTTTAATTCTTTGGTTTTCAGATGACTTGGAATTTACCATAGAATGGTAATTCAAATAAAATGGAAAAGGTCAGTTTTCATGCCAATCCCAAAGAAAGGCAATGCCAAAGAATGCTCAAACTACCATACAATTGCACTCATCTCACACGCTAGCTAGTAAAGTAATGCTCAAAATTCTCCAAGCCAGGCTTCAGCAATAAGTGAACCGTGAGCTTCCTGATGTGCAAGCTGGTTTTAGAAAAAGCAGAAGAACCAGACATCAAATTGCCAATATCTGCTGGATCATTGAAAAAGCAAGAGAGTTCCAGAAAAACATCTATTTCTGCTTTCTTGACTATGCCAAAGCCTTTGTCTGTGTGGATCACAATACACTGTGGAAAATTCTGAAAGAGATGGGAACACCAGACCACCTGACCTGCCTCTTGAGAAACCTATATGCAGGTCAGGAAGCAACAGTTAGAATTGGACATGGAAAAACAGACTGGTTCCAAACAGGAAAAGGAGTACGTCAAGCCTGTATATTGTCAACCTGCTTATTTAACTTATATGCAGTGATGCAGAGTACATCATGAGAAACGCTGGGCTAGAAGAACCACAAGCTGGAATCAAGATTGCCGGGAGAAATATCAAGAACCTCAGATATGCAGATGACACCACCGTTATGGCAGAAAGTGAAGAGGAACTAAAAGCCTCTTGATGAAAGTGAAAGAGGAGAGTGAAAAAGTTGGCTCAAAGCTCAACATTCAGAAAACGAAGATCATGGAATCTGGTTCCATCACCTAGTGGAAAGTAAATGGGGAAGTAGTGGAAACAGTGTCAGACTTTATTTTGGGGGGCTCCAAAATCACTGCAGATGGTGATTGCAGCCATGAAATTAAAAGATGCCTACTCTTTGGAAAGAAAGTTATGACCAACCTAGATAGCATATTCAAAAGCAGAGACATTACTTTGCAAACAAAGGTCCGTCTAGTCAAGGCTATGGTTTTTCCAGTGGTCATGTATGGATGTGAGAGTTGGCTGTGAAGAAAGCTGAGCGCCGAAGAATTGATGCTTTTGAACTGTGGTGTTGGAGAAGACTCTTGAGAGTCCCTTGGACTACAGGGAGATCCAACCAGTCCATTCTGAAGGAGATCAGCCCTGGGATTTCTTTTGGAAGGAATGATGCTGAAGGTGAAACTCCAGTACTTTGACCACCTCTTGTGAAGAGTTGACCTATTGGAAAAGACTCTAATGCTGGGAGGGATTGGAGGTGGGAGGAGTAGGGGGCGACAGAGGATGAGATGGCTGGATGGCATCACTGATTTGATGGATGTGAGTCTGAGTGAATTCTGGGAGTTGGTGATGGACGGGGAGGCCTGGCGTGCTGTGATTCATGGGGTGTCAAAGAGTTGGACACGACTGAGCGACTGAACTGAACTGAACTGAACTGAATATACCAATGACTGCAGAAGCTCAGTAATCTCAGCTTCTTTAACATTTAATTCATCTCAGTTTAGTTGGTCAGCTAACTCTGATTCTTTGCGAACCTGTGGACTGCAGCACACCAGGCTTCCCTGTCCATCACCAACTCCCAGAGCTTGCTCAAACTCATGCCCTTGAGTCAGTCAACCAACTCATCCCTTGTCGTCCCCTTTTCCTCCTGCCTTCAGTCTTTCCCAGTATCAGGGTCTTTTCCAATGAGTCAGTTCTTTGCATCAGTTGGTCAAAGTATTGGAGTTTCAGTTTCAGCATCAGTCCTTCCAATGAATATTCACAACTGATTTCCTTTAGGATGGACTGATTTGATCTTGCAGTCCAAAGGACTCTCAAGAGTCTTCTCCAACACCACAGTTCAAAAGCATCAATTATTCAGCACTCAGCTTTCTTTATAATCCAACTCTCACATCCATACATGACTACTGGTAAAACCGTAGCTTTAACTAGATGGACCGTTGTTGGCAAAGTAATGTCTCTGCTTTTTAATATGCTGTCTAGATTGGTTATAGCTTTTCTTCCAAGGGGCAAGTGTCTTTTAATTTCATGACTGCAGTCACCATCTGCAGTGATTTTGGAGACCGAGAAAATAAACATTTAACATTATCTGATTATTAATATTTACCAGATTTGATCATATGTTTCATCACAACATACACATTTATAATAATATAACCAAATTCTTGTGTTCTTCTCCTCAATCTTATGTGCTACTCCATTTAGAAAACTTTAGAGGGGAAAGAATCTGGAAGAATTTAACAAAGGGGACAAAAATGACTAAACTTTACAGTTAACTGGTTGAGCATTTATTTGAATTAAACCTTTAAATGTGGCTAATTAACTCATTAACCTTTACATTAAAAATTCTGCTTCACACTGTGTACTACACTGTACTTCAGCTGTGGTTCAGGTGTTACTTAATTAAATCTTAAGCCAAGATATTTGTTCAAAGATTCTCTATTAACTCATTTATTAGGAGACCATAAACACTCAGAACAATGCCCAGATATATTTTACTATTATTTTATGATTAAATGATTTTCACTCTTATAATATGCCTGTCTTAACAATTTGACCAAAAACACAAATACTTTTATATTAATTAAGAGGCTTAATCATGAAAGCCTTATGGCTTTCATATATAAGCATAATTGCAATTATAGATTTTTAGTACCAGTTATGCATTTTTACTTCAGTTTTGTACTGTTTTTATGATATGATATATATTTTAAAATGTAATTTAAGGGAATTTATTTGAGGTAAAGATAATTATGTTACATATAAAGATAACTATTTATATGTCAGAAACTTTTCTTCAATTAGAGTAAAAATTCTATATCTTATTATGCTTACTATATCAGTATGGGATAAGTAAAATTTAATCTCTTTCATAAATTAAAATCATAAAAATACTGTAACCACAGCTTGACTTCTACCAAGCATAAAATTAAGTTACTTCTCCACCTATCTATCTATCCAGGGTGTATCTTCTTTTCCAAATAGGGTAATTGCTTCTTAGAGTGCCTTTTCACAAGATTTCTATTGCATGCTAAGTTGCTTCAGTCGTCTCCAAATCTATACAACTATGGACTGCAGCCCATCAGGCTCCTCTGTCCGTGGGATTCTCCAGGCAAGAATATTCGTGTGTGTTGCCATACCCTCCTTCAGGGGACCTTCCCAAGGCAGGGATCGAACCCAAGTCCTTGGCATCTTCTGCTTTGCCAGGCAGGTTCTCTACGACTAGCACCACCTGGGAAGTCCCAAGATACCTATTACCATATGGCTTCGTCATTCCCCTCAATTTCTCAACAATGAAACTATTTATGGTAGTTTTTTGCTCTATATAATTTATACTTTGTCATGGTTCACATAAAAAGTGACATAAAATAACTTGTTTTAAGATAGAGATTGGAAGAGTCTAATGACTGTATGAAAGTTGTATTTTCCAGGTTAACTAGATTGACAATAGGAAATCTGGAACAATGATATTTACTAGCAGAAATATATACAGAAGTTTCCCATTCTAGAATATTTTAGCAATACATACATAATCTGAATAAATTGCTTATTTTTAGTACACATAAAATTTGAGGCCTGTTTTTTCAAAGTTTACAGTTATTAAAAAAAACGAATCTCAAAATCTGTAAAGAGCAATATTATAAATAACATTTTTGCAATTATTGTTCAACCCTCACAACTTGATGTACGGAACAGAAAAATTTCAGCAGCTATTTCTCCTGCTTTTGGTTCCAAAGGTTTTGGATTTCACGCATATTTTATCTGTGCCCTGGTTCTCACCTATATCCTTTTAATCGATAGTAAAGTGTAGTGTTAGATAAGATCTAATTTTGAGAGATCAACTCTTATCTTACAAGTTTGTAGCAATAGCAAGATTGTTTTTCAGACCCATGGTTCACTTTTTTGACAGAAAAGAGAGAGTGGTAAAACCTGATGAGAACTGGAGTTCAGGATGGCTTTCTAGGCATCCTTGTGATAAAGTGGTGGACGTCCCAAATAATTGTATGATGTGATTTTCAAGAGTCAAACCAAGGAGACTTGGCCAAAGGAAGAGACAGAGAATGAAAAGCATTAAAAACATAAACAAAAATAAAGAAAAATTACTACTTCTTTGCTGTTCTTAGTATCCCCATTGAAAACTTACAAAGAGAAAATAGAACAATCTTAAGAGAAAGTAATTATTTCTTTATGTCTCTATTAATAAGAAAGATTTTGTATTGTCCTGAATACCTGAATAGATATAAAAAGTGAAGACAATAAATGCAACTGGGAGCCAGGGCCAGATGACCATGGAATGCAGAGGATATTCTATTCAGGCACAGCTCTCAGCATAATATGATTGTTGTACAGATTAGAGAGGGGATTTTAAAAGGCCCAGAGGATAACTTGGATGATGGTACATCATGAGTTGGAAAGTGATAGTGGAGAAGGGTATTCTGTCATTTCATCCCTGCAGCACAAAGGCAAGATGTCAAGGTCTAATATGTAACAACAGGCTCTTAAAAGTTGAATAAGAATGAAATCAATGTGAGGAGTTGTTATATTATGTATCTAAAAGGTTGGATTTGAGAACTGACTAATTGTACATCATCTCAAAAAAAAAAAAAAAAACTGAAGAAACAAGATTTAAGCAGAAATTTTGTTTTTAGTCAACAACATACCATCTTAAATATGGCTGAAAATAAATCTCAGTTCCTGATATTCATTCCCATGTATAGTCCCTTCCTCACTGAGTCTAGGATTTTCCATGTGACTGGTTTTGACCAGTGGGAGATTAGCAAGCATGATGCACACAGAGGCTTAAAAAGTGCTTACAAACTGAAGTTCCTCATGGAATGTGAGGTCTTCTTTTTAGGGGAACTGCTCCTGAATTGTCCTTTGGGGGAACTCTACCCAAAGTGCCTTAATTGCACTTAGTTGTAATTCAGATTATGATATAATAGTCTTCGGGTCCGTCCAAATATTATAACTGGATGAAAATCGGATGGTTTTAGGATTAGAGTAGGTTGGTATGTTTTACATGTAGAAGGAAAATGAATCATTGATGTCCACAGGGAAGATTATGGCAGAGAGTTAAAATGCCTTTCCTGCTCCTAAACCACTAGTCGCAGTATTCATACTATATTTTATTCCCCTTCCACACTGACTCTTGACTTTTCACTTTAATAAGTGGAATACAAGTAGAGGCTTGAAAAACCCTTTTGCCTACTCTGAGACATTTGTAAGAATATAAAATATATTTCTATAGTTATTTAAACCATTGCTATTGCAGGTATATTTTAAATATACATACCTAAAATATACGTAAATCAAAACACACAAACTGGAAAAGAAAAATGGGAAAATATATAACAGAAAAACTATAACCAAAATAAAGCTGAGTAACCATAATAATAGTAAATAACACAAGCAAAAATGTTATTTGAGGAAAGAACATCATTATAAAATGTTAAGTTGTTAATGGTCAATCGTTAACATTCTAAATATGTATATTTGTTCATGTTTACTCACTCAGTCATGTACAATTCTTTGCAACCCTATGGACTGTAGCCCATCAGTCTCCTCCGTCCATGAAACTCCCAGGCTAGAGTACTGGAATGGCTGCCATTTCCTTCTCCAAATATGAATAACGTATTTCTAAAATATGTAGAGCAATAATACAGCAAATTATGAGACTAAATAGTAATGTAAGAAAAATTCAATAACATTTTAATATACCAAACATTAACCCCCCCCCCCAAATCAAGTCATAACCAACAGTAGTTGCAGGGTCAATAACTGCAATAGTTCCCATTGTATATGGAAATTATTTTGATAATTCTACTAAATATAAGGTGGTGAAGCATAATATATATTTTTTGAAGAATTCAGTGGTAGTACAATCATGTTAAAAGTCAATCATAGAAGAATAAATAAAAAATATTCTATGAAATAAAGGAATTAGAAGGGAAAATAAAAATAAATGCAATCAGAAATTAAATAGACCTTAGTGAATGTAATGAAAACAAAATCAAGAAAACAAAAAATGAAGTGGATTAGAAAACTGGTAGGGTAAAATGTATGAAAACATTGGGAAAGCCAAAAAAAAAAAAAAAAACAAAACATTATTTAAGGCAAAATGAGAAGTATACCTTGACATAGAGAAGAAAAAAACAAACTTTACTCTGACATAAGGATAAAAGATTGAATAAGTAAACATACATACACAAGAGACTTTTTTAGTTGGAAACAAGATAAGCTGAGGAATTTATGCTCTATAATGTCAAATTTTGAGTACCAAAATAAAAAAAAAAGAGTAATAGAAGAAGAAATGCTGAATTGGCTCAGAAGCTCAAAGAACATGGATCTGAAAATCTTTTCTGCGGGATATAAGTAAAAGTCAATACAGACTTGATTTAAAAACAGTAAAGAGATTTGGTTAATCTGTGATAGACTTAAGAAACAGGAAACTTATTAAACAGGATTTAATAACTATTTTACTATTAGAGATGTTCAGCAGCCTAAGAATGAGAATTTGGATGTGTGAGGATCCACATATGACCACGTGCACACTAGTGTTATTAAACAATCTAGGGAAAGATGTTAGCGATGGCACCACACTCCAGTACTCTTGCCTGGAAAATCCCACGGATGGAGGAGCCTGGTGGGCTGCAGTCCATGGAGTCCCTCAGAGTCAGACACGACTGAGAGACTTCACTTTCGCGCATTGGAGAAGGAAATGGCAACCCACTCCAGTGTTCTTGCCTGGAGAATCCCAGGGACGGGGGAGCCTGGTGGGCTGCCGTCTATGGGGTCTCACAGAGTCTGGCACGACTGAGGCGACAGCAGCGGCGGCAGCAGCAGCACAAAAATAAGATCTTCGTCTTTCAGTATTTTTACTATGTTGCGTCTGGGCATAGATCTTTCTGCATTTATGATACTCTGAGTTTGAGCTTCTAGGAAGATGCAGATAAATATTTTTCAGCAAAACTGGAATAGTTTTCAGTCACTATTTTTTCAAAAATTTTTTCTACTTTTTCTTCTCTTTTTGGTTCTCCCAACTATGCATATTTTGATGCACTTTAAAGCATCTCTCATTTCTCTAAGGCTTTGTTCATTTTTCTTCTGTTTTATTTTCAGATTGCTTTATCTCCCTCAATCTAGTAACCTATCTTCAAATCTTCTGCCAGTTCAAATGTACCCTTGGATCCTACTAAGTTTATTTCAGTTATTGTATTAATACATTTCAAACCGAGAATTTCCATTTGTGAAATAAAATTCATATATGATGGCAAGACAAGAAAAACTTATATATAAAAATTGTCTCTGCCAGTTGGCCCCCTCTCTCCTTCCTGCTATCCACTGTGTTGTCTACATTATGCATGGAACACCATTCCCTCATTGCTGATCAACCATAAAAAGAAATATTCTCAATGTGATCATATGACTGGAAACTCAAAGAAAAAATGTGTATGACTTGAGTAATAAAGTTGAATTCCGTTAACAAGAAATAAAAATTAGGGCTTCTCTGGTGGCTCAATGGTAAAGAATCCACCTGCCAATGCACAGGTTAGATCCCTAGCCTAGGAAGATCCAACATGCCGCTAAGCAGCTAAACCCAGGCACCGCAGCTACTGAAACCTGAGCACCCTAGAGCCCATGCTCAGCGACAAGAGAAGCCTCAGCAATGAGAAACTGCACAGCGCAACTAGAGAGTAACCCCCGCTCACCAAAACTATAGAGAAAAGCTTGAGCAGCATCAAAGACTCAGCACAGCCAAAAATAAATAAATATTGCTTAAATGCTTAAAAACTAATAAAAAATAAAGCATATATTTTCCTTAAAAACAATAAAAAAGATAATCATTTTCCTAGTACCAACAAGACAGTCCCTTCAAATATAACATTTCTGCTTAATTTTGTAAGGGACCATAAGGGCTGGATTATGTAAACTGCCAATAATACTTAATTTAATGGACATTCCTCTGTCTCAAAAGCTTATATAACTGTGCTTTGACCTCTAACAGGAGGTACAGTTCTCAAGGCTTCCTGAGAGGCTATTCCCAGATTATAAACTTCGAATTGGCTTGAATAAAATTTTCCATTTCTTTCTCAGATCAACTAATTTTTGTCAACAGATTTTATTCTTTATTATAATATCCCTCTCTGTATATTCTTTATTTCAGGAGATTTGTTAGTCTCCATTTTCTGATCTTTATGCCTTCCTTCACTTCTTCTTTTTTTTTTTTTTTTTTACTTTATTTTACTTTACAATACTGTATTGGTTTTGCCATACATTGACTTGAACGCATGTACACCTTCACTTCTTTAAGCATGGTTTTCTTTAGTTATCTGAACAAATTTATAATGATTGATATGGAGTCTTTGATAGATGTGATACCAGGCTCTCTCTCACAGAGGCAGTTTCTGTTGCTTACTGTTTTTCCTGCTTATGGGTCAAACTTCTTTGCCTCATAATTCTTGGTTGAAAATTGGATGTTTAGTATATTATAATAACTCTGGGTACTAATATTCTCTCCCCTCTCTGAAGGTTGTTTTTAATGTTTACTTGTTTGTGAGTTATCTTAGAAAATCTGTTTCCCTTGTAGTGTGAATCTATATAGTTTGACAGAGGGTGCAGTTTTGAATTTGCACACAGTCAGGAGGAGGACAAAGACTTCAGCAGGTCTGTCTGTGACTCTCTTCTCTCCTGTGTTCTCTTAAACTCTCTTGCCTTGTTTGGTATTATACCACCTTATTTCCTATCTGGCTTCACTAACTCCTAGTTGATTGCTCCACTGTTTGCAATGAAGCCCTGGGGCATCACTTCCTCATTAGTCTGATCCAATTACTTCTGGGTAGGGGTAGTTTCTGAGGTCATTTCTTTGAGGTCTGTTCTGAACCCAAAGGTTAAAGCATCTGCCTGGAATGCGGGAGACCTAGGTTCGACCCTTGGATGGGGAAGATCCCCTGGAGAAGGAAATGGCAATCCACTCCAGTATTCTTGCCTGGAGAATCCCATGGAGGGAAAAGCCTGGTAGGCTACAGTCTATGGGGTCGTAAAGAGTCGGACACGACTGAGCAACTTCACATTCATTCATTCATTCTGAACCCAGGGGAACTCTCCTTAGCTATCTCTATTCCTGATTCTCTCTGGTAAATTAACTGGCCTGTTGTTTACCATGTTGCTCTTAATTAAGAAGAGCAGTTGCTTTCAAGAACACCCATAGACTTTAACTTGCCCTTTTTGTTTCAAATAAATTTTGTGTCTTTGGGGAGAACCCCAGAACCCTCTTCTACTCCTAGGAGAAGAGTCCTTACTCTAGGTGCTGAATGTAGTGGTACCTCTGGTTTTTTTATTTCCTCTGAGACAACTAAGGCAAGAGCAACCTAAGACACAGTGTCTTAATTCTGAGCACCCAGGGCATAAATTCCATCCAATGGTAGATGCTGGTGCTGGAAAGGAGATCCAGTCTCTCAGCCACACTTAGTGAAAAGTTAGCCTCCTCTACTTAGAATTGGAGAGGATGAGAAATGCTGAGATCCTGTCCCTCCCCATGAGATAAAATAAATCTCTACGGACAACTTCCCATCTTTCCGGCCACACCTCACGGAGTCCAGATGTTAAGCTCTGTTAGGCTCAGGGAGGTGGGGATGGAGGAAGCAGATCATACCTCAAAAGTCACAGAATTTGGCTGTTCTTACAGAACATTGAAGAAATGTTTCTTCACTTGCTTTATGCCCTTAGGACAATTTCCAGAGACTTTAAACAGTTATTTTACACAGTCTTCTCCAGCTCTGCTTGTTTCACTAGATATTAGGTTTGTGGTATTTGTAAGGTTGCCATCTGGGATGTAGTTCAGTTCAGTTCAGTTGCTCAGTCGTGCCCGACTCTTTGCGACCCCGTGAATCACAGCACGCCAGGCCTCCCTGTCCATCACCATCTCCCGGACTTCACTCAGACTCACGTCCATCGAGTCAATGATGCCATCCAGCCATCTCATCCTCTGTCATCCCCTTCTCCTCCTGCCCCTAATCCCTCTCAGCAGCAGAGTCTTTTCCAATGAGTCAACTCTTCGCATGAGTTGGCCAAAGTACTGGAGTTTCAGCCTTAGCATCATTCCTTCCAAAGAAATCCTAGATCTCCTTCAGAATGGACTGCTTGGATCTCCTTGCAGTCCAACGGACTCTCAAGAGTCTTCTCCAACACCACAGTTCAAAAGTATCAATTCTTTGGTGCTCAGCCTTCTTCACAGTCCAACTCTCACATCCATACATGACCACTGGAAAAACCATAGCCTTGACTAGACGGACCTTAGTCAGCAAAGTAATGTCTCTGCTTTTGAATATGCTGTCTAAGTTGGTCATAACTTTTCTTCCAGGGAGTAAGTGTCTTTTAATTCCATGGCTGCAGTCACCATCTGCAGTGATTTTGGAGCCCCCAAAAATAAAGTCTGACACAGTTTCCACTGTTTCCCCATTTATTTCCCATGAAGTGATGGGACTGGATGCCATGATCTTCATTTTCTGAATGTTGAGCTTTAAGCCAATTTTTTCACTCTCCTCTTTCACTTTATTCAAGAGGCTTTTTAGCTCCTCTTCACTTTCTGCCATAAGGGTGGTGTCATCTGCATATCTGAGGTTCTTGATATTTCTCCCGGCAATCTTGATTCCAGCTTGTGTTTCTTCCAGTCCAGCGTTTCTGATGACATACTCTGCATATAAGTTAAATAAGCAGGGTGACAATATACAGCCTTGACACACTCCTTTTCCTATTTGGAACCAGTCCGTTGTTCCATGTCCAGTTCTAACTGTTCCTTCCTGACCTGCATACAGATTTCTCAAGAGGCAGGTCAGGTGGTCTGTATTCCCATCTCTTTCAGAGTTTTCCACAGTTTACTATGGCTAAATAAATTGGTTAAAATTGAAGAGATGGAAAATAAGTTGTTTTAACAAAAAGAAAGACGTCCAAAGTCACTATCTTATAGAAGACTAAAGAAATGAAAGGCTTATCTTCAGTAGCAGCTCAAGTATAACTTTTGTTGTTTTCCAAATAATATACATTTTTGTAGATGAATCAATAGCACTTACTCTTTTAAAGTCTAAATGAATCTATATAATTATAATTAGAGCAGGTTAATGAACAGTTTCTGAACTTGATCAGTGTATTAATTTCTAGCATACTGAACTATCTAATGTCCATTTTAAAAAATAGTGATATTCCAACTAAATCATAGTATAATAGAAAACTTCAGTAGTCTCTACAGCTCAATTCAGTTCAGTCGCTCAGCTGTGTCTTGATTTTTTGCAACCCCGTGGACTGCAGCATGCCAGGCTTCCCTGTCCATCACCAACTCCCAGAGCTTGCTCAAACTCTTCTCCATCTAGTCGGTGATGCCATCCAACCATCTTATTCTCTGTCATCCCCTTCTCTTCCTGCTTTCAATCTTTCCAAGCATCACGGTCTTTTCCAGTGAGTCAGTTCTTCACATCAGGTAGTCAAAGTATTAGAGTTTCAGCTTCAGCATCAATCCTTCCAGTGAATATTCAGGACTGATTTCCTTTAGTAGTGATTGGTTTGAACTCCTTGCAAGGTTCAACAATTACTTAACATATAATTGTGTATCATTTTACTATTCATGCTTGTCAGTTTTGTATTAGTACCAACTGAACTGAATTGTTTGTCCACTGCAACCAGTGAAATAATCCGTTCTATACTAAATTATGCCTTAGAAATCCTGTTTGATTAGAATGGTGAAATACTGTTTATATTTGCAGATACCTATTCCACAGCTGAAGCATGTACACTTTCAGTGGTTTTTACATAGTGTTTGCTCAAGAACCAGCTTTTATATATGTGCTTTTTTGCTTGTGCTCTGGAACTTACTCCAAAATAATTCCAATTATATTGAGTCTTTTGTTCTTAAATCATCCCCATGATCGACGTTGTGGATCCATGTGTTGTGATATGTTGACTCAGTCTGTCCACTGAAATGTGATTGAATTTATTCAGCTGGATATCGGAATGCCTGTAACAGTATATTTACAGTTCATTTATTTTTGTGTTATCACTGTTTTGTGATTGGCAGGTCCATGGTCACATATACAAAAGTAAATCAGAATTTTCCCAAGTATTCTGCCCAAACCAAATAGCAGTTAGAAAATGGCTGGTGTTTGACCTACAATTTTCCTGTAGGTTTTGGTGATATTCATCATTCGATCTAAATTTGATTTAAAGATATACACAGAGAAAGCATAATTCTGTTCTTACTGTATATAAATGTTTCTTGGATAGTGGAAATGAAAACGGATGAAGAAAAAATGAAACAAAAACCACAGATTTGTAAGCCTTGACAGAACTCCAAAACTCCATTAAATAAAAGAGAAGAATCTGAATTTTCAGCTTTTAACATGAATCACCTTATGTTCAACACATGTCCAAACAACTGAGAAAAATAGTAAAATAACTGTATTTAGGTTTATTATTGATATTATCAATATTACTTTTGGGAACTGATAGTTGGATTAAAAAATAAGAAACAAAGTAGTTTAAAGTAGTAACACATATTTTTATGCTTGTAACTGTGATTAAAATGTTGGTTAATAGAAGCCTTTGAACAAGTTTGATCTCAGTTTCCTTAATTAATAAGATATGGAAAGTAATGCCTATACTGACATATTTTTGGTGAAGGTTCATATTAAATAACGCTATAAACACATTCTCCAATAAGGAATTTTGATACTTTAATGTCTTTTAATCACTACTGCAAAAATAATTTAGTAGCCACATATCACATAATATATTATGCCTAAAAATACTCAGTTTCAATTACATACTATGTATGTGGTAGATATTCAGAAAAATTTAATTGTGGTTATATCTTCTAGCATCTAGATATTTTAAAAGTGGAAAGTTAGCAAGCAAGTTTTGTTACCCAAATTTATTAATTTATAAAATGATATTTTAGCATTAGAAGGCAATCTACTGAAATCTATCTATCCATCTTATTATTAGGCCAACATGACCAAAGACAGTAAAGGGGATTTTCTTTGGTCATAACAAGGAAAGAAATAGGATTAGGATCAAGATCTCCGAATTTTTTAGTTACGTTCTCTTCCGTATTGTGTCACTGTATACAAATGCAAAGTAATTTATAGTCAATTAGTTGAACTACCAGTAGTTACATTTCCTTGCTTTATGTTGGCAAATTATTCCTCAAGGGAATTTTCGTCCTGACTATGATTTATGTAATCAGATAGAATAATCTCCCTTTCAACAGTAATTACCACTGGGGCTGGAGGAGAGATGTTTCATTAGTAAAATTGTTCAGTTGTATATTATACTTTATACAGACTGAAATCACACATACATGAAATTGTACAGATTTAATCTGAATAGGAAGTCTGTTTATGAGAAGCCTTAGTGAGGGAAACAGTTCCTTGATTATTGGAAACAAGAAAAACAGGTGGCTTGGTTTGGAGATTAAAATGATATTTGGCAATGGAAACTGTTGATGCAGCCAAACATGACCACTGTAGTTTTGCCACTATTATTAATAAACCCCTCCACTTTGCACTTTTTAGTGGAGAAGACAAGAAATGGGTACTGTGGGAAGAAAAACATAAAGGATTCTACAGATTTTTCACTGAAATCTGAAGAACAAAAGGAAGATTGAAGTTATGTGGAAGAAATGATGGTATTTATTTGCCCTCTTCATCGTAATCTAGATAAAGCACATTGATTTAATGTCTACTAAATCAATTTAATATTATTGACTATTATTTAATGTCTGTTATGTACCAGGCATTGTTTCTATGTGGTAAAAGTGTAAAACAGTATCTACCTTTCAGACTCATAGGTTAGTCGAAATAAGAACACAACATGTGTAAATAACCAAAGCTACTAAGTAGAATTTAAGTAAGTGCATAAAATTATGAGTAATGAGTGTTTCCTTCTACAGAGGGAGATGAAGAAACACTACTTCAGAGACAATCATTTGATCTAAATACTGAATGTGAGTACAAGTATTCTTTTGAGTTAGGGAAAAGGAACATTTTTGCAGAAAGAACGTATGTTCATAAGTGTAGGCAACAAATAAAGCTGTTTGGCTATGAAACAACTCAATTTTAGATGGCAACTGTAGTGAATTAAGATAAAATTTGTGTTCAATTTTCTATTCCATAATGAATTTTGTCAATCAAAAATATACTTCCTGGTTAGAAATTCAAAGATCTTATCTGTCAATGAAAAACAAATGCTTCTGTAGTGACAGATTCAATTCAGAACTTTCAAAATCATCAGGTTACACAGGCAAACATGTAACTAATAGCAATGCATAAAAACAGCCCCAATTCCTTATAAAATTACTCCTGAACAAATCATGGAAGTCAAGTTAATTTCAAAATGGGCAATCGTTTTGTGTAAATAACATTCATGTAATTTTCTGAGTGTGGTAATGTATTTAGCAAAATTTGATTCATAAGTCCTACTCTTAAAGACTTAAATTATTGTTTAATTGTTTAATTTCCATTCAAAACTGTGAGTTAATTAAACAGTAGTTTGTCAGTATTCATTCAGTCTAGTTTATCATTCGCTATATAGTTTTCTATTGTGAATCAGCCTAGAAACAAAAATCAAGGTTTCTATTAAATGTACATACTAAAACATTGTGTTTCTTTCAAATGTCACAGCAGAAAAATATTTAGAAAACGTTTAATCACTAGCAAATTGTCATATTACTGTAATAAAGAATTCATATTCAAAATTTAATGATAAAACATTTAAATTGAGATGATAAACATTCATTTCTTTACTGAATTTTGTGGTATATGAATAAATAAAAAAATTTGTTTCATTATGCATAAAATAGAATAAGCTCCCTGTATACTTAAGCAATATGCAGGCATACACCCATCTCTTAATGTAAAATAAGTTCTGCACAATCTTTACAATGTATTTTACTCTCTATGTATGTCTTTGTGTCTAAATATTCTCTATGGAATTTGACTTCTTTTTAGTTATTACAATTTTTAGAAAATGATAGAAAATTGTGTTCCCCTGCTTGGAAAGATACATGGAAATTTTGTTTTCAAATTTTGCCTTAATCTTTAAATTTGCTAAGACTCATTCAAAAGCTCAAGTAAATGTCCTTTCCTAGCGGTAAATATGTTGCTTGGAATCCTTTATTTGAGTTTAAAGTCTAATTTAAAGTACATATTAATAATATGTAATGTCCCAGCCTGAGTCATCACCACTGGAAAATTTAAAAGAAAAAATATATATTACCCTATCTATTAGTTAATAGAACAATATTAAGAGCTGGTAAAGATGCCAGCTAACCAGATTCCCTCAATCACTGTTTAATTCACACATCATTCTTTTTTTAATATAAATTTATTTATTTTAATTGGAGGTTAATTACAATATTGTATTGGTTGTGCCATACGTCATGGGGAACACACATCATTCTTGATGTTGTCTGTTCCTCAGAATTTAACAGTGTTTATAAACTTTCAAAATTTCAAAAAGAAACCTCCACCAATCTCCAATTGCTTGATGATCTGTTAGTGTTAGTTGCTCAGTCATGTCTGACTGTAGTCCGCAAGTTTCCTCTGTCCGTGGAATTTTCCAGGCCAGAATTCTGGAGGGGGTTGACATTCTATTCTCCAGGGGGTCTTCCCGACCCAGGGATTGAACCCAAGTCTCCCACATGGCAGGCAGATTCTTTTCCATCTGAGCCAGCAGAGAAGCCCTCAATGATGAGACTTATTATTACTTTATCAGTTCCTGAGAAATCCAAGTTATGGTAAAACTTAACATCTTAACTCCCAGCATGTGGTACTTTAATTTTCCTCTGGCACTAAGACTTGATTCATTGAATTTTTGCCAGTACTACCACTTAAATTCTGGGCAAGATCGAAGGCAGGAAGAGAAGAGGATGACAGACCAGAACATGAGATGGTTGGATGGCATCACTGACTCAATGGACATGAGTTTGAAAAAGCTCGAGAAGATAGTGATGAAGCATCACTATCATGCCAGGGAAGCCTGGCATGCTACTGTCCATAGGGTTTCAAAGAGTCGGATATAATTAAGCAACTGAAAAACAACAACAACCACTTAAAAACCAGCTTTACCACTAAGTAACAGTGTGAACTTGAGCTGGTTTCAATGTCTTTTGGTCTTAGTTTCTTATCTATTGTTCAGTTCAGTCACATCCAACTCTGCAGCCCCATGGACTGCAGCACAACAGGCTTCCCTGTCCATCCCAACTCCCGGAGTTTACGCAAACTCAAGTCCATCAAGTCAGTGATGCCATCCAACCATCTCATCCTCTGTTGTCCCCTTCTCCTCCGGTCTTCAATCTTTCCCAGCATCAGGATCTTTTCAAATGAGTCAGTTCTTCACATCAGGTGACCAAAGTATTTGCCTTTCAGCTTCAGCATCGGTCATTCCAATGCATATTCAGGACTGATTTCCTTTAGGATGGACTGGTTGGATCTCCTTGCAGTCCAAGGGACTCTCAAGAGTCTTCTCCAACACCACAGTTCAAAAGGTGCTCAGCTTTTTTTTATAGTCCAACTCTTACATTCATACATGCTACTGGAAAAACCATAGCTTTGACTAGACAGACCTTTGCTGGCAAAGTAATGTCTCTGATTTTTAATATGCTGTCTAGGCTAGTCATAACTTTACTTCCTGGGAGTAAACGTCTTTTAATTTCATGGTTGCAGTCACCATCTGCAGTGATTTTAGAAGCAAAATAAATAAATAAATAATTATTGATTATTATTGATAATAATAATAATAATCCCCACCATTGATGCTTTGAACCCATTATAATGCTATTACTTTTTAAAAAAATAGTGGAGATGATCCACTTATTTCCCACTCCTTCACTCAATTAATATTTCTATTACCAGTCTATAGGAGCTTGAAGATATTTCCTGGGATACTTCGCAAGTTCAACTTGACCAAAGCTGTCAATCTAAGGACTCCTGGGATAGAAATAAGGAGAAAGGATCAATTCCCTAAATGAAAGTGCAGGTTTATGAGATTTTAATAGGATTTATATTAACTGTTATGTAAACATTATTTCACTGTTTCCATTGTTTTCCCATCTACTTGCCATTAAGTGATGGGACTGGATGCCATGATCTTCGTTTTCTGAATGTTGAGATTTAAGGCAACTTTTTCACTCTGCTCTTTCACTTTCACCAAGAGGCTCTTTAGTTTCTCCACTTTTTGCCATAAGGTTGGTGTCATCTGTGTATCTGAGATTATTGATATTTCTCCTAGCAATTTTGATTCCAGCTTGTGCTTCATCCAGCCCAGCATTTTGCATGATATACTTTGCATATAAGTTAAATAAGCAGGGTGACAACATACAGCCTTGGCGTACTCCTTTTCCTATTTGGAACCAGTCTGTTGTTTCATGTCTAATTCTAACTGTTGCTTCTTGACCTGCATTCAGATTTCTCAGGAGACAGGTCAGGTGGTCTGGTGTTCCCATAGCTGATTGGTAAAAGATCCTGACAAAAACCAAGCCTGTATTTTGAGAGTGAACCAGAGATGCTTAATAGGTGTTTGTTTCTAATTGTCAAATGTCCCTCCACAGAGTACTCTTCTCTAGGGTGTGCATGCAAAATACTGTGATCTTCTTTTAAGTTAAGGAAGCAGTGGAAATGCCTTTGATGTAATGCTAGCTACATGCACACATAATTAATCAAATTATGTATTATTGATGTCCAGTTTGCAGGCAGTACTATTACAAAATAAAGTAAAAGCTCTTGGCTGTCTGAGAAATCCTCCCCACTATTGATGCTTTGAACCCATTATAATGCTATTATTTTTCTAAAAATTAGTGCAGATGATCCACTTATTTCTCACTCCTTCACTCAATTAATGTTTCTTTTACTAGTCTATAGGAGCTTGAAAATATTTCCTGGGATACTTCGCAAGTTCAACTTAACCAAAGATGTCAATCTAAGGACTCCGGGGATAGAAATAAAGAGAATCAATGCCCTAAATGAAAGTGCAGGTTTATGAGATTTCACTAGGATTTATTTTAACTGTTATGTAAACATTATAATGGGAGAAGAGAAAATGATCTAGATACGTCTAGAAGTAATTTATCTTTCAAGGAATACAGACAGATAAAATTATTGAAAAATTAGTTTTCAATGATACTTTAAAAATATTCATTTTATACTAAAATAGATATTTACACTTAATGGCAAAACTGCAGACAACAATAGAATTTTTATTTATACACATGCATTATAAGTTAGAAATCATATCAAATGAAAATAGTTTTAATAATGTGGGCTCTAAATTATTGCAGTTTCCATGATAAATCTTCTAAATTTCTAATGAGATTTGATTAAATTTGATTTTAAATTTGATTAAATTTTCCATATGATTTATCACAGTGAATAAAAGCAAAAGTGTGATAATTATGTCTTTTAACCACCAGCTCTATATTCACAGTACCCAGTGTATCACTAGAATAGATTTCTAATCACGCCATTTCCAAATCAAAATTTTAAACACATAAACTAGGGGAAGAGAAAAAATCCAAGAGTTCTAAGAGCAAGTATCAAACAACTGACTGTGTAAGAGCAAGATTTTTAGACCATTTATTTTTTGGTCAGTAGAGGAAGGTAAGCCCTGTGTTACCAAGAGATTTCTGTAGCTGCAGAATTCCTATAAAATTGGTATCATTTTTTTTTCAGCTTTTAAAAGTTTTTTTTGAGGTAAGAAATAAATTGAGTTCAGATCATTTCTGTCAGAATTACTATTTCAAAAAATGACTGAATGTTCATTTTCAGCTCTACCACTAACTCTCAGGCTTGTTACAGAGACTATGTTTGCCCAGTTCTGTCATTTAAATGTTGTCCTTAGGTTGTGACAGATGAAAAGAATTTCTAAACTGTGTTCAGTTCCCTGTTAGTTTTCCCTCCTTTAGAATCATTTTCTATTAATTCTAGGTCAGCATATCCAGACACTATTTATGGATATTTATTCTGTTGGACTTAATAACTGCAATTTTCCTCTCTTAGTGCTGGCATCTCACAGTTTAAATAAAGGCCAAGGGTAATATACTTGTAAATACAATGAGAGCATTCATGAAATATTTTGGAGAATTGACTGCAGCATAAAATTTGACTTGTGTGTGTTCTGAGTCAAATCCACTATATAACTATAGTTTGAAACTATAATTTTTAGCCTGAGTAGGCTTCCATGTTACAAACTTTTTGGTTCATGTATAAACCAGAACTTGAACATTAAGAGTTATATTAAACAATCATAAAAAGATAACAGAAAAGAAATAGTCCTTAGTTTCATATTTTATGTTTTCTTCTAATGATGTTTGATGTACTCTTTCATATGTTAACAAATATAATAAGAGCCATAATCAATACTTTGTATTATGCATCAATTAAAGTACCCCTTTTGAGTCCTAATTGCTTCCATAATGCCATATATGTATTTTTGAATAAAATAGCATGAGCAAACATGCAAATCAAAACAGAAGAAACAGATCTGGAGAAACAGAATTGAGGCTGGCCAACTAAAGTCCTAAGAAACTTTGCAAGAAGAACATTAATGCTTTAATTATCCTGAAAAAATAATAAAAGAACTAACGCAGCAATAATATGTTGAATTCCTAAAATATAACAAATTATCAGACTTAATACACAGCTTTACTAGTTTAAAAAGTTGGAACTGCAGTGAAGAAAGCAATCCACAAAATGAAAAGGTAGCTGACAAAATGGAAGAAAACTTTTGAAAATGATGCAGCAAGCCAGGGATTAATCACAAAAATATACAAACAGCTCATACAACTCAGTATTAAGAAAATAAGCTATCCAATCAAAAATCAGTAGACCCTTTAACAGATATTTTTCAAAAGAAACCACAGAGATGGCTAAGAGGCACATCAAAAAATGCTCAACCTCACTAATTCTTAGAGAATTGAAAATCAAAATCACAATAAAGTATCACTTCATACCTGTCAGAATGGCTATCAAAAAGTCTACAAAAATGATCAGTGAGGATGTGAAGAAAATAAAAACCTCATATACTTTTGGTGGGTATGTAAATCGGTGCAGCTACTGTGGAAAACAGTATGGAGTTTCCTTCAATTTAGTTCAGTTCAGTCACTCAGTCATGTCCAACTCTTTGCGACCCCATGAATCGCAGCACGCCAGGCCTCCCTGTCCATCACCAACTCCCGGAGTTCACTAACACTCTCATCCATTGAGTCAGTGATGCCACCCAGCCATCTCATCCTCGGTTGTCCCCATCTCCTCCTGCCCCCAATCCCTCCCAGCATCAGAGTCTTTTCCAGTGAGTCAGCTCTTGGCATGAGGTGGCCAAAGTACTGGAGCTTCAGCTTTAGCATCATTCCTTCCAAAGAAATACCAGGGTTGATCTCCTTTAGAATGGACTGGTTGGATCTCCTTGCAGTACAAGGGACTCAAGAGTCTTCTCCAACACCACAGTTCAAAAGCATCAATTCTTCAGCACTCAGCTTTCTTCACAGTCCAACTCTCACATCCATACATGACCACTGGAAAAACCATAGCCTTGACTAGATGGATTTTTGTTGGCAAAATAATGTCTCTGCTTTTCAATATGCTCTCTACGTTGGTCATAGCTTTTCTTCCAAAGAGTAAGTGTTTTTAATTTCATGGCTGCAGTCACCATCTGCAGTGATTTTGGAGCCCAAAAAGATAAAGTCTGACACTGTTTCCACTGTTTCCCCATCTATTTCCCATGGAGTGATGGGACCAGATGCCATGATCTTCATTTTCTGAATGTTGAGTTTTAAGCCAACTTTTTCACTCTCCTATTTCACTTTCATCAAGAGGCTTTTTAGTTCCTCTTCACTTTCTGCCATAAGGGTGGTATCATCTGAATATCTGAGGTTATTGATATTTCTTCCGGCAATCTTGATTCCAGCTTGTGCTTCTTCCAGCCCAGGGTTTCTCATGATGTACTCTGAAAACAAGTTAAATAAGCAGAGTGACTATACAGCCTTGACGTACTCCTTTTCCTTTTTAGAACCAGTCTGTTGTTCCATGTCCAGTTCTAACTGTTGCTTCCTTTCCTGCATATAGGTTTCTCAGGAGGCAGGTCAGGTGGTCTGGGATTCCCTTCTCTTTCAGAATTTTTCATAGTTTATTGTGATCCACAGAGTCAAAGGCTTTGGCACAGTCAAGAAAGCAGAAATAGATGTTTTTCTGGAACTCTTGCTTTTCCATGATCCAGCAGATATTGGCAATTTGATCTCTGGTTCCTCTGCCTTTTTAACACCAGCTTGAACATCTGAAAGTTAATGGTTCACGTACTGCTGAAGCCTGGCTTGGAGAATTTTGAGCATTACTTTACTAGCATGTGAGATGACTACAATTGTGCAGTAGTTTGAGCATTCTTTGGCATTGCTTTTCTTTGGGGTTGGAATGAAAACTGACCTTTTTCAGCCCTGTGGCCACTGCTGAGTTTTCCAAATTTGCTGGTATATTGAGTGCAGTACTTTGACAGCATCATCTTTCAGGATTTGAAATAGCTCAACTGGAATTCCATCACCTCCACTAGTTTTGTTCGTAGTGACACTTTCTAAGGCCCACTTGACTTCACATTCCAGGATGTCTGGCTCTAAGTGAGTGATCATACCATCGTGATTATCTCGGTGGGGAAGATCTTTTTTGCACAGTTCTTCTATGTATTCTTGCCACCTCTTAATATCTTGTGCTTCTGTTAGGTCCATACCACTTCTGTCCTTTATCGAGCCCATCTTTGAATGAAATGTTCCCTTGATATCTCGAATTTTCTTGAAGCGATCTCTAGTCTTTCCCATTCTATTGTTTTCCTCTATTTCTTTGCACTGATCACTCAGTTAGGCTTTCTTATCTTTTCTTGCTCTTCTTTGGAACTCTGCATTCATGTGCTTATATCTTTCTTTTTCTCCTCTGCTTTTCACCTCTCTTCTTTTCACAGTTATTTGTAAGGCCTCCTCATACAGCCATTTTACTTTTTTACATTTCTTTTCCATGAGGATGGTGTTGATCCCTGTCTATTGTACAATGTCACAAACCTCAGTCCATAGTTCATCAGGCACTCTATCTATCAGTTCTAGGCTGTTAAATCTATTTCTCACTTCCACTGTATAATCATAATGGATTTGATTTAGGTCATCCCTGAATGGTCTAGTGGTTTTCCCTACTTTCTTCAATTTAAGTCTGAATTTGGCAAAAAGGAGTTCATGATCTGAGCCACAGTCAGCTCCCGGTCTTGTTTTTGTTGACTGTATAGAGCTTCTCCATCTTTGGCTGCAAAGAATATAATCAATCTGATTTCAGTGTTGACCATCTGGTGATGTCCTTGTGTAGAGTCTTCTCTTGCGTTGTTGGAAGAGGGTGATAGAACTACTATATGATCCAGCAGTTCCTGCTAAGTCACTTCAGCCATGTTCAACTCTGTGCCGACCCTGTGGACTGTAGCCCACCAGGCTCCACTGTCCATGGGATTCTCCAGGCAAGAATAACTAGAGTTGGTTGCTATTTCTTCCTCCAGGGGATCTTCCACTCCTGGGTGGGTATATATCTAGAAAAAAATGAAAACATTAATTCAAAAAGATACATCTACCTCAATGTTCATGGCAGTACTATTTACAAGAGCAAAGACATGGAAGCAACCCAAAGGCCGATCAACAGACAAATGGATTAAGATGTGATGTATGTGTGTACATACACACTCACACAATGGACTATTACTCACCCTTAAAAAACAATGAAATACTGCCACTTGCAGTATGCTATGGATGGACCTAGAGAATATTATGCTTAGTGATATAAGACAGAGAGAACCCCAGTTACTATATCACTCATATGCAGAATCTGAAAAATAGTACAAATGAATATATATACAAAATAGAAACGGACTCATAGAAAAAAAGCTTCAGTTCAGTTCAGTCCAGTCAGTCAGTCGTGTCTGATTGTTTGTGACCCCATGGACTGCAGCACACCAGGCCTCCCTGTCCATCACCAACTCCTGGAGTTTACTCAAACTCACGTCCATTGAGTCAGTGATGCCATCCAGCCATCTCATCCTCTGTCGTCCCTTCTCCTTCTGCCTTCAATCTTTCCCAGCATCAGGACCTTTTTAAATGAGTCAGTTCTTCACACCAGGTGGCCAAATTATTGGAATTTCTGCTTCAGCATCAGTCCTTCCAATGAATATTCAGGACTGATTTCCTTTAGGATGGCCTGGTTGGATCCCTTTGCTGTCCAAGGGACTCTCAAGAGTCTTCTCCAACACCACAGTTCAAAAGCCTCAATTCTTCAGTGCTTATAGTTTATCAAAGGGGAGATGGGAGGGGGACAGGGTTGAATTAGGGTTATAGGATTAATAGATACAAACTACTATATATATCGGAGATAAGTAACAAGGATTTAGTGTATAGCCCAGGGAATTATACCCAATATCTTGTAATAACTTATAATGGAATATAATCTGCAAAAAAACTGAATTACTATGCTGTATACCCAAAACTATTAAAATTATACAATTAGCTATTCTTCGATTTTTAAGAAAAGTGGAAGCAGCTTGTCTAAATGATATATAAGATATGGAGTTACCAATTTATGAAAACAAGGATGAGATGTGCAAATACCGGGGAGAACAGTGCAATTAGCACTGCATGGACAGAACATGTGACCAAACTAAGGCAAAAGGAAGACCCTGAGATAAAACTGGCATTGAGTTTTCACAGGGCTTGCTGAGGCTGGCTGGTTTAGTGTTCTGTATCTTTAGTGGTTTTACTCAAGAGCAGGAAACATAAATGTCCTGGGAAAACACCATATGGACTAACACAGCTTCCATCTTCAACAGTGTCATTCCTTCTTTCCCCAGTCATCCAGGAGCTGATTTGAATTACAGAGAAAATAGAAGGGACTAAATGAAAACAATTATTTTCATTGGCGTAAAACTGTCATTACTCTATATACAAACACTTGCTTTAGTATTTTCACTTTTATGATATATATGAATATAACTATCATAATTTTGGAGTAAATTTTAAAGTGCTACAGAAAGTTATGCATAATGATTGTCTTTTTCCATGTTAGAAATATCCCATTTTCATTTATTTTCATATTTCCACATACATATACACTTTAAGGAATTGAGGTCAGTAGAAATTATAAAAATAAAACATGTTGCTAGTACATTTAAAAAAACTTCGAATTCTGATTCTTACATTTTCCAGAATTTCAGAAAAGATTCTTGCAGTTTCTTTGCTCTCTTTTTTTCTTATAAGTTTGTGTTTTTCTCATATTTATATCTGATGATGTGCCCTATAACCCCACTCCAAATTCCACTAAGATCTAATTTAGGTGTTTTCTTACATGGTTTTGTTATTATTTCACCCTTTATGATATTTTTTTTCTTTGTAAATGTTTCTTGGAAGTTCCTCCAAGTTCTCAAAGCTTTTATTTACCAATAGTTATATATTTCCTGTCATTTCTAATTTGGGGTATAGTCACCATTTTGAATAACTATTTGTGAAGAAAGGTGGCCTCAATATTCTAAACATAACTCATGGTTTTGAAAAGGCCATTCAAAATATTCACTTCCCTCATGCTCCGCCAGAGTTTTTTTTTTTTGAAAGTTCTTTGAAAAGTTTACCGTTATCTAGGGAGCAAAGAAATAGCTTTGGTTACCTTTTAAAGAGTTATCAGCTAAGATTACAGTGTTCCTGCTCATCAATTTGCTTTTCCACACTGATCTCTGACTTGAAATTTTCAGGCTGTCTTGAAGGTCAAGTAACAAAATAGCACTATTCATTATAGGGAACATCACTCCTGCCCTTTCGTTTGGAGGACCCTGCTGCTCCATAGGTATGGCAGCAAAAGGAGGGGTATGAAGGCTCCATCTGCTTCTGACCTTTGTAAGCTTCATTCCAGTAGAAGCAAGGATTAATGGAGAGAAATGACTCCTCTTTTGAAAACATCTTGTTAAAATTCCACAACTCAAAAGGAGGTGTTCAAATGCTCTGTTTAAAGAGCCTAATTTTTAAAATAAAAATAGATTATACATTCATTATAAGCACCGGATTTTTAAGACATTTAAAAACTCTTTTCTCTCACATAATCATTGGGCTTAACATGCCCTTTTATACCCTGTTTCCAAGATAGCTCATGCATCTGCTTTATGACAGGACTTCAGTCAGCATGGAGTGAAGGATGACTGTCCTCTGTTACTTTTTGTAGAAAGATTTAATTGTGTTTTACATCTTCTGAGTCACAATTATTCTGATAGATTCCCTTCACAATTCCGACCCTCTGCAAGCTCAGCAGGGTGACAACTGATATTCTTCTTACAATATCAAAATCTGACCTGTAGGACACTGACCTGAACTGGTATATGAGCAAAAAAAAAAAATTATGTGGGAATCATTATATATTTTGACTCTCTTTGTTTCATCACAACAGCCTACCCTTGCTGACACACTCTTATGTTAGCCCAATGTCTTAACCGAGAAAATACAAGCATTTCTCATTCAAATATAAAAGTTATTTACTTAAAGTTTTTATGCCTTTGGAATTAAATTCTAACTGCTAAAAGCTCATATGTTCAAGACTAATTTTGATAAATCCATAATACAAAATTGTACTCACATTCTATTAATATGCCAACAGCTTTAAATGGCCTGAACAATTTGCTGCAGTGTGTTTCACAAAAAGAACGGAATAGATTTGTGTAATCTTCAAGTTTGATTTCTTTTCATTTACTTCATAGCTGGTAATTTTTTCCATAAGTTTTTGCCCTATTATTTTATTCTTTGATTGCGATATATTTTTTTCTCCTTTGGTTCAGAAATAATGTTTAGTCAGGTTATCCTTTCCAAATAGATTTTTCTTACAATTACTCCATGTTCCTACATTTCACTCTGGTCACCATTCTTCAGTCTGCTTATTTATGTCTTAGGTGTATGTGACTTCATCTTGAACATATGTGATTCAGAAGCAGCACTGCAATCATTCTTTATATTTTTCCTAAAAGACAGCTGGAGACATTCTTTAAAGTTAGAAATCTTCAAGTCTTGTCCCTTGCTTTGCCGGGCCCATTTTGTGAAATGCCAGAACCTTAAAACTAATATCAAAACCATTCTCACATATTCTATATTTTGAAAAAGATCTTTTTCTCAAATGTAAATATATATATTTTCTGGAAACCCATAGAGTGACACCCAAGGTAACAGATCCATGAAAGGAATGTGGGGTTGAACTGTCATTTTTTCTAGCATAATATAAAAACAATATCACAGCTGGGATTCACTGATGAATTCATAAAGCATTTACTGATTCATTTTTTCTAAAGACTCATCATTCTCCCAGAATCAAAACTAACAACAAAAGCAACAAAATGAGAAATCCAAATCAGTAAATTAAAAGAAAGTCTGAAATGTTATATCAAATCATACAGTTGCCCAAGTGGTATAATAAAATCTCATTTGGGCAACCGTTGAAAGAAGATTCTGCAGCAAGTAAAATAAATTTAACAAATTCATCTATATCTTCATATTGGATTCTCATTTTATTTTTGTAGGTAAAACACGTAGATTTGACACTGACCTACAACATAGTTGGATTAAATGGAGGAAGGAAGGAGATTGGTGGAAAATGTATGTGCCCAATGGAACCTGGTTGGGGGGAAATAAATAAGAGGCTGTTGTCACCTAGAGAAACTGTGAATTTTATGTAAGTGTGGTACATGTGTGTGGATAGGGAATGTTGCCTGCCCTTCCTGTAGATGAAAAATGTTGCCCACCATCTCAGTTTTAAAAGGCTCAAGCCATCAGCCTCTGAGGCTGCCTGGGACAGCGCACCCTGACAGGATGGGAAAAAAACAGGAAACATTCTGTGCTCTGGATACTGGCTAGGATAGTGAAGATGCATATCAAAGGGACCATTTCAGTGAACCCAGATCTCCACATCCTCCCATATGCAGAAAAGCACTGAAAACACTAAAGGGAAGTGTTTGTTCTTTGTGATTAGCAGTCACCTTGTGATGTTTTATCACCTGCTTTTTCCAAGCAAAAATGTCCTATGTCCTGGCTCCTCCCTCCCCTCTCCAGAGCAGTTTTTCAGAGCGATCTAAAAGGCTGCCACCTGTGCTACAGTCCTCAGTAAGATCCCAGGGTCAAACATAACTCACAACTTTTAGATTGTGCGTTATTCTTCAGATGACATGTGTGTGTTCAGCTATAAATTAAAGAAGTAACAAGTTTCATTCTAGGTTATTGAACTGTTTTTTTGTCATTATGTCAATCAGAAGAGCTGGAAGAATTAAATGATAACAAAGATGCATTACCTAAAATGATTTAGAATAGGAGAAATAAAGAGAAGAAACAGCTGAGCTTCCTTGTGATAAAATCTATATAATTTAGGTCAATTCTAGATTTATAAATACATAATTTTGATGAATTTGGGCACACTTTGGGAGATGGTGAGGGACAGGGAAGCCTGGCATGCTACAGTCCATGGGGTCACAGAGTTCGAGAAGACTGGACAACTGAAGAAAAACAATTTTGATGTCAGTCCTTGTGCCTGATAAAATTCTGACAAAGACTATTGCAACCAATACAGCTAATTTCTTGCTCCTAAATAGCTGGGAAAACATCCTATTTATTTATTTCTGTTGTTGTTGATATTCCTAATTACATAATGTATTATACTCCTGCTAATTTTGTTTAATGGAAAGGCATTTTATTTTAAATATATCAGTGTGTACACATCCATTTTAAAATTGTTTTCTTCTCTTGGATATCACTGGAAAGAAAACAAAAAAGTGAGAAACACAATTGTCAATTTTGAAGAAATCAATAGATACTTAAAACTCAGAATCCCAGAAGAGAAGGCATGGTTATTTCCAACAGCTCCTGAAGGTCAAGTAAGTTCAGGAAAATGTAGATTATCACATCCATTATCACAGATTTTGAAAAAGCTTCCAAAGTACACTTCAACAAGTAAGTAGTACACCCTGAAATGGAAAGCAAGCTATTGAGATAAAGTGCAAATTCTTGGCTGTGAGATTTTGATGGGTTGGTAGCTTGATAGACAGGAGTGAAAATGGGCTGTTTACCTGTCTGGACAGGAACAACCTCTGTCAGAAGAGAGGGGAGGTCTGCTCAGGGCCAAGAGGAGTCCTATGATGTCACTCTTGACTGCTTGGGGAGACCTCACTCACATACAAAAAATCCTAAAAGGGAAAGTCTGGGAAACCTGGGAAAATGAGTCTGAATTCCCACCCCCAAACCCCAACAAAGAGTTGTCTGGTTCAGAGAAGAGAAATAATTCAAAAGAAACAAGAACAGACTTATAAAAAGTAATTAACGTGCATAGGACAAGGAATGAAGAAAGAAAGGAGAGAAAATGTAACATCAGAAAAATACCATAAAAATGTTGCTGTAGGTCAGATAAACAGTCATGTTAATAATGCAAGAGCATTAAACATTTCTTCAGAGATGAAATGGTGAGAAGCAAATAAAACAGAAAAATTAAGTCTCATAAAAATAAAGGCTAAACTGGAAGAAGCAAAAATGTATTATTGCTGAAATCACAGTAAGAAAAAGCAGAGCATGACTTTGAAAAGTGAACAAAATGAAGTATGAATAAACAAAATACAGAGAAACTTAAAACAAGCAGTGGTTTCTCAAACATCATCTAATACGCTCAACCAGCACCTCCCTCCAAAGGGTCCAAATAAGATAGTGGAACAAGGGGGAAATGTTTATAAATTCAATGTAAGAAAAACTTTACAGATGTCAAAGAACATATGAATTTACTTCATTAAAGAGAATACTTTATCTTAGGAGAAGCTGACCTAACAGTATCCACTGTAAAATAAACCCTTTAAGTTAACTGAATTTCCAATTTTATATAGATATGAATGCTTTGGGCAGACAGCAAAAAAGATTTAATTCATCTATAAGGTGAAACAATAGGCTGACCTTCAGCTTCTCCACAGCAATACTTGATGTTATAATGATCATAAAAATTCACCTGTACGATCTTCAAGGAAAGAAAGTGTGACCTAATAATTTTAGAGCTAGCCAAACCACTATTCAAACATGAATGAAACAGGGACAAGGGAGCTATATTTTTTAAGTTACAAGAAACCAGAGTTCCTAGTAAGTTCATTTGAACTCTAAGTTCATTTTGAAGAAATTCTCAGAGAACACATATCATCTACCAAGAAAAAAAATGGCAAATGAACAGCCAAGGGATATTAAATCTATTTAACTGTTTCAATGAATAGGACTAAAAGAAAAGAATGTGTTTTGCTTACAGAACATAATGTGACTTTTATGAGAACAAATAACAAAGAAATACAGAAGAGATATGTGAGATATTTTAAGTGTGCTGATTTCCAAAATTTTACCAGCTGGAATAAAATATATATTATCTAAATGCATAAATTAAATAATAATATATTAACAATATTAAGCTGTATTAAAACTAGGAAATAGGAAGGGTAGAAATGAAAAAATCTAACAGAAAAGGAGAGAGAATTTTTTTATCACATATTTTACCACATCTTAAATTTGAGCTATATACAAATAATAGGTATCAAAAGAACAAAAATAAATGAAAAAATCATAAACAACTAATTAAAAAATAAATAAAATTCCTGACTTGTTCTGGAAAGCAGTGTATGACAAATATTCCTAGATAGTCAAATAGATCTTAGGATTTCCTAATACCAGTATCTCAACACTTAAATAACATCCATATGCTACTAGCAACCTTTACACAAATATCCCGTTGAGGTTCACAGGATTCATGAAGTCTCTCTATTATTTATAATTTGAAATGTGTCACTAATTTAATGCACAGTCAAAAGCCATGAGGTACTGCTACAAGGATATCAGCATACTCACTTTGATTACCTATAATTACATTCAGATAGTATTTTATTTTATGGCATGATGAAAATATTAGAACTCACGAGAATGTAATATTTGTTCAATTGCTCATGATACTTGTTTTAAAATTTTCTTTAAGAACTTTGCATTCATATATAAGTATTAGTTTAAACTTATATTTTTCTCCTTGATTTACATGAGTAAAATAACACTTTCCTCTAAAAACACATTATGATCACCATCAGTACATGAATGACAAAGTGTACTTGGATTTCCTTTTTTAGTCTTAAAATTTTGCTAGAAATCTGGTATGTCAGATATGTGTTGACAACATGGAAGCTATTTCTTAGAAACTAACAACTCAGTTCTATTTTTCTTGTGCACTACTAATGGAAATCTATTTCTGAAAATTAACTTTATATCATGAATATACAAAAATTGATCTTAGAATAAAAGGTGAAATAAAAATGGTTTTTAAATATTTCAAAGCTTTAAAATCAAATCTGGAGATTAAATTCACCTGGAATAAATGTACATATATGAAAAACTCTGCATGGGTCCGCTCAGTTTCAAGGATCTTTTGAACTGCCTTCACACCTATGACTGCCTCTGGCCTCTTGTTAGCAAGAGGTTTTACAGCTTATCCACATGTCCTTAGGATGATTCTTAGTACCAAAGTACCTGGTTCTCAGCTTTTATAATACTTAAGTATCTTCCCACTGTGAGCATTTCAAATAAATGAAATTACCAAACTGCAATTTAGTAAGATACTGAACTTCAGTTCCTTCAAAACTGATATGTTTCCATGCATAACCTACTAACACACCAAGAATAATAAATGGAATTGAAAAGCATCTCTATTTTGAATTAAATAATATAGAACAAAGAGAAAACGCATGCCTTTTTTAACCCTAAACCACTCATTGGGCTCCTCTGGTGGCTCAGAGGGTAAGGAATCTGCCAGCAATGCAGGACACCTGGGTCAGGAAGATCCCCTGTAGAAGGAAATGGCAACCCACTACAGTATTCTTGCCTGGAGAATCCCATGGACAGAAGACCCTGGCAGGCTACAGTCCACGGGGTCACAAAGAGTCTGACAAGACTGAGTGACTAACACTTAAACACTTAACTCATTTATACATAAAAATTGTAGTGAACTCTCAAAGGAGCAATTATAGAAATAAACTTTCTGAAGACAGAAATGTACAAAACATTTCCTAAATTTTTCTTCATTAGAGAGTTTAATTTGTTCTCAAGATTAAAGCCATAGTGAAATTAGCCATAATAATTTGGCAAATTAAAATGTCCATCCTTCCAACTTTAAACAAAAGTGGTCAGTAATAAACGTCAATACTGATACTAAAAATTACAAAATTTATTCATGTATTAAAATAGCTAAAATTGTCTAAATCTCTGTTTATCTACAAATATGTGATAGTCTTTGGATAGCCCTTGCAAAACAGAGAGACCAAATGTTATAAGAACTTTCTGCTCAGCAGTTTCTGCTCAGCAGATACTTTTAAGGAAAGGAAAACTAACAAATTCAGTTATTTGAAAAATAACTGAAGCAACAACCCGTGAAGTCTACGACCATCTTAGTTTTTCATTTTACAAATTAATAGTTCTATTTTGGAGAGTATTTATGTTACGTACCAGAAATAAGAAAACAAATGCATAATGTTTCTAGAGAATAGTCTTGCTTCACTGTCTCATTCTACTGTCAACTTGCAGTTCAAGTCTGGACTGAAAATGTCAGTAAAAATAAGGAATCTAAAATAGCACTGAATGTTTTACACTTTAAATTCTATGATTAATAAAACAAAGAATCTCAATTCTCAATATACATAAGTGCAATGCTGCTGCTGCTGCTACGTCACATCAGTCATGTCCGACTCTGTGTGGCCCCAGAGACGGCAGCCCACCAGGCTCCTCTGTCCCTGGGATTTTCCAGGCAAGAATACTGGAGTGGGTTGCCATGTCCTTCTCCAATATATAAGCGCAATAATGACTTGCAAAAATATATGAGAAATTGATTGCATCATTCAGTAGATACATATTTCCCTTCACTGATCAGGCACTGTTTTTGTACATGAGAGACATAAAAGTGGAAATGGAGATTTGGAACTAGCATGGTCCTTCAGTGTTGCCCCAAGGGGGCTCGATGGAAAAATTATCCAAATCCTTTATCAGTCAGTCATTAGATGTGGTCTGTCCTTGTGCAGACTTTGCTACTGAGGACCCCTAAGGATGACAAGGATTTCTGCCCAAGCTGCCACCTATACTTCCCCAACACACGGTCTTATTTTTATAGGATCCGTGTGACACATTACAGCATCCACCAAAATCAGATTAACTAGTGAAGTTGTTTGAAGTTACTCCACCTATGCAAGAAATGTGATATAAAGATTTGGGTGTGGTGTTGGAGAAGACTCTTGAAAGTCCCTTGGACTGCAAGGAGATCCAACCAGTCCTTTCTGAAGGAGATCATCCCTGGGATTTCTTTGGAAGGAATGATGCTAAAGCTGAAACTCCAGTACTTTAGCCACCTCATGCGAAGAGTTGACTCATTGGAAAAGACTCTGATGCTGGGAGGGATTGGGGCAGGAAGAGAAGGGGACAACAGAGGATGAGATGGCTGGATGGCATCACCAACTCGATGGATGTTGAGTCTGAGTGATCTCTGGGAGTTGGTGATGGACATGGAGGTCTGGCGTGCTGCGATTCATGGGGTCGCAAAGAGTCAGACATGACTGAGCAACTGAACTAACTAACTAACTAAAATAAAATAGTGTGACACCACCAAATTATAGGAAGTACAGAGAAAAATTGAATCACTCATATATTGCTTGTGGGAATGTAAAATGGTACAGCCACCCTGGAAAGCAGTTTGGTATTTTCTTACAAAACTGAACAGGCAATCATCATCTTATCCAGCAAATGGGTTTCTGAGCGTTCATCCCAGAGAAATGAAAACTTATGTTCAAAGAGAAACCTATACCAGAACATGCAGCAGCTTTATTTGTTCAGCAGTTCAGCAGGTGGATGATAAACAAACTGGTGGATCCAAACTATGGAATATTTGTCAGCAATAAAAAGGAATGAACTATTGTTACATATAACCACTGAGATGAATCTCCAGGGGCTGATGTTGAGTGAAAAAAAAAAAAAAAAAAAGTCAACCACCAAAGGCTACCTACTGTGTGATTCCATTTATGAAGCATTTTCAAAATGAAAACATTTTGGAAATGGAGGAGCATTTAGTGGTTGCTGGTGGTTGGGGATCGTAGTCAAGCAGGTATTAGACTGGTAGGGATAGTTCTAAAAAGGCAAAACAGGGATTGTTGTCGTATTGGGTCTGTTCAGTATCTTGACTGGCATGGGCTACATAAACCCACTCAGGTGATGAAATTATATAGAACTTACTACACACAGAGAAAAAAAAAATGAGTGTAAGTAAATCTGGGTAATTCTGAAAACAATTGGTAAATTGCATCAATTCCAATACCCTTGTCGAGGAATTATACTACAGTTTTGCACAGTGCTATCTTTGTGGGGTACAAAATGTACAAGGAGTCTTTCTGTATTGTTTCTTGCAGCTACATGTGAATCTACAATTATCTCAATAATAATTGCAAATTACAATGTCTAATAGAATGATATAGATAAGAATGTTTATGTCCAGACCTGAGAGAAACCACTGTGAGACAGAGTAATTAGAGAAGGGATAAAGAAGACATTAGGTCTTAGGCATTAAGTCGTTAGTTTGATAGGTAGAAGCAAAAATGCAGAGCACATCTGTGACCACAGTTGGTAAGCCCCATTATTAAAATAAATTTCCTCCCTTAGTTCTTGCAAGAGGCCATGAACTCCTCTTTGAAGTCTGACTCTTCTTTGCCTTATTCATCTTTTTACCACCAGAATGTAGCACTGTTACTTGCATGCAGCTCCTGATCAGCAAGTGTTTGGTGACTGAATGTGTGTTTAATCAAAAAGTTTATTGATAGGAATACAAAGTTATTTTATGATAGACTGCAAAAGACTGCAAATGCTGGAATGCCTTTCACACTTAGGAAAGTTAATAGGACAAGAATGAATATAAACAAAAATGTAATTGCAGATTAGTGAAAATGACACCGAAAATTGATTTGAATTAGAAGGGTTTGAATGGAAAACGAGGGGCTTCTTACTTAAGATTTTGGAAAGATGGAAACTATATATCCTCTTCATATGCATGTATAGGAAGAATAATTTCAGCATTCTTAGATTTGCTTTCCCTAGGTTCATTATCTAAATTTACAGCTTTACCATCTCCACTGCTGTCAAGGGCTTTGGAGGTATTTGTCAGTCCTCCTCCTCTCTTACCAAATATATCAAATTAGCCTATATTCTCTTCTTGATCTCACTTCCAAAGTGTTTCTTTATTTCCATTCCACCTGTCTCTATTCTAATTTCAGTTCTCATTATCTTTCCCTTACACTAGGCAATCATTTCCAGACCAGTATCCCTGTTGGTAACTTCCTCAGCTTCAAATCCATGCATTGTGCTGCCGACAGAATTTGTTTGCTAAAACAGACTTGACCAAGATATACTACTGTTCACAGAGCTCCAATAGCATTTCTTCTCTCATGATAAAGTATGAAGAATCTCAGGAAAACATTCAAATTTTTATTTAATTTGGTTTCAGTCATTCTGTCCAGTATTAATGCTATTAAATATCTTTATTATATGTTAAAAATTATCATTTTTTAGCATGTTATGCTGTCTTAAAAACATATTTATTTTACTATTATTTCAGTCTTTAGTGCTATTTCACATGTCACTATATTCTTCAGAATGGATCTCAAAATTTAGTTAGTAGTGTAGTATGTTAGTTGTTCAGTCATGTACAACTCTTTGTGACCCCATGGACTGTAGCACACCAGGCTCCTCTGTCCATGGAATTTTCTGGGCAAGAATATTGGAGTGAGTTGCCATTCCCTTCTTTAGGGGATCTTCCCTACCCAGGGACTGAGCCCAAGTCTCCTGCATTACAGGCAGATTCTTTACCATCTGAGCCACCAGGGTAGCCCAAATTTTAATTACTTTTCATTAAAAATTAATTATTTCTTCCTAAAACTCTTTGCTTATATATTCCTTATATTTAGCACATTACAGTTTAGCTGTTTTATTAAATACTTCCTCTAACATTTGATTTTTATAGCAAATTTAAATGCTTGAGAGTAGACACGATATCTTTTTCTATTAGTATCTGAAAATGGTCTAGCTTTCACTGAATTGGTTTCATACATTCTTTCAACAGTTATTTACTATAGGTGCAAGTCATATGTCCACATATTATAGAGGAGACAAGGAATAAAAGATAAAAAGTCCTTGCCTTCATCTAGCATTTATTTTGCTGGGAAGGACAAGCAATAATAAATGTACATATAGTAGTAGGTCAGATACTAAAAAGTACCTGCTATAAAGAAATAAATAGAGAATATTAAACTGAACTGAACTCATGAATGATATCAAGAGTTAAAATATCTTTGTATAAAAGTCACATTAACATGTTAACTCTTCTGGGATTACATTCTAAATGCATATCTAGTACTGTGAGTGATAAAACTATCACATATTTTGTGACTGCTGGGGATTCAAAAAGAGATATTTTAAATGGATGAAAGAAATCAGCAGTCTTACTGATAAAACAGTATAATGCCACAGACATTAACCACCAGATTGTGATACTCTTTTTCTACTTATGGCAATGCCTCTTGTACTTAGAATATAATATGGAAATCATGACCAAGTTATCTTCAGAATTTTTACCCCATGTTGCTATAATTATAGTGTTAGATTAAAAGGATTTTGCAAATAGAGGGCAAAATGAATTGCAAGTTCAGGGGCTATGGAAAAAGGCATTTTAAGATATCAAAAGCTAAGAAAAAATATATTTATTTAAAACTTTACATCCGAGCCAGATGGAAGAATAAGTTCCTATATTCTCTCTGCCTGCTAGAGTCATACAATTCCTTCTGAAAAAAAAAAGAAAGAAAAGGGAGAGAGAGAGAAAGTAGTAAAACGGCTCCAACAGATTAGGAAAATGAGAAAATTCTTATGTTGAAACAGGTAGGAAAGGTTGAGATATATTCACCATAAATCCCACCTCTAGGACAGCACTGTATAATCAGGAGGGAACTTCCTACCCCCAGCTTTTCCCTAAGGAGTGAAGAGTTTGGACCACACATCCAGTTATCCAGCTTTTACGGCTGTCACGCGAGGCCCTGGCTCCCAAATCTCCCAGCTTGGAGAGCTGAAGGGGTTTAGCATTCAGGAGTCCCTCGGGACTGCAATAAGCAATAATGCCGTTTTTAAAAGGGCACTGAACACCTCCTGCGACTCTTCCAGGGCTTGGCACAGAGCTATCAGGCAGAGACATCCTGTGCCCAGTTTCCCCTTGAAAGGGATGTGACTGTGTATTTTCTCAACTGATATCCCCAGATTGGGCCTCTGGGCTCTAACTGAAACCACCTCCCTGTCACTTTCTCCCCTTGACTCACTCCAACAATAAATCCAAGTTCCTGCTTTACCATAAATCCAGTGCTTCATCCCACCTCCAGGACAGCGCAGTATAATCAGGGAGGCACCTCCTAACCCCAGCTTCTCCCTGAGGAGTGAAGGGTTTGGACCACAAATCCAGTGCCCCAGCTTTTATGGCTGCCACCTGAGGGCTGAGTTGATGGGGGATATTGAGGAGTCCTGGGACCACATTAAACAAAGAGGGAAGTTTTCAACAAGCACATGACTGCTCCCCACAGTTATCACCTCACCGCTGGGCTCAACACAGAAGGAACAGGCCAAACGCTCATTGCCCAGTTTCTCCTTGGAAGACTTTTGACTGCATCCTTTCCGAGCTGAACTATAATAAACAGACAAATTCTTAGAAACACACAACCGATAAAACCTGAATCATGAAAAAAAATGGTAAATTTGAAGTAATTCCAAAAATTAATAAGGATGTAGACTTAGTCATTGAAATCTCACAACTACAAAAAATATACAGGATCTGATGGCTTCACTGGTGAAGTCTATCAAACATTGAAAGAAAAATACCAGTCCTTCTTAAGCTGTTAGAGAGGAGGAAATACTTCCAAACTCATTTTATGAGGCAGAATTGCCCAGATACCAAAACCAGATAAAGACACTATAGGAAAAGAAAGTTACAGACCAATATTCCAAATGAACATAGATACAAAAATCTTTACTGAAATATTAGCAGACTGAAGTCAACTATGCATTAAAGAATCATCTGATCAAGTGAGATTTATATCTGAGATACAGAATGGTTCAACATATGCAAACCAATAAATGTAATATGCTACATTAACAAAATTAAGGATAAAAATAATATTATCTCAATGGATGCAGATGCAGCATTTGACAAAATTCAATATCCTTTACTAGTGAAAAAAAAATCAACAAATAGGTATAGATAGAATGTATCACAGCAAAATAAAATGACCAGCCCACAGTTAAATTCATTTACGAAAATGAAGAGGTGAAAGTTCATCCTTTAACATCAGGAGCAAGACAAGGGTGCTCACTCTCACCAGTTTAATTCAACAAAAAATTGGAAGTGCCAATTTCCAGAGCAATCAGATGAGAAAACAAAATAGAGGGCATGCAAATCAAATGTTTTCATATCATGGATGTCACACATAGAAAAACCTAGATTCCCCTGAAAAACTGATGTTTGTGCTCAGTCTCTCAGAACTAATTAACGCATTCAGTAAAGTTGCAGAATATAAAATCTATATAAAAATCAGTTGTACATCTATATAAAATCAAAGAGAAATTAAGAACACTATATTTATAATATAAAAAGAAGAATATATTTAAGAAGAAATTTAACCAAAGAGGGAACCATTTCACCATATATATCCATATCAGATCATCAAGTTGTATGCTTTAAAATCATTGCAGTGTTGTTTGTCAATTATAACTCAAATCTAGGGGAAAAAATTATATCAAATTATATATCTTTTTAACTTTTTTATTTCATGCTCTTGTTTTAAGCAGGACACATCATTAAGTAAGGATTTGGTGAGTACCATTAATAATTCATAGTAACTTTTATGATATTAACTATAATTCTTCATGTTATATAATTGGCTATAATTTTAAATCATGTATATCATTTATGAAACTTGAATATGTTTTTAAACTGGTTTTTCACATAACAGAATATACATACCTTATTATATCATGGTATAATATTAATGTTTACAACATAACATCAAGAACTTTGTGGCATTAATGATCTTTCTAGGTGAACAGTTAAGTACTATAGTCACATGGTCATATAAAATTATTAAATACTACTTAAGGACTTATACAAATGAAAAATTTCTTCCTCCTCATTTCTCTTTTTCATTTCCTAAACATTTTTGTTTGGTAATTTCTTTTTTTCATTTCTTCCAGCACTAAACTCCTTATTGTAGGAAATATATGCCTGTAACCATTAGGTGATTTATTAGTTTGAGACCTTATTTATTAGTTGTCCCTATGAAATGTGAGGGCTTCTCTAGTGATGCAGATGGTAAAAATTCTGCCTGCAATGTGGGAGACAGGGAATGGCTATCCACTCCAGTATTCTTGCCTGAAGAATTCCATAGATAGAGGAGCCTGGTGTGCTACAATCCATGGGGTCTCAAAGAGTCGGACATGACTGAGTGACTACACTTTCACTTTCATGAAATGTGAGGTATGTATTACTTATACTCCCTCTCCTCTTCCAAAATTTTAGAAATTATAATATTAGTTGTTACAGTGGTTATTTTTAGGGGGGATTAAAGATAACAAACATTCATATTCTTAGAATATTTAAATGATGCTGGAAAAAATAACATAATTTTAAGCTTTTATTTATTTATTTTTGGCCATGCCTTGTATGGCTGGCAGTATCTTAGTTCCCTTACAGGGGACTGAATCCAGGCCCTCTGCAGTCAAAGTGTGGAATCCTAACCACTGGACCACCAGGGAATTCCCTGAAAACAGTTTTGAATTTTAAGTACCATCTGTTATTTAATATCATAATATATAATAAACCCATTACTTGGGGCTTAAAACAATGTCCTTTTATTATTTCTATAAATCCACAGGTCAACTAGGTTGTTAAGTGATCTTGGCTAGGTGTGGATTGATGTTTTTTTCTGGTTTCTGGAAGACAATATGCATAAGATGATCATGTTTGGGAATGAAGTGCTTTTTTCTCCAAGTGTCTCATAATTCAGAAAATTTGTGTCCACTTATTCTGTGATAGCAGCAGAAGTCTAAGAGAGAGCAGACTTTGTAAGGCCTCTTAAGGCATGACCTTGGCTGGCAGAAGATATTAATTCATTTTTTAACACCATGGGTACAGGGAAAGGCGGAGAACTGGTGTGATTTTTCCTATCACTTTACCACAAAATGTTTGGAATACAGTCCACACTAACAAATATATCTGGTACTGACATCAGAATCAAAATATAATAATTTGACAATATGTTTTTTTCTCTTTTAAGAAAATAACTAAGATAGCTATTTTACTATATTTTTAACTCACACAATGAGTATCATATTGAATGCTATCATATGGAATGAATATTTTATCTCTTCAATTAAATTTATTGCTATTAACACATTAATGTAGGCACCAGTAAGACATGTGTCTTGACTAAGAAATATCTCCCACAGAGCTACCTTTTCCCTAAGTATGAAAATTAAAAAGCTGATGTTTAAAACTAAATGTAGGTACAACAGGAGAGGGTTCACTGAATCCCAATTCAGCCCTCTGCTATTTTAGTTCCCATACCATCAGTCATGATGATGCTATTTAAAGTTACTTGTAAAATATAATGGCTGTGATTAGCCATTTATATGTTTAATTCATGAGGACAAGTTGCAAACATTTCTGATATATGAAGCAAATCTATTTTTCATTTGCATTTTCAATGACTATTCTAAAGGAATTTTTAATTTTGCTTGTCTGATGTTTAAAAAGAATCAAATTTAGGACCTGTATAACATTTAGTCTGATGTATTGCTTATGAAACTAATTTACTCCCTTAAATGTACTATAGGTTAAGAAGGTCAATAGTCTGCTTATAATTATGTTATCTATACAGTGTGAAATGTATAAAAAAAATTAGTCTATTAAAAGAGGCCTTTTTCCTGCTGATCCACATTAAGCAATTCTAAATGGCTAACACTAATTTTATAAGATTCAGTAGGAGGAAGAGCTTACCAAAATTCTTCCAACTGGAATACATCACACTCTGGTCCTTTTCCTTAGTATATTCACATAGGATGGGATTTCTTTTACCTTGAAATGTTGTATGTTGAATGCCTATAATGTTACAGATTTTTAAAACTATAGTCAAAATGAATAACTTGAATAATTTAATGAGAAAGAATACCTTTGCTATGGCCTGAAAATGTTTTTGTATTGCAGGGATAAGGAGGTATGAGGTAATCAGAGATGGTTTTGGGAGCATAGATGTGAGAGGCAAAGCCTCAAATAATTGAATCTGTGATACATTAAGAGAGGGAGCTGGGGTAGAAGGGGTTAAAGATGATTGACAGTTCTGGTTATAGATAGGCAAAACAGGTAATTAGTGGTTAAAAACTATTTGGGAGGCCAGAAAGTCACATAATCATAAAAAATCATCAAAATAACCTCCCTATTCATGTTTATTTCTATACCACTAATGAAAACAAACATATCACTTTTCTTTGATGCAAGCTGCATAATCTAATTTTGGCCTGTTCTTCTTAATCCACAGATGTGAAATAGTTACCTGAATGACAAAGAGTTAAAATGACCTCTTAAAGATGCTTGTGCAAAAGTTACACAAGCACTAAACAGGGAGCATAACTTTGAAATTCAGGCCTTGTAACTATTCAAATTAAAATACATATTCAACTTATTTTCCTCTTACTTATTTTCTATTATGTTCATCAAATTCTAAATATACTGAAAACTCAATAAAATAAGTTATGAACACACAAAAAAATTATTGAGCCCAAACCTCGATGGCAGACAGTAAAACATATGTTAAGTGCTCTTCACAAATTTTTGAAATAGCTATTTGCAATACAATAGCTAGATATTTAACTAATACTAGAAACACAAGCTGGAATCAAGATTGCCGGGAGAAATATCAATAACCTCAGATATGCAGATGACACCACCCTTATGGCAGAAAGTGAAGAGGAATTTAAAAGCCTCTTGATGAAAGTGAAAGAGGAGAGTGAAAAAGTTGGCTTAAAGCTCAACATTCAGAAAGCAAAGATCATGGCATCCGGTCCCATCACTCCATGGGAAATAGGTGGGGAAACAGTGGAAACAGTGTCAGACTTTATTTTTTTGGGCTCCAAAAATCACAGCAGATGGTGATTGCAGCCATGAAATTAAAAGATGCTTCCCCTTGGAAGAAAATTTATGACCAACCTAGATAGCATATTCAAAAGCAGAGACATTACTTTGCCGACTAAGGTCCACCTAGCCAAGGCTATGTTTTTTCCAGTAGTCATGTGTGGATGTGAGAGTTGGACTGTGAAGAAGGCTGAGCGCTGAAGAATTGATGCTTTTGAAGTGTGATGTTGGAGAAGACTCTTGAGAGTCCCTTGGACTGCAAGGAGATCCAACCAGTCCATCCCAAAGGAAATCAGTCCTGAATATTCATTGGAAGGACTGAAACTGAAACTCCAATACTTTGGTCACCTGATGTGAAGAACTGACTCAGTGGAAAATACCTTGATACTGGCAAAGATTGAAGCCAGGAAGAGAAGGGGATGCCAGAAGATGAGATGGATGGATGGCATCACCACCTCAATGGACATGAGTTTGAGTAAACTTCAGGAGCTGGTGATGGACAGGGAAGCCTGGCATGCTGCAGTCTATGGGGTCACAAAGTGTCAGATGCGACTGAGTGACTGAATTGAACTGAACTGAAAGCAAAGTCAAAATATACTATGTGTGGTCAAAGCTGAGAACCAAAACTAACTACTATTTCTGGCTATTTATTTTGGGACAATTTGAAGTACATTTTACATCACTTAAATTACATTCATTTTAAATGTACATCTCAAGTTTTGACAAATTCATACACCTGTGTAACCATTACCACATTAAAATATGGAACATTCTATCATCTCCAAAAGTTCCTTGAGTACCTACCATGAAATTCTTCACCTCCAGCCCAAGGTAGTCAATCACTATGGCTTAGACTTATCTTTTCTAGAATTTCTTATAAATGGAATTATTCATCATATAATCTTTTATATTTTGATTCTTGCACTCAGCATGCTTTTGATAGTCCCCATGCTATTGTATACAGAACTTACTAACTTGTCTTTATTACTGAGTATATTCCATTTAATGATTACCTCCATTGGTTTGTTGCTTTACCCATTGATGGATATTTGAGCTATTATCACATTCTGGTTACTATGAATAAATCTGCTGAGAACTTTTGTGTGCGAGCCTTGTTTCTCTTTTGTAAATACCAAGTAATAAGATTGTTTGGTCATGCTGCTGCTACTGCTAAGTCGCTTAGGTTGTGTCTGACTCTGTGTGACCCCACAGACGGGAGCCCACCAGGCTCCCCATCCCTGGGATTCTCCAGGCAAGAACACTGGAGTGGGTTGCCATTTCCTTCTCCAATGCATGAAAGTGAAAAGTGAAAGTGAAGTCGCTCAGTCGTGTCTGACTCTTAGCGACCCCTTGGACTACAGCCTACCAGGCTCCTCCATCCATGGGATTTTCCAGGCAAGAGTACTGAAGTGGGTTGCCATTGCCTTCTCCTGTTTGGTCATATGGTAAGTTTAATTTTATAAGAAAATGTGCAACTATCTTCTTTCCAAAAATTGTTCTGTTTTCACATTCCCCTGTGTTTTCTATGGTTTTGATAAGTGTTCTGAGACATGGATAGTTAAGAATTCAAATTATAGTTTAGCCCAGTACTGAAATACCACATATTGCATGATGAAGTTTCTGCTTGAATTTTATCCACTGTCAGTATAGGAATTCTGGGTTGGTTCCAAAGTCAAAGCTATTCAGAATTAAGTTAGTTACTATTAAAGGTCATCTTCATTCATGTCTTTTAATGACAATGATTGTAACTGACTTCTATGGACACTCTGAAAGTTTAGGAAATATACTACCAACCTTATTTGCATGTCTGATAATATATCCTTACCATCAGTGGGAGAAAATAATATTTTACAGAGGCACTGTAAACAGCACTACAATTTAGTTACTTGTTTTATTCATGAATAAAAAGAGATAGGCAGTAGTGAGACACAAGACCACAGTGACCCAACAAATTCCAAGCATCTGCTAGGGTCTCCCCTTGTGGTTTTCTAAATAAACCCAACATTAGGGAAAATGCAGAGGATCAGTTATCCCAAAAAGTTAGTGCTGAGATAGCTAATCTTAATAAGCATGGAAATCTTCATGAGTATTAAGTGGAATTACGTAACTAGTTAATCAAAAAGCCCAGTATGAATGAGGGTAGCTTAATATCTGAATGGTAATTCCCTAGGAGAATTCCCAAATAAAACTTCATCCAGATTTCCTTGTCTTTAGATACATAAAATCATTTTGAAACAAAACAGCATTTAAAAGTTTTAAATAATTTTATGAAAAGAAAGATGAGTCCAGATTATAGATGAGTCCAGAATTTCTGAAAGGTTACCCTGGAAACTTTCCAGCATCCACAGAAAAATCACAGGGGAAAGGAATATATGAAATACAAAGAGAGACTACAGCAGCCTGGGTAGCCATGCAAAGAGAAAATTATGGAAAATGAAGTAGTTTCCTATGGGGACTGACGAATGCACAATTTTGAATCCATGCTGCTTCTAAGATATTAAAACTAAATATAGTACATCTGCTCTACTGCATCAGAGATAATATATCGCAGTGTGAAGTTTCATGATGATTATGTGAATTCAGCTGTTTTTTTCTGGATATTGCCATTCCTTTGCTTTTTTCATTATCTGAGAACTAGAAAGGCTGCTTTTACGAAACTAGTGGGAAAAAATAGCAATCCAGGTGACACCATAATGAAAAGTGCCGCACAGTAAAAATCCCATGTTGGAAAGCAGGCTGGTCTCCAGATCTAGGACTGATTATGTTGTTGGATGACTAAATACTCCAGGGTTTTACACTGGTCTGGCTGACATGTGGTCTACACTGCCCACACACCAGTTCAGCCATATGATATCATTTCTGCCTGACTTCAGAGAAACTACTGACCCAAATCCTGAGGTTCTGAGTAAAAGTTATACAGATACAGCAAGGTATGACAGGCATATACAGTCAAGGCAAAAGGAACAGCTAAGAATTCCCTGATATCATAAAAGCATGTTATGATATTGTGCCATGAAACCATCAGCTACTCCAAATAACATGGAAACACAAGTAAATGTTTCTGTTTCCTCTGTTACTTATAAAAAGCAAAACAGAATTTCTTCCTTGCCAACTTAACAAAGGGAGATGAGAAAATCATCCAAGTACTTAATCATAATAACCAATTTATTTTTAAGTATGATGAATGCATAAGAGGTAACTTTGGGGTGGAAACATGATACCAATTAATGTTCAAATATCACAGAGCAAGTGTAGTTTTCTTACCTCAGCACACATATCCAAGCCAGGAAATTTAGATTTCTGTGATCATGGACAGAAGCTTATTATTAATGTGTTTTTCTTGTCCCTTAGTCTCTTCCCTGAAATAGAATTCAAGGCTCATGCTGTGACTCTGCAGTATTGTTCCCTGCAAGAAACAATTTTGTTCTGCCTCAGAGGCAATATGTTTTTATGCTTAATTCTGCCCCTGGTAACCACAATGCTTGTTCATGTCTTTAACACACCTTTTAAAGAAATTAATTTCCATGAATCATCAATAAATCCTGCTTATAGGAGCTAACTCTCTCAGTTATGAGCTGAGGGAAAAAATTACATTTTCCTGCTCCATCATATGTTTATTAATTGTGATTAAGCAATAGCATTTAATCACATGTGTGGAGATATATAAATATACAGTTTTCATATTTTGGCCTTACTTTAATTTTATGCTTTTATTTAAAGTTTTGTCACTAGCTTCAGATCAGTTTAGCCCCAAGCATGCATTTACACTGTAATAAAGCTATGCAACTAAATTTTATCTTTTGGATAAATGCAAAATAAAACAAAGTTGTGTTCAAAGGAGTGAGAAAAATGGTCAGCTCCAGCAGCTCAGGGGAATAAAAAAAATTTCCAATGTCCATCATTAGTGACTGGCATCACTATTATTTTTCATAGTCCACAAAACAGTGGGGTGATATGATGAAACTATATTTCAGAATGAGATAATTAAAGTATCAAAATTTGCATTTTGAAGATAAAAGATTCAATTAGAGAGATGTATTGAAGCAAAGCCACCTACATCCAAGTAGAAATCATCATTATATATTTAGTAATATTACAAAGAAGTTGAATAATGAACAACTTCTACATAAAGAGAATTTCCTTCTATCTAGAGAAAACAAATGAATCTGAACTACTTTTAAAATTCTGATTTTAAAAGTGTGTTTAGTGTCCATCTGAATATAAAATGTTCTCAAAAATATTTAGTTTTGTCAAAGTATATGTGCTCATAAATGCTAAAGCTATAACCACCGATGACTCATTTTTGAAAATTCTAGCATTTTTGAACATTCACTATTCTATATATTCAGCTAAATCAGTGAACACATACACATTTATGTGATTGATCTTCTAAAAAACTATTATACATTCTGTATTGTAAATTATTTATCAAATTTGCCATGGTCATTTCCATATCAACAGATACTTTCCTGCATCATTATTTATATTGCTTCAGTAATGTTCAAAAGAACATTTATATTAGAATTTTTCTTAACAAATTTCCTATTGACAAGTAATATATATTTTCCAATTTTGCCATTATAAATACTCTGAGCAAAGCAATTATTCAATATTTACTGAGGGTCTGACTTGGCTTTAATCCTATGACTGACTTACATGGTCATGCATTGAGCCTCATCCTAAGTAACAATTAGCATTTAAAAATTTCAATACCAAACACCACACTCTGACTACCATATTGTATGTTTTTAGCAAATGCTCTTCATGGCACTAGCTGCAGTCATCTTTAACCCATGAGGTTGAAAACCCAAACCCTTTCTGACCTGTGTTGCTTCAAATTCATGACCAGAGACCAGAGTAGGCTCATAATTATGCTAATATCATATTACTTTTCCTTGGTTCATTTTCATTCCTTTTCTCCAAGACAACTTTTGTATTTTTTTCATCTCTTATAACTTTCATAACCTCTTCTCTGATATTCATTCTCATCTAAAGAGCTAGGTTCTCCCTTTGCCCCGAAAATGGAAGCAATGAGAAAAGATGTTTCACAAGCTTTTACCATATCAGTGCTCTGGGCCATCAGCAGCTTTTATCCATTTTCTTTCCAGTTACTGTCAACTTACTATTTAAACTTTACTTTTGGCAGGAGACTCCATCTCCTCTTGCTTTTTCTAGGGCTTTGCTCCTACAAACTGCATTCTTCCTCCCTTCCTTGCATCATCCCTTTTTTTCCACTGCACTGGATCATATACATCAGTATAGAGTAAAAAACAAAGAACAAAAAAACAAAAAAAACCTGCCCGCCAATGCACTAGATATAAGAGACACAGATTCAATCCCTCCGTTCAATCTCTGGAGGAGGGCATAGCAACCCACTCGAGTGTTCCCTTACTGGCTCCATAGGGCTCCAAAGAGTTAGACATCACTGAAGCAACATAGCATGCATAGAGATGTTATTTTATTTTTCTATTTTACAAACAAAACAAAGTAAACCACAACAAAATCAAACCAATACAAACAACAAGCATCAGATTGCCCAATTCCTCTTCCAGACAAGATAAGAAAATTCTTTCCATGTTATGGGGCCGTGCTTCCCTGATAGCTCAGTTGGTAAAGAATCCACCTGCAATGCAGGAGACATGGGTTTGATTCCTGGGTTGGGAAAACCCACTGGAGAAGGGATATGCTACCCCCTCCAGTATTCTTGGGCTTCCCTTGTGGCTCTGCTGGTAAAGAATCCGCCTGCAGTGCAGGAGACCTGGGTTCAATACCTGGATTGGGAAGATCCCCTGGAGAAGGGAAAGACTATCCACTACAGTATTCTGGCCTAGAGAATTCCATGGACACTACAAGTCCATAGGGTCACAGAGTCAGACATGACTGAGCGACTTAAAAAAAAAAAAAAAAAAAGTGGCTTAGATAGTAAATAATCCAACTGCAATGCGGGAGATTTGGGTTCAAACCCTCGGTTGGGAAGATCCCCTGGAGAAGGGAATGGAAACCAACTCCAGCATTCTTGCCTGGAGAAGTCCATGGACAGAGGAGCCTGGCAGGCTATGGTCACAAAGAGTTGCACAGAACTGAGGAACTAACACATTTCACGCCATTTCCATGTTATTCCTGCTGCTGCTGCTGCTGCGTTGCTTCAGTCGTGTCCAACTCTGTGTGATCCCATAGACGGCAGCCCACCAGGCTCCCCCGTCCCTGGAATTCTCCAGGCAAGAACACTGGAGTGGGTTGCCATTTCCTTCTCCAATGCATGAAAGTGAAAAGTGAAAGTGAAGTCGCTCAGTCGTGTCCGAACGAGACCGCGTGGACGGCAGCCTCCCAGACTCCTCCATTCATGGGATTTTCCAGGTAGGAGTACTGGAGTGGGGTGCCATTGGCTTTTCCGGTGTTATTCCTAGTTATCTTTAATTCCTTCCCCCCCTCCCTTCTCTCTTACTCCAGTCAAATTTCCTCCTGCCACTACTCCTCAATTGCTGTTGCCAAAGTTGGTGATACTAGTGGTAAAGAACCCACCTGCCGATGCAGGAGACATAAGAGACCTGGCTTCAATCCCTGGGTCAGGAAGATTCCCTGGAGCAGGGAATGGCAACCCACTCCTGTTCTGGCCTGGAGAAGCCCAGGGACAGAGAAGCCTGGCAGACTACAGTTCATAGTGTCACAAAGAGTTGGACATGCCTGAAGTGACTTAGCACACATGCAAAGTTGCCAATGACCCCCACAATGCTAAATTCACAATTTTATCCTACTTGATTGTCACAGGGAATTACTTTCTGCTTTTTAAGATGCTTTTTCCCCTGGTGTCCAACATGCCGCATTGACTGACTTTCCTCCTTTCACTTTGGAAACGTCTCACTGCATTCTCAGATTTTTCTTATTAACCCACTTTCTGGATGTCAACTGACCCAGAAATTAATCCTTAGATGATCTTATCCAGTGTTATGGTTTAGTACAATTCAAGTGCTAATGATTTGCACGTGTACACATGTAAGCCAGATCTTTCCCTTAAATTCCACATATTATTTTTAATTGCTTACTTCAATTCCCAACACTCATCACAAATAAAATTAATCTCTTCCTATTGAAACTCTCAATCCAGCTCCACAAGAGACATTGCATCTCAGTTAATGCCAACTACATTACTCCAGTTGTTTAGGCCAAAATATTTGTATCATCTTTGATTCCTTTACCTCTTTCGCTCCCTAGATCTAGTGAACAGTAAAGTCAGATGATGATATCCTTAAAGGATATCATCTGGAGTTGACCACTTTCACTCTGCACACTGTCCTCACTATGGTCTAAGAAACCAATCTCCTATTATTGCACTGACATTATTGCATTGACTGTTTATCCAGTCTTTGGTCCCAGTTCCATGATTCTTCTCAACACAGATACCAGAATTCCATCATATGACTCAAGAATGGGATCATTTTTTAAAAAACATCCTCATGGCTTTTTTACATCCCTCATTGTGATAAAGTATTGATAGAGACCTGGCATGACCTGGCTTGCTATCACCACTTTAATATTGTCTCCTGTTAGTTGCTCTTTCTACCTTGGCCCTCCTGGCCTCCTCCTCACTGCTCCGGGAGCACACCAGGTGTGCCACCAACTTAAGGGCTTTTTTATTACAAATCTTTCCTCAAAAATTCACCTTCTCAATTAGGTCTTCCACGGTCACTCTATCAAGAAGTCCACACAGATCCCTAACTCGTATAATCACTCTTTCATGCTTTCCATATCTTTATCACTGTCCCTAATATGTATAGTCTATATTTTTAATATTTTTTGTATGAATGCCTTTATCCTATAGAATCACAATTTACAGAGAAGGAAACAATTTGTCTGTTTCATTTATAACTGCATCCTGAGCACTGGAAGCCCTGCTATACACACAGCAAGGATACAATTAATATTTTGAGTGAATAAATGGATTTTTTAATTAATTCCATCTTAATTTATATTAATGTTTTCATATATTTGCCCCAGAAACTAACATCTCAGCTTTGCTAGAGAAGAAAAGTTGGTAACAGATATACCCAGGGAGGCTTGTATGGATGATGAGAAACATAAATTCTATAACAAATATAAAACCCTGAGAAGTTGGTCAGTTATGGTCCTAGAGTTTAAGTTATGCATCATCCATGGAAATAACTAACATCAAGATCAAACAATAGATAACACTAAACACTCAACACTCAGTATAAGAGGAGGGTGAAAAAGCTGACTTAAAACTCAACATTCAGAAAACTAAGATCATGGATTCCTTCCCATCACTTTATGGCAAATAGATGGGGAAACAATGGAAACAGGGAGAGACTTTATTTTCTTGGGCTCCAAAATTACTGCAGATGGTCACTGCAGCCATGAAATTAAGACATTTTCTCCTCGGAAGAGAAATTATGACCAACCTGCTGCTGCTGCTGCTAAGTTGCTTCACTCGTGTCCGACTCTGTGCAACCCCATAGACAGCAGCCCACCAGTCTCCTCCGTCCCTGGGATTCTCCAAGCAAGAATACTGGAGTGGGTTGCTATTTCCTTCTCCAATACATGCATGCATGCTAAGTCACTTTAGTCATGTCCAACTCTGTGCGACATTATGGACAGCAGCCCACCAGGCTCCTCTGTCCATAGGATTCTTTAGGCAAGAGGACTGCCATTTCCTTCTCCATGACCAACCTAGACAGTGTATTAAAAAACAGAGACATTACTTTGCCAACAAAGGTCCATCTAGTCAAAGCTATGTTTGTTTGTTTGTTTTTTTCATTAGTCATATATGGATGTGAGAGTTGGACTATAAAGAAAGCTGAGAGCTGAAGAATTGATGCTTTTGAACTGTGGTGTTGGAGAAGACTCTTGAGAGTCCCTTGGACAGCAAGGAGATCCAAGCATCCATCCTAATGGAAATAAGTCCTGAATATTCATTGGAAAGACTGATGCTTAAGCAGAAACTCCGATACTTTGGCCACCTGATTCGAAGAACTGATTCACTGGAAAAGACCTTCATGTTTGGAGAGATTGAAGTCAGGAGAAGGAAGGGGATGACAGAAGATGTGATGATTGGATGGCATCATCAACTCAATGGGCGTGAGTTTGAGTAAGCTCCATAAGTGGGTGGTGGACAGGGAAGCCTGGCATGCTGCAGTCCATGGGGTCACAAGGAGTCTGACACGACTGAGTGACTGAACTGAACTGAACTAAAACATTCAACAGAGATATTAACACCTGAAAATCCAGGAGAGTACACAGCAGATCAGTAAAACTAGATTAGATTTTAGAGCTGGTGAGCACAAAAGTGTAGGGTGGGAAAATAAAAAAAAATGAGTAGTTATATGAGAATATCTTTTTTTTTTTTAAAAATTTTCTAAGTGGGTCATGTTTCCTAGAGTTGACTTGGTTAAATTACAAGGAAATTCTTATATCCCATGGAATAGAGAGCATCCTTATAGTAGAAATGATTTTCTTATTTGTGTTTTAGTACCTAGATAATTTTTTTCACATTCAGTTAACACAGTATTTAATGAGGAGAAGCATCAAATGCATGCAAATAGAAAGTTCATTTTGTACATTTGGAAGACATTTTCCATGTGTGCAAGAGAAATGAGAAACTAGTAAGAAGGACGAAAATCTTTCTCTAGAAAGAGAGATAAAAATTTACATCCTGTTCTTTCCTTAGCACGTATATTGCCAAATAAGGAGCAAAAAACAAGACACTTTCTCTTTAAAGTAGAATTCATATTGGAGCATAGAAGCTTATTTAGAATACATTACAAAGTTGCCAGATGTCAGGACTCTTAGGTAAGACTCGATTCAATATAAATACTGTAGTTTGGGTTTATTGAACCAGAGAATGCCTACAATAAAGTGATTTTATGAAGACTGATTTGACAAGAACAATTAGTAAGGAAAAGACTGGAGGCAAGAAGAGCAGAAAATATGGTCATTAAGACATAGGATTTGGGGAAATGAATGTTGACTATGGTGTGAAACAAAAGAGGTGCTGAAGAATAGGGAGAGGGAGGAATCACTTTAACTTAGTGATTAGTTCACCGTGGGGCAAGTGAAGTTAGTAGTTAACTTGTCTGTGCATGCATGCTCAGTCACATCTGACATTTTCTGACCCCAAGGACTGTAGCCCTCCAGGCTCCTCTGTCCACGGCATTCTTCAGGCAAGAATACTGGAGAGAGTTGCCATGCCCTTCTCCAGGGGATCTTCCTGATCCAGAGATCAAACCTGGGTCTCCCACATTAGAGGCAGATTCTTTACCATCTGAGCCACTAGGAAAGCCCTAAATACCTATGATCATTCTCAAATTTACTGATTACATTTTAATATCTTTGAATTTATTGATTTCATTTAATGTCATTGATTAAACTGTAAAAAGACATTTAGAAAATAAGTGTCTTTTAAAGAAAAAATTTAGGTTTGCCACATTTACTGCTCTCTTTCTTGTGAATAGGAAATAATATCTAGAGTTGACTGCTTTTTTTCATGTAAAAGACTTCTCTCAGCAGTCAAATTGTTCTCAATTATTGTTAATTAAAAAGTGTCCCAGGGAACAGCCATCATGATCTCTACAAATCTGTTACTATGTGCCCTATCTTTTTGAAGATATTTGTTTTCTATTAAGTAAGTTGTAGGAAAATATATTGATATTAAAAATGTTTCATTTTTTCAGTCTCTGTGTATATTATATTTAGAGTGCAAAATCAGCTAGTACACAAAATCCCCAATCAATATCTAAAATGACTAGAATGGATTTTCTGTATTAACAAAATTATAAACACAGCCCAGCAGATTTTAAGAACTTATCTTTACTAAAACCCAGATATATACTTAGTTTTGAGGTAAGCATGTGTAGATAATGTGTAAAGTATGTGAAATGCTTTATCACATCATTGCTCATTAAGCTATTATTCAATTCCCCTCCAATCAGATTATAGCTCCCTCTTTTCTTGTCAAAGATATTAGGGCTTCATGGTGCCTCTGCCTAAAGCCATCTTCTCTAAGAACTTTGCTTAATATGTTCTGTTCCATATTTTAGGTCTCAGATTACACATTACATACCTAAAGAGGTCACAGTCATTCATACTATTTAAACTGTACAAGTCCACATGAATTATTTAACAGATTACACTTTCAATTACTTTATAAAATGAATTCAGTTCAGTTCACTTGCTCAGTCATGTCCAACTCTTTGCGACCCCATGGATTGCAGCACGCCAGGATTCCCTGTCCATCACCACTTCCTGGAGCTTACTCAAACTCATGTCCATCAAGTCAGTGATGCCATCCAACTATCTCATCCTCTGTTGTCCCCTTCTCCTCCTGCTTTCAATCTTTCCCAGAGTCAGGGTCATTTCAAATGAGTCAGTTTTTCCCTTCAGGTGGTCAAAGTATTGGAGTTTCAGCTTCAGCATCAGTCCTTCCAATGAATACTCAGAACTGATTTTCTTTAGGATAGACTGGTTGGATCTCCTTGCAGTCCAAGAGACTCAAGAATCTTCTCCAACACTACAGTTCAAAAGCATCAATTCTTCGGCTCTCAGCTTTCTTTATAGTGCAACTCTCACATTCATGTAATAAACTGAATCACAGTGAATATTTTACATATAGTTATATTTTCCACTTATTTATCTTTGTTAGTAAAATAATCGTGTCCTTGAAGGTACACACACGTAAAAATGCTCAACATGTTATTTCAGGCTCTATCTGCAAGGATTGTTTAGATATTTTTACTGAAAGCTGTATACATGACTAACACTAAAATTCACAATTTAGTATTTCTACTTTGATCATACTTAAATGGAATATCTTTCATTTATCAAAAAACCTCCAAAAAACTTACATTTTAACATAAATTTTCTAAAGCAATAGTTTGGTTCTCCACTTTGGGGCTGTGGGATTTTGCCTTTTTTTTTTTTTTTCCCTCTTCCTAGACACAGATTTCAAATTATTTATAACCAACCTGATCCATAAGTGTTTCATTCCAAAGTGTGCCCTGGCTTAGAATTATAGACAACTCGATGGAAGTTTACTTCTATTTTCAGGAAAAAAAAAGTCATCAAAAAATTTTTTTAATTACATTGAATTTCAAATTTTATTATAAGATTAGGGTAATATCTAATTTTAAGTTTAAAATGCATTGAAATACATATACTGTTCCTATTAATGCCATTGTAAACCATTCCACTTTTACTTCACTTTCAAGCTTATGCCATAAAACAACAATGTTTTTATTGTGTTCAAGGGTATGTGACAGACTTTACAAGGCAGAGCAGGGATAGCTTATTTTCACTCCATTATCAGCAGGGGTGACTAGAAAGGCTGGAGGCTAGAACCATCAGGAGACTTCTTCACTCACACATCTGGTGCCATGACGGAGGTGATTCTACGGGCTTCTGATTGGAGCTTGGACTCACCCAATCATATAGATTGGTTCGAAGACTGAGCCCTGAAAGTATGTCTCCAAAATCAGCACTTCAAAAGATCCAAATGAAAAGTGCATGGCCTTTTATGACCTAGTTTAAGAAGTCACAACACACCACTTGTGCCATCTTCCATTGCTTAAAGCAGTCACACGCTTGCCCAGTTCTGAAAGGTGGGGACAAAAACATCCTCTTTTTATGGTAAGGGCATTTAACATGAGATCAACCCTCCTAAGAAATTTTTAAGTACACACTACTGAATTGTTAAGTGCAGACACAATACTCTATAGCAGATCTCTATCAATTGTTCATCGTGTACACTTGAAAGTTTATACCATTTGAACAGAAATTCCCTTTTCCCCTTCCCTTCAGCACTTGGAAACTGTTATCCTTCTTCCTGCTCTATGAGTTTGACTATTTTAGTCTCTTCATATAAGTGGGCTCAAGTAGTATTCCCCATTCTTTGGATGGTTTACTTCACAGAGCATGATGTTCTCCAGGTCTGTCCATGTTGTCACATATAGCAGAATTCTCTTCTTTTTATAAGACTAAATAGTGTTCCATTGTGTGTCTACACCACCTCTTCTTTAATTGTTCTTCCATTTGCTTCCATATCTTGGCTATTATAAATAATGCTGCAATGCACATGGGAGTGTGGATATACATCTGATGGTGGGAGGGACTGGGGGCAGGAGGAGAAGGGGACGACCGAGGATGAGATGGCTGGATGGCATCACGGACTCGATGGACAAAAGTCAGTGAAATCTGGGAGGTTGTGATGAACAGGGAGGCCTGGCGTGATGCGATTCATGGGGTCGCAGAGTCGGACAGGACTGAGCAACTGAACTGAACTGAACTGACTTTGGATAAACACTCAGAAGTGGGTTGTTAGACCATATGACGGTGGCATTTTTAATTTTTTTGAGAAATCTCTATATTGCTTTCGATAAAGGCTGAACAATTTTACATGGCCAGTAGGCCCAATTTCTCCACATCCTTGCCAACACTTATTATCTCATTTTTTGATAGGCATTCTAATACATATGATGTTATATATTGTAATTTTTGACTTGCATTTTCCTGACAACTAGGTATCTTGAATATTTTTTTATATACCTTTTAGCCATTTGTATGCTTTCTTTGGATGAATGTCTATTTAAGCCATTTGCCCATTGCAAAGTAATCTTCAGAAAGAACAATAAACTTACAATAATTAAATGAGAATAAACTTACATGCATCTATGATTGTTCCAGATTTTATGTGAATTGCATGTTCTTATCTCTTAAAAGTAATTTTTAAAAATGTAATAGCAATATAGTTAAAATTTTGGGAGCAACTATTTTTAAATAGGAAGCAAGTGAACACAAAGCAGGTCTAACCAAAATTCACAATAACTTCACAGATAAACTTTGTCAGACATTTTTCCTCAAAATAGAGACAGCAGTATATCTGAGAAACATAAGTTTTCTAGACATCACCAAACTCCACTTTGACTACATAAAGGGATTAACATCTGAATCATTCTAGCGGCTTTTTTGGAACTGGCTCTACAGATTTTAATTGAAGGTGCCAGCACCTGAGCAGTATAACCTATCTTACTTGGTTAACAGCCGAGTATTCATGTCCTCTTATCACCTTAAGTTGCTCATCAGGTTTTAAACCCAACCTTTTGCATTTTCCTTGGAAATGACTATTTATTAAAAGTGAAAGATTCTATGTTTATAAGACCTAATTACTGGGAAAGAGATATCATGGTTTAAAGGGAACAGTTGAACACTTTTCTTCATCTATGTGTATCTTCAGCAACCTTCGAATGTGTGTGTGTTAGTCATGTCCGACTCTTCATGACCCCATGGACTGTAGCCCACCAGGCTCTTCTGTCCATGGAATTCTCCAGGAAGGAATACTGGAGTGGGTTTCCATTCCCTTCTCCAGGGGATCTTCCCAACCAGAGATTGAACCTGGGTCTCCTGAATTGTATGCAGATTCTTTACCATCTGAGCCACAGTGTCTTCAATATTTTACAGCATTTTGCTATCTCAGGATGTAGCATCATAGACTGAATTTCAGTTATTTTTCCCCATTACCTAATCTGGTAAAATACTGTAATTTAAAAATAGGTGTTATAGAAAGACATCTGGTTTTATAACTGAAAGGTAAATCCTTCTATTTTAAAATAATATGCTCCATTTTAATTTTTGATGATTTTTACACTGCTAAATCAACATTGATTGTGCCCTTTAATATCATCTTGAATGTAAGAAAATATTAACAGTAAACTGAATCTAACAACTTCAGTTGATCCAAACTTTTCAACTTGTTCTTTCTGCAGAGTTTCCTCTTTATTAAGAATTACTCATCAAAAGTAAAAGAAAATGAAGAAACACTTGCAACACCAAAGGGGATTTTGATGGCCCAAAATGCAAACCATTGCAGTGGCCTAGGCGTCCCAACAACAATTTTCTACTTCTGAAAACATGTAGCTTCCATTTCTTGGCTTCTAAATTAAACAAACAAACAAAAAAGAGTTTTTAATTACCCTTTTTCCCTCTTGAAATTAATGAGTGACCTGAAAGTCAGCAATGTCATTGCCACATCATATAAGCTGTCTCATTCACAGTTGTTTTTTTTTTTTTTGTGGTCTATTTAAAAATTTGAAATATGAGTTCCATACTGACAGCCAAATAAAATAATTAATTGAACTCTTACTAATCCAGAGTGATATTCAAAAAAGTCTTGGTGTTCTGAACTATTATGATAGGTAGGTGACATGATGAAATATTTCGACTGATAACAGAAAGTTGTTTCCAACCTATTTGAATGCATAAATTGCTTTGATTGAGGAGCAGTAAAGAAACTGCAGGTTGACATGTTACTTTCCCAACACTTCAAGTATTAACTGTTCACATAACTGTGGGTATTAATGATATATTCCTTCTCTAATAAAACAGGTTTGGAAGTCCATGTAATTCCTATATTTTCAAGACTTAGAGATTTGCCTTAGTAAAAAATCAATTTTAGAAAAAGAAATAACAAGATTTTTCTCATTAAATGTGTGACTCATTAATAAGGCAACATTAATTTGGGAACATTTTTTTCTCTGGAAATAATATGCATCACTTATTTAGGATATGCTATACATATTTTTACAAAATTTCCTGTGCACAAGTACATTGGGCATTCATGTGAATCTATAAACTTAATTTGAATTATCCTGTCAACATTATAAGTTAATCACTGTTACCTCAACTGTTTTTCAAATGGTGAATTCACATCCAGGATGATAACTAATATCATCTGAGGAACAGCCATCAAACTCATGGCAAATACTCAGAGAAGGGCAAAGGTGTCAACCATTAATACACAAGCACTGAACTGGACAATGGACAGAGGGAAAGCTGTGAAGTATATGCTAGGAGAACCCAGAGCCTTTACCATAAGAGAGAAAACAAGGATTACGTCTGTTACCTCTTCTGTAATTAGGTAATATGTCTGCTCAACCAAGATTCGTTGAAAGCCAACCAAGCGCCAGCTACTATACTAGGAAACCATGGATATCCAGACTAAGAAATATGGTTTCTGCCCTAGAGGATTCTTCAATGAAGTTGAGAAGACCAGAGTACACGAATAATGACAACAATAAAGTACCGTACCGAAAGAATCGACAGGTTTCTCTGGGGGCATAGAAAACGTAGAAAATTTCATTCTCCAACAGGCACTTGTTCTCAGATCTTAATCCTTTAGATTTCTGTTTTCTTCCATGATCCTTTAAATCTTTTCTTCATAATGAAGTCCATATCCTTCTTTGCACACTGATTGTATTAACATCTCTCTTAATTATAGCAGAACAGAGAACCATGGAGCTTCTTGCTTGAACACAATGCAGTTCATGCACACAGACCTTTCCTCATCCTACTCCTCAACTTTTTCTTTTGTCACACAATAATGTGAAAATGCAGATGAACAGTACTCAAACATTCTTCGTTTGCTTGCTCTACTAGTCCTACTTCATTTAAAACAGAAATGGTTCTCAAAAAGAAACTTCTAATAAACACTTTTTCATTTACTCACCAACTATTTACCTTCAATAAATAAGCTGATTCTTGTCCCCATATGTACCTGTGTGGAAGTTTCTTTTCCTGTTATATACACAAAAGTCAAGTTTCTAAGTCTGAAACATAATACTCTATTTCTCAAAACCAAATATCAGCTAACTAATTTTCTTCTTTGTTGACATAACTTAAAGTAAAATAATGATTATTATGTGTCTTGGTCAATCATGCCTTTGTGTACATATAATGTGAGAATAATCACTCTTTTGTAGATGCACTTCAAATGATTATGAGTGAGTATAAACAAATCAATGGATTTGTAAATTAAAAGGCAGAAATAGGCCCAAAACTATTCATACACATCATTGTTGCTGTTTTTTTCTATATAGATGATTTGGTAAAATAGAGTTTTGATGGTGTTCAGTTGCTAAGTTGTGTCCATCTCCTTGAAACCCCATGGATTGCAGCACACCAGAGTTCACTGTCCTACACTATCTTCCAGAGTTTACTCAAACTCATGTTCATTGAGTCAGTGATGCCATCCAAGTATCTCACCCTCTGTCAACCCCTTCTCCTCCTGCCTTCAATTTTTCCCATCATCAGGGTCTTTGCAGTAAGTTGGCTCTTTTCATCAGATGGCCAATGTATCAAGGCTTCAGCTTCAGCATCAGTCCTTCCAAAAAATATTCACGGTTTATTGCCTCTAGGATTGACTAATGTGATCTCCTTGTTGCTTAAGGGACTCTCAAGAGTCTTCTCCAATGAAACGCAGTACAAAAGCATCAATTCTTCAGTGCTTAGCCTTCTTTATGATCCAATTCTTAACATCCATACATGACTACTGGAAAAACTATGCATTTGACTATATGGACCTTTGTCAGCAAAGTGATATCTCTGCTTTTTAAATACACTGTCTAGGTTTATCACAGCTTTTCTTCCAAGGAACAAGCATCTTTTAATTTCATGGCTGAAGTCACTGTCCACAGTAATTTTGGAGCCCAAGAAAATAAAATCTGTTAATATTTATACATTTTCCCCTATCTATTTGATATAAATTGATGGCACAAGTTGCCTAGTCTTAGTTATCTTAGTTCTTTAAATACTGAGTTTGTTTGTTTGTTTTTTAATTTTACTTTACAATACTGTACTGAGTTTTAAACTAGCTTTTTCACTCTTCTCTTTCACCCTCATCAAGAGGCTCCTTAGTTCCTCTTCGTGTTCTGTCATTAGTGTTGTATCATCTGCATATCTGAGATTAAGGTCCCCTGGAAAATGGAATGGCTACCCACTTCAGTATTCTTCCCTGGAGAATTTCATGCACAAAGGAGCCTGGAGGGCTACTGTCCATGTGGTCAGAAAGAGTCAGATACAACTGAGTGATAAGCACTTCCACAAAATAGAATTCAGTAGTAAATAAATATAAGATGCATTTTAAGGTAGTCCAAGCCTCTCCTAGATATCACAATGCATAAAGGCACAACTTTATTTTGACAATTGCTCTACTGAAAACACTTAACCTTTGTTAATGTTATGGACACTTTTTTTTTTTTTAAACTAAATTTATCATGGAAAAAAATTTCAGACTAAATTGAAGAAAGCAGGGAAAACCACTGGGCCTTTCAAGTATGACCTCAATCAAATCCTTTATGATTATTCAGTGGAAGGGACAAATAGATTCAAGGGACTAGATCTGATAGACTGGGTACCTGAAGAACTATAGACAGTAACACTGTACAACAGGTGATGATCAAAATCATTCCCAAGAAAAAGAAATGCAAAAGGAAAAATAGTTGTCTGAGGAAGCCTTACAAGCAGCTGAGAAAAGAGGAGAAGCTAAAAGTAAAAGGACAAAAGGAAAGATATATCCATCGGAATGTAGAGTTCCAAAGAATAGCAAGGAGAGATGAGAAAGCCTTCTTAAGTGAAAAATGCAAAGAAATAGAGGAAGACAATAGAATGGGAAAGACTAGAGATTTCTTTAAGAAAATTAGAAGGGAACATTCCATGCAAAGATGGACACTATAAAGGACAGAAACAGTATGGACCTAACAGAAGCAGAAGATAAGAAGAGGTGGCAAGAGTACACAGAATAATGATACAAAAAAGATCTTCATGACCCAGATAATCATGATGGTGTGCTCACTCACCTAGAGCCAGACATCCTGGAATGCAAAGTCAAGTGGGCCCTAGGAAGCATCACTATGAACAAAGCTAGTGGAGGTGATGGAATTCCAGCTGAGCTATTAGCTTTTAGCTAAATCCTAAAAGATGCTCTTTTTTAAGTGCCAGCAAATTTGGAAAACTCAGCAGTGGCCACAGGACTGGAAAAGGTCAGTTTTCATTCCAATCTCAAAGAAGGGGAATGCTAAAGAATGTTCAAACTACTGCAACATTGCACTCATTTCATATGCTAGTAAAGTAATGCTCAAAATCTTTCCAGCTAGGCTTTAGCAGTATGTGGACTGAGAACTTCCAGATGTACAAGCTGGATTTAGAAAAGGCAGAGGAACCAGAGATTAAATTAACAACATCCATTGGATCATAGAAAAAGGAAGAGTATTACAGAAAAACCATCTACCTCTGCTTCATTGACTATGCTAAAGCCTTTGACTGTGTGCATCACAACAAACTGTGGAAAATTCTGAAAGAGATGGGACTACTAGACCACTTTACCTGGCTCCTGATAAACTTGTATGCAGGTCAAGAAGCAATAGTTAGAACCGGACATGGAACAATAGACTGCCAAAACTGGGCAAGGAGGACATCGAAGCTGTATATTATCACTTTGCTTATTTAACTTCTATGCAGATTACATCATGCAAAATGCTGGACTGGATGGAACATAAGCTGGAATCAAGATTTCTGAGAGAAACTTCAATAATATCAGATATACAGATGACACCACCCTTATGGCAGAAAGTAAAGAGGAACTAAAGAGTCTCTTGATGAAAGTGAAAGAGTGAAAAAGTTGGCTTAAAACTCAACATTGAGAAAACTAAGATCATGGCATCTGGTCCCATCATTTCATGGCAAATAGATGGGGAAACAATGGAAACATTGACAGACTTTATTTACTTGGGGTCCAAAATCACTGCAGATGGTGACTGCAGCCATAAAATTAAAAAACCAACCAACCAACCAAACAAACAAACAAACAAAAAAACACTTGCTCCTTGGAAAAAAAGCTATGGCCAACCTGGGCAGCATATTAAAAAGCAGAGACATTACTTTGCTGACAAAGGTCCATATAGTCAAAGCTATGGTCTTTCCAGTAGTCATGTGTGGATGTGAGAGTTGGACCACATGGCTGAGAGTCAAAGAATTGATACTTTCCAACTGTTTTGTTGGAGAAGACTCTTGAGAGTCCCTTGAATTGCAAGGAAATCACACCAGTTAATCCTACAAGAAATAAACCCTGAATATTTATTGGAAGGACTGATGCTGAACCCTCAATACTTTGGCACCTGATGGTAAGAGCCAACTCATTGGAACAACAGAGGACAAGATGGTTGGATGGCATCACTGACTCAATGAACATGAGTTTGAGCAAGCTCCAGGAGATGGTGAAGTACAGGGAAGCCTGGCATGCTGCAGTCCATGAGGTTTCAGAGTTGGACTCAACTGAATGCCTGAACAACAACAACTTCTTCTTGACATAATGCCACTGCAGAATCTGTGATCCTGGGATGCTTTCTAGAATAGTGTTCTAAGACTTTTTTCACAGCTAATTTGAAATATTATTTTTCATTTGTGATTTATGTTGCTCTACATTCCGACTGATGTATACCTACAAATATAAGTTCCTTATAATTCTGCATTGACGGATGCTTGTAAACCTCCTTTGACAATTTCTATGTCAATATGCTTATGTGCTAATGCCATCTTTAAATCTCTCAACCATTCTCAAAGTGTAAGCTTTCCAAATTAATATTATTATAAAGATAATAATTTAGGAAGCAATATCTATTTAGGATTATAACTACCCAAACATTTTTTGACATTTATATTTTATTGAAGCAGTTTCTTTAAAACTGAATTTCCTAGATGACTAAATTGAAAACTGTTATAGCAATGATTATGTTTTATTTATATTTGAACTGGCACTATCTAGCATAGAGACTCAACAACTACCTTTGGATAAATTAATGGTTATGTGGCAGAAACAATCAGCTATGGATTAGTATTAAAAGTGCTAACCTAGTTGGTATATATTCAAATAATGTAGATGTGAAAAGTTTGGTATTATAATAAAGATACCCTCAGCCCTCCATTGACTCTTCAGTCCAGTGTATTATTTGTCATTTTACACTATGTATCTGGAACCTATGTGACATTGCTAAGATCTGAAATGAAGCCATTTTACTGGAATGTAAGTTAATTTGCCATATGCCCACTAGTCGTGTCAACAAATTCAATTGAAACTTTTTTTTTTTTAAATCTGAAGAAATCTCCTTCCATCTAGCACTTGCAAAAAAATGACCTGTATTAACATAGTAAAGTAAACAATGATCATGTGAGTTAAAATGAATTATTGGAACAAAAGAAATATATTGACATTTTACTCTACCCTGAGGAAATAGCCAATCACTTGAGAAAGGAAAACTCTGAGATAAAAATTCAGTATTCCTTGTAACAATAGTTAAGAATTTATTTTAAAAATAGTTTCAAATGACCAAAGGGGAGAAAACTAGTTTATAAAATCATGGAAATTAATAAATGTGTAATTAAAGTTAATATGATAACATAGTTTATATTGTTCTCTATACTATACAGAGTAAACAAAATATAATAAATACAATCAATAGAAGAAGTTAGACTTTTTCTGGTTTTATGTATCATAAAATACATTATCACACATGTAGTTGTCACTTCTAAATTGGAAGTTTGTTTAATATCACCTACTGATTAAAATTGGGACAATTCACAGAAACAGGTATAAACTGAGCTCCCAAAATCACACACAAAAGCAATACTAGAAAGTTTCCTCAATATGAGGAGACCAAATTTCTCCTAGTACTTATAGAAACAGGCATTCTAAGAACCTGGACTCTAGAAACTCTGTCTTGTTTACAAGCTTTACCCTCAACTTAGGTATCTTGAAAATATACCTGGATGTCATTCTCAACCCACTACCTATTATTTAATATTTTTAAGACTTGATATTAGGCAAGAGTCTGTATAGCAATTATTTTATTGTGCAATTTATTTTTCATTTTGAAAATTTCATGATCTTGAAGGGATAGTCTGTGCCGTGTCAGACACAGGGCTAAGTGTAGTTACAGATTAATAGTCTCAAAGAAGGTCACCACTAGTTGAAAATAAAATAAATAAATTTCATTATGGAAAAATCTGCTGAATGTTATACAGTACCCACTTCCTGTTGTATCACTATCACAAACAACTCTTCAGATACACTTTATCAAGTTCTATGGTGCCTTATTACTTATTTACAAACTTAGTCAAACAAACATTGATATAATTCGTTTGTCTTCCTTCCAAGACTCACTATGGTCCTTTATTTTGTCCCTACTTAAAATAGGGACGTTTGTCTTGTTCACAAGAGTAGCCCAGTAGCCCACACTTAGTTATACAGTGTCTGCCATAACAGCCAGAATGTCATCATCTTCATGGAAATAGTTTAGCTTATATCCTCTTTCTCACTCCACAGTCTCCCATCCAAATTTCCGCTTCCTTAAACAGTATAACACCATTCACCATCCCACATCCTTTGACGATTGTTTTCATATCTTTTACTTTCTCAAGTTACAAATCCATCAGCACTGGACATATCATTGTGTTCTTCTGGACTTATACCATTACTGACTTATCTGTGTATGTGCTCAGTAACATCCAACTCTTTGTGACCCCATGGACTGTATACCTCATCAGGCTCCTCTGTCCATGGAATTTTCCTGTCAAGAATACTAGAATGGGTTGTCATTCCCTACTCCAGGAGAAGTTCCGGAGAAATCAGGAAAAATTCTTACCATTGTTCATATGTATACATATATATTTTTCCTTCTGGTGTTTTCAAGATGTTCTCTTTCTCTTGTTGTTCAGTTGCCAAGTCATTTCCAACTCTTCACATCCCCATGAACTGCAGCACACTAGGCTTCCCTGTCTCTTACAATCTCCCAGAGTTTACACAACTTTATGTCCATTGAATTGCTGATGCCATCAAACCATCTCATCCTCTGTCACCTGCTACTCCTCTTGCCCTCAGCCTTTCCCAGCACCAGTCTTTTCCAATAAGTTGGCTCTTCACATCAGGTGGGCAAAATATTGAAGCTTCAGCATCAGTCCTTCCAAATAGCATTCAGGGTTGATTCCCTTAGTGTTCTACAATTTGATTAACTTTCTTTAATGTGCCTGATGATTCTATTTATGCTGTTTGTGATTGTCTGAGCTATGAAATCTAAATGTAACTTTCATATGATTTTAAAGATTTTAGCATTTTCCTTTAACTTTTTTTTTCTGTCCCAGTTACTTTATTGTTTGATATTGTTCCACCCAGGGCCCTGAAACTTGCTCATTCTTCTTCAATCTTTGTTCCTCTGGTCTTCAGATTAATAATTTCCACATATCTGCTCTAAATTTACTGACTTTTTATTCTGTCATCTGCAATCTGCTAAAACATTCAGTTTTCTTAAATTTTTGTTAGTTCTAGAATTTCTTTTTTATTACTGTCTCCACTTACATGATAAGATTAGCAATTATGATCAATTTGGACCGCTTTTTAGTTTAACTATTCAGAGATGTTTATAATAGATGCTTTAGATTTGTATTTGCTTAGTCTAACCTTTGTGCCATTTCAGGCTTGTTTTCTGTTAACTGGTTTCTCATGATTATTTGTAATGTCTTATTTCATACACATATATAATCACATAGCTTTATATTTCTAATGATGTCTTTGTATGGTCATTGATTTGGGAGTAAACAACAGCTTTACTGAGATAAACTTAACATATCATATAATTCAACCATTTATTTAAACAACAGTGCTTCTTACTATATTCACAGACTTTGCCATCCCTGTACCCAATTTAAGAACATTTTCATCACCCCTAAAAGAAACCATATACCCTTTTGCAGTCAAGCTCCTCATTTTCCTCCACTAATTTACTCTTATCCTCTACAGATTTGCTTATTCTAGACACTTAATATAAAGGAAATCATATGATATGTGGTCTTTCACAACCATTTTTTTCACTTGGCATGATGTATTCAATGTTCATCCATGTTGTAGCATGTGTCAGTACTATATGTTTTGTAGTATTTAAAACAGGAGATAATATTAATTTTGTCAAATAAAGTCATTTAAAATGTCCCAAAGTCTTTGTCACGTACTTCTTAATTTTGTTGAGACATTTTAACACACACACGAAAGGGAGAAGATAACCAACAAGGTCCTAGTGTATAGCACAGGAACTGCTCAATGTTATGTGGCAGTCTGGATTGGAGGGGAGATTGGGGAGAATGGATGGATGCATATGTATGGCTGAGGCCCTTGCTGTCCACCTGAAACTGTCACAAAGTTATTAATTGACTATATTCCAATATAAAATTTAAAAAGTAATTTTTTAAAAATGAAAAACATAAACCCTAATGAAGGGTTGTGATATGTTGATTAAATTTAGCCACAGGAAAAATAGCATTTCTTTCTTAGTGTGGGTCATTAAAAAAATTCCATTGACTTAACTTTTGTCCCCTACCTTCAGAAAACAGGTATATATACCTCAACAAAGGCAATATTGTGCTTCCTTAATAGAAACTTAGGTAACATGGGAAATTCCCATGGCTGTTCAAAAGGGTGGGGATCCCTTCTCACCTGTAAAAGGAAAGTTGGACCAGATGATTTATCTATTACTCCACTGCTTCACTTTTTTTTTTTTGTTTGTTTGTTGCTGTTTTTAATTCCAGGCAGTGAACTAAGCTGGGACTGCAAAAAAGAAATTCAAAGATGATGTACTATAGAGCAGTCATGGGTCATGCGGATAAAAATTATTAGTTTCTGAATCAGTTCTGATGAGATGGATGAAACTGGAGCCAATTATACAGAGTGAAGTAAGCCAGAAAGAAAAACACCAATACAGTATACTAACACATATATATGGAATTTAGGAAGATGGCAATGACGACCCTGTATGCAAGACAGGAAAAAAGACACAGATGTGTATAACGGACTTTTGGACTCAGAGGGAGAGGGAAAGGGTGGGATGATTTGGGAGAATGGGAATTCTAACATGTATACTATCATGTAAGAATTGAATCGCCAGTCTATGTCTGACGCAGGGTGCAGCATGCTTGGGGCTGGTGCATAGGGATGACCCAGAGAGATGTTGTGGGGAGGGAGGTGGGAGGGGGGTTCATGTTTGGGAACGCATGTAAGAATTAAAGTTTTAAAATTTAAAAAATAAAAAACTAAAAAAAAAAATTATTAGTTTCACCATCTTTGGGGGTCAGGCTTCCCAAAAGAGGTGCTACCTGGGAAGCGTATGCCAGCCAAGGCAAGACCTCAAAGCTGAATTGGAGCCCAGGCAGCTGCATGTAAGTTCTATGCAAAGGAAGGAGGATTGTACCTATGAGATGAGCTGCAGCTGGGCTTTTCAGCAGAGAAGCAAAACTGAGCCTCATCAGGTCAGCCCCACCCAGACTGAGCCAGGCAAATTCAAGGGAGGGACTCCAGCAAAGGTCCAAGGAGAAATGTGCAGCCTTACAGCCTGAAAGGAGGGGCCGAGTTCCAGGCAGTTTTGAAGCAGAAACACTAGGAAAGGGCACTCACCACCTGTGTGAGCTCCATCAAAGATCTGACTTCTTTCCTCAGGGCTGTACCCCGTTTCCTCCCATCATCACACCATCATACCTCCTTTTTCTGATCTTCTTAGAGTTCCGAGTGATACCAGGCCTGGACATCCACCCTCGGTGGCACTGCGGAGCTTTCCTTAGGGAAAACTGAGTCAGTCAACCATACAAGTCCTCAGGCAGCCTGAGATCCCCAGTGATCTAGCGAGTTGAGAGGCCAGATTTGTACAGGTGCATTGGCCCCAGTCTCTCTCTCTCTCTCTCTTTTTTTTTTTTAAGGAACAAATTAATATGCCTTTGTACTTTCCTCTTGGGTTAATGGTCATTTGCATTGTTTCCACTTCATGACTATTATGAATGAATGATCGTCCATGTGTAAGTTTCTATGAACATGTTCTTTCTTTAAGTTAATTAATTTGTTTTAATTGGAGGCTAATTACTTTACAATATTATGGTGGGTTTTGCCATACATTGACATGAATCAGCCACGGGTATACATGTGTCCACCCATTCAGAAACTCCCTCCCATCTCCCTCCACATCTCACCCCCCTGGGTTGTCCCAGTGCACCGGCTTTGAGTACCCCGTTTCATGCATCGAACTTGTACTGGTGATCTATTTCACATATGGTAATATACATGTTTCAATGCTATTCTTTCAAATCATCCCACCCTCACCTTGTTCCACAGAGTCCAAAAGTCTGTTCGTTGTATCTGTGTCTCTTTTGCTGTCTCATATATAGGGTCATCATTACCATCTTTCTAAATTCCAATATACTGTATTGGTGTTTTTCTTTCTGACTTACCTCACTCTGTATAATAGGCTCCAGTTTCATCCACCACATTAGAACTGATTGAAATGTGTGTGTTTTTTTTTTTAAATAGCTGAGTAATATTCCATTGTGCGTTGTACCACAGCTTTCTTATCCATTCATCTGCTGATGGACATCTAGGTTGCGTCCCTGTCCTGGCTATTATAAACAGTGCTGCGATGAACATTGGGGTACATGTGTCTCTTTCAATTCTGGTTTCCTCGGTGTGTATGCCCAGCAGTGGGATTGCTGGGTCATATGGCAGTTCTATTTTCAGTTTTTAAACACTGTCTAACACCATACACAAAAATAAAGTCAAGATGGGTTGAACACCTAAATGTAAGACCAGAAACTAAAACTCCTAGAGGAAAACATAGGCAAAACACTCTCTGGCATAAATTTCAGCAAGATCTTCTATGAACATGTTATTTCTCTTGGGTAGACACCTAGGAATAATACTGCTAAATTATATAGTAACTCTCCTTTTTCGTTCATTTGTTTTTTGAAGAATTGCCAGGCTGTTTTTTGGAGACACTGTCTTATTCTGCATTCCCAACAGCAATGTATGAAAGTTTTAATTTCTCCATCTCTTCACTTGCTGTCTTACTTTTTGATCATAGCCATCTTATTGGGGCTGAAGTTGTATCTCATTATAGTTTGATTTGCATTTCCCTGATAGCTAAAGATGTTGAGGATCTTCTCATATGCATATTGGCCATTTGTATTGTTCTGAATATCTATTCAGAATGTTTGCTTCTGTTTAACTGAGTGTTTTGTATTTTCATTAAGTTGCAAGAGTTCTTTATATATTCTGGATAGAAAAGTTTCCCATCAGAAATACGAATTTTAGTATTTTCTTCCATTCAGTGGATTGTCTTTGCGCTTTCTTGATGAGATGTCACAAAGCATAGAGATGTTTACTTTTTTTAAAAAAAATCCAATCAATCTATTTCTTTTTGTCTTAATGCTTGTGCTTTTGTTGTCATATCTAAGAAACCATTGCCTACTACAAGGTGATGAATGCTTACACCTGTTTTCTCTCAAGTGTTATGTATTTTTTAACATTCATTTAGATCTTTGATTCACTTTGAATTGATTTTTGTATTTGATGTGAGGTAGGAGCCTAACTTTGTTTTCAGATGTAGTTATCCAGGTGTCTCACCACTATTTGTGGAAAAGACAATCCTTACCTCACCAAATCATCTTGGCACATCTGTTGGTGATAGTTTTTGTTTTGTGGTTGTTCATTTGTTGTTCTGTTGATAAGTCATATCCAATTCTTTGTAACCCTATGTAAGCATGCCAGGTTTCCCTGTCTTTCACTATCTCCTAGATTTTGCTCCAACTCACATCCATTGAGTCAGTGATGCCATCCAGCCATCTCATCCTCTGTTGTCCCCTTCTCCTCCTGCCCCCAATCCCTCCCAGCATCAGAGTCTTTTCCAATGAGCCAACTCTTAGCATGAGGTGGCCAAAGTATGGAGTTTCAGCTTCAGCATCATTCCTTCCAAAGAAATCCCAGGGCTGATCTCCTTTAGAATGGACTGGTTGGATCTCCTTGCAGTCCAAGGGACTCTCAAGAGTCTTCTCCAACACCACAGTTCAAAAGCATCAATTCTTTGGTGCTCAGCCTTCTTCAAAGTTCAACTCTCACATCCATACATGACCACTGGAAAAACCATAGCCTTGACTAGACGGAACTTTGTTGGCAAAGTGATGCCTCTGCTTTTGAATATGCTATCTAGGTTGGTCATAACTTTCCTTCCAAGGAGTAAGCATCTTTTAGTTTCATGGCTGCAGTCACCATCTGCAATGATTTTGGAGCCCCCCAAAATAAAGTCTGACACTGTTTCCACTGTTTCCCCATCTATTTCCCATGGAGTGATGAGACCAGATGCCATGATCTTCGTTTTCTGAATGTTGAGGTTTAAGCAAACTTTTTACTCTCCTCTCTCATCAAGAGGCTTTTTAGTTCCTCTTCACTTTCTGCCATAAGGGTGGTGTCATCTGCATATCTGAGGTTATTGATATTTCTCCCAGCAATCTAGTGATACTCAAATTCCATGTTTCATCTTCCCTAAGGATTTATCTTTTTTAGACTTGGATTTGGGCTTTTAGGATATCATTCTTTTTTTAAGGTATTTCTGGCATCTCAGTTTACATGTGAAGGATATCTCTTCAGTGGTATGGCCATATGTCACCAGACGGTGCTTTTATGTGCCTTTCCCCCTGACCAGCACCACTCCCTTGCTTCTCAACCCTGTAGAGGCTGGTATCCAACAAGTCCTGAGTAGTCTCATGTTCTGGAGAAGGCAATGGCAACCCACTCCAGTACTCTTGCCTAGAAAATCCCATGGATGGAGGAGCCTGGTAGGCTGCCGTCTATGGGGTTGTACACAGTTGGGCATGACTGAAGCGACTTGGCAGCAGCAGCAGCAGTCTCATGTTCCTCAAAAGTCCCAGCCCTTGTGCCCTGGCAGGTGTCTCAGCTTGACCTGTTTTGCTCCCTCTGCATAGGACAGACCTTTTTGATGCTTCCCTCTGTGGACAGACTCCAGCCACTTCACTCTAGTCACTGTCTCCTCAGCTTTGTAGGACTGTGTGTGCTCTTTTGGGAACTCAGCTCTGAGCTGTGGTTCTCGGGGAATTGTCCATAGACATGAAGGTGGGACTATACAGAGCTAAACTTTTCAGTTTCCCTTTATGTAAGGATCATAGCTTTGTGCTTTCTGTTGCACATTGCCTAAAAACAGCTGTCTTCTCTTATCATTATAGTGAAATGGCTAGTCTGGGCACCAATCACTCCTTTAAGGCTATCTGGTATAGATTAAAAAAAAAAAAAACACTACAATGGGAATATATTTCTTTCATTTCTCTGAATGTTCAGGATCACAAAGTAATATCACTTATCCTGAGTATTCATTCGATGCACCTTTTGTTATAATAAAATCTTCCACCACACGTTTAGTATCTTAGAAATTTTTTGATAATTTTGCATTGAAGAGACAGCTTTGTACATTTTGTAAGATTCTAAGAGAGTTATAATTCTGAAGTGGCCTTAAAAATTACAGAATATCTCTTTCAATAGCAAAAAATCTAAGGTAAACTGAAAAATTCCTGATATAAATTAGCTGAATTATTTGAATGCAATTCAAAGCACTACAAAGAACCTACTAAAGAGTGCAAATAATACTGTTACAAGAATCATAACGAGGGGGAAATTATTCTAAAGAAGTAGAGTGCTCAGCTGGAGGAGATAATTAGGTAATGAATGGTTAATTGGTAGAGTATGAAGTTGGTGTGTAGGTATATTAAAGTAGATTAAAAAGTCTCAAGAGAGTCAAAGCAAAGGAGAAAGCAATCTAGCATATTAACCAGTATCCGCCCTCCACAATTCTTAGACATATATAAGAGCATAATCTTTCAGGGAGAAAATGGATACAATTCATTTATTCACTAAATGGAGAAAACCGTGAAAATTATTTGGAAGCATTAACATTATGAAAATAATGTCATTGAGAAATTAATTAAATAGATACATAATTTGACTTGACTCTCATATCTTTAATAAAGAACACTAAATCTTTTAAAGTGAAAGACCAGCACCCTGAGGTTAAAAAGTTAGCACTGAAAAGAATTACTCAACACAGGCAAGCAGAAGATTCCCATAAACTAAACAAATAGCTACACACCAGGCCACAACCATCATCCCCAAATGCTGGACTGTGATAGAAACAGTCTAGTAGCATAGAAACATGTTCTCTTCCAGTCATTCCCTTTTGTAGTATTTTCTTATCTATGACACATAGTAAATGGTCAAGTCATTCAAAATTCTCCTTGCTAAGGAATGATTTCCTTATATCCCACCAACTCTAGTTTCTCTGAACTCTAAAGTGCTAGCACTCCTGATCAGATCTCCAGGACTTGTGTACAAAATAAGACAGCCTATCTGTAGAGTTGTCAGGAAAAACACAGGCAGCCCCGTGTAGGGAAAGAGCAAATTATCCAAGACAGCAATGGTCAGGCTCTCTCGCCCCAGGTCTTCTCACTCTCGGCCCATGTTTTGTAAATGCATGGTTATGTAACAGCTGAGCTCACGTATAGCACTGCACATGCCCGTCACAGGTACTCACTTGACCATGGGCTGCTTTTGTTCTGTAAGGATCTATCAGCTCCACCTGGAAAGCCCTTTGAGGCTGTGTTGTGTTGGGGTCTGTTGTGTCATGTCATGTCATGTCAAGTCTGCTTCTACGGCTCCTGTGCCAGCCAGGTGAGAACAAACGTGTCTGCAGTTCCTATGGCTCCTTGCAGCTTTCTCCCAGCCTCTTAAGTCATGGCTTGCCTACCACTGGTTCAAGGAACCGTGTGCACAGTGAGATACAGCAAGAGACCCAGTTAAACTGTATTTCAGATAAACAACTTTTGGGGGAAGTGTATAAACATGCTAAATATTACATGGGACACACTTCCACTATAACTTTTTCATTGTTTAGTAGAAGTTCCAGTTTCACTTAATGTCCTATACTTTTATAATTGAATCTGGCAAATCGACCTATTCAGGAAATGTGTGACAGCTTGGTCAGCGGTGGCAACTGGAAGTTGAGACTGCAGCTTTAGAGTCAGAGAGACTTAGGTTCTTATATAAGAACTGCTTTCAAGAGACATTTATTGGGTGTAATTATTTTTTTCAAATATAACAGGGAAATTTAGTCCTTGGAATACGGAATGAAGCAGGGCAAGGCTAATAGAGTTTGGCCAAGAGAAAGCACTGGTCATACCAAACACCCTCTTCCAACAACACAAGAGAAGACTCTACACATGGACATCACCAGATGGTCAATACTGAAATCAGACTGATTATATGTTAGCAGCCAAAGATGGAGAAGGTCTATAGAGTCAGCAAAAATAAGACTGGGATCTGACTGTGGCTCAGATTATGAACTCCTTATTGCCAAATTCAGACTTAAATGGAAGAAGGTAGGGAACACCCCTATCATTCAGGTATGACCTAAATCAAATCCTTTATGATTATACAGTGGAAGTGAGAAGTAGACTTAAGAGACTAGATCTGATAGATAGAGTTCCTGATGAACTTTGGACAGAGGTTCCTGACATTGTACAGGAGACAGGGATCAAGACCATCCCCATGGAAAAGAAATGCAAAGAAGCAAAATGGCTGTCTGGGGAGACCTTACAAATAGTTGGGAAAAGCAAAGGAGAAGAGGAAAGATATAAGCATATGAATGCAGGACTCCAAAGAATAGCAAGGAGAGATAAGAAAGCCTTCTTCAGCAATCAATGCAAAGAAATAGAGGAAAACAACAGAATGGGAAAGAGTAGAGACCTGTTCAGGAAAATTAGAGATACCAAGGGAACATTTCATGCAAAGATGGGCTCCATAAAGGAGAGAAATGGTATGGACCTAACAGAAGCAGAAGATATTAAGAAGAGGTGGCAAGAATACACGGAAGAACTGTACAAAAGAGAGCTTCATGACCAAGAAAATCACGATGGCATGATTACTCACCTGGAGCCAGACATCCTAAAATGTGAATTCAAGTGGACCCTGGAAAGCATCACTACGAACAAACCTAGTGGGGGTGATGGAATTCCATTGAGCTATTTCAAATCCTGAAAGATGATGCTGTGAAAGTACTGCACTCAATATGCCAGCAAATTTGGAAAACTCAGCAGTGGCCTCAGGACTGGAAAAGGTCAGTTTTCATTCCAATCCGAAAGAAAGGCAATACCAAAGAAAGCTCAAACTACCACACAATTGCACTCATCTCACAGGCTGGTAAAGTAATTCTCAAAATTCTCCAAGCCAGGCTTTAGCAATACGTGAACCGTAAAATTCCATATGTTCAAGCTTGTTTTAGAAAAGGGAGAGTAACCAGAGTTCAAATTGCCAACATCCGTTGGATCATCGAAAAAGCAAGAGAGTTCCAGAAAAAACATCTATTTCTGCTTTCTTGACTATGCCAAAGCCTTTGGCTGTGTGGATCACAATAAACTGTGGAAAATTCTGAAAGAGATGGGAATACCAGACCACCTGACCTGCCTCTTGAGAGACCTGTATGCAGGTCAGGAAGCAACAGTTAGAACTGGACCTGGAACAACAGACTGGTTCCAAATAGGAAAAGGAGTATGTCAAGGCTGTATATTGTCACCCTGCTTATTTAACTTATTTTCAGAGTACATCATGAGAAACCCTGGGCTGGAAGAAGCACAAGCTGGAATCAAGGTTGCCGGGAGCAATACCAATAACCTCAATATGCAGATGACGGCGCCCTTATGGCAGAAAGAAAAGAGTAACTAAAAAGCCTCTTGATGAAAGTGAAAGAGGAGAGTGAAAAAGTTGGCTTAAAGCTCAGCATTCAGAAAATGAAGATCATGGCATCTGGTCCCATCACTTCATGGGAAATAGATGGGGAAACTGTGGAAACAGTGTCAGACTTTATTTTTCTGGGCTCCAAAATCACTGCAGATGGTGATTGCAGCCATGAAATTAAAAGACGCTTACTCCTTGGAAGGAAAGTTATGACCAACCTAGATAGCATATTCAAAAGCAGAGGCATCACTTTGCCAACAAAGTTCCATCTAGTCAGTGTTATGGTTTTTCCAGTGGTCATGTATGGATGTGAGAGCTGGAGTGTGAAGAAGGCTGAGCACTGAAGAATTGATGCTTTTGAACTGTGGTGTTGGAGAAGACTCTTGAGAGTCCCTTGGACTGCAAGGAGATCCAACCAGTCCATTCTAAAGGAGATCAGTCCTGGGTGTTGTTTGGAAGGAATGATGCTGAAGCTGAAACTCCAGTACTTTGGCCACCTAATGTGAAGAGTTGACTCATTGGAAAAGACTCTGATGCTGGGAGGGATTGGGGACAGGAGGAGAAGGGGACGACAGAGGATCAGATGGCTGGATGGCATCACTGACTCAATGGACATGAGTTTGTGCGAACTTCAGGAGTTGGTGATGGACAGGGAGGCCTGGCATGCTGCAATTCATGGGCCACAAAGAGTCAGACACAACTGAGTGACTGAACTGAACTGAAGTGATGGTATGCTTAATATTCTTGCTTGCAAGGATTCAAAGAATGTTTTATTTTATTTTTTTTTAATTTTTATTTTTACTTTATTTTACTTTACAGTACTGTATTGGTTTTGCCATACATTGACATGAATCCACCACGGGTGTACATGAGTTCCCAATCCTGAACCCTTCCTCCCACCTCCCACCCCATATCATCTCTTTGGATCATCCCCGTGCACCAGCCCCAAGCATCTCGTATCCTGTATTGAACATAGACTGGCGATTCGTTTGAACTCAAAGAATGTTTTAAAAGGTAACATGATAACAGTGCTAAGTTCTTACATATAGTAACCCCTCAGTAAATATAAGCTATTTATAAAATACTACAATAGTTAATATGTAAGTATTATTCATGAAAAGTTAGAAAATATATACTTATTTTTCTTTCTAATGTCCAAAGATAGTTTCCTCAACATATTACTTTTCTATTAAGATATTTTGAAGTTCCCTTTACCATCACAATATTTCATTCAAGACTTCTCACAATCTTAATACCTACAAACAGTTTGAGCCATTACAGATCAAATAATCCTCTCAAAACTGAAGATCAGTGAACTAGGTTCATTTTTTTCCCTCTCTTTTCTTCATGTGAATTTACTGAATTGTTTGTATAAGTCTGTGTGTAACCATACATTTAAAACAACTGTTATTAAGCATAGATCATGAATCTATTAAAATATTGGTTTATCTCAATCTGGCATATGTATCAAGTCTAAAACTACATATAGTGCACATTGGAGTATGTAAATTAATATTTTATTTTAGCCTGTATAAAAAAAAGGATGGAAAATCAAAAATAGTTTGCAGTCAATTAACAACATCTGCTTCAATTCCTTATTTCCACAAGACCCAGTTATCAGCACCAGAATCTTCTCCTCATTCATGATTCCTCCTACTTCCTCATCCTTTGCTTCTATGACTTTCTTAATGGACTTTACCAAACACACATATCTGAAGTTTACCAATGTTTCTCCCACCACCCCCCCCCCAACTAAAATAACTTTGTTGCATCATTCTTATTTACACGTGGCTTTTGTTCACATATTATGACTCTACCAGTTCTCCACATGGAAGCCAGGATGATTTGTTCAACTGCCCTGCTAACACTCTTTTGTGTCTCTTCAATACTCCCAAAATAAGTTAACATTCTACATCATGACTTATAAAGCCCTCATAATCTTTTATTTGCCTTTCTCTGCAGAATTATGTCTTAATCTCTTGCCACATACTCTTTCCTCTAACTACTCTTGATTTTTAAAAATTTGTCCAAAATACTGCATTTATGCTAAGATACTATAGTTGCGTCCAACTCTTTGCAACCCTATGGACCATAGACTGTCAGGCTCCTCTGTCCTTGGGATTCTCCAGACAAGAATATTGGAGTGGTTTGCCATGCCATCCTTCAAAGGATCTTCCCAACCCAGGGATCGAAACTGTGTCTCTTACATCTCCTGCATTGGCAGCTGGGTTCTTTACCACCAGCACCCACCTGGGAAGCCCCCAAAATAAAACAACTCTGATCTATAGAAATTAAATGAAATATTGAATTGGCCAAAGTTTGGTGAGTTCAGTTTTTCCATACATCTTATGAAAAAACCTGACCAAACATTTTGGTCAATCCATTAGAAATAACAGATTTTGTAAACGATTGAAACCAGTTTCAAGTCAATAATAAACAAGTTTGTAGATTACCCTGTATGTATACTACTTCCTTCAACATTTAGACATTTAAAAGTTGTTTTACAATGAAGTAGTCAGGAATATGGCCTTCCCTGGTGGCTCAGTGGTAAAGAAAATGTCTACCAATGGAGGAAATGTGGGTTCCATCCATGGGTTGAAAAGTTCTGGAGGAGGAAATGGCATTCTTGCCTGAGAAATCCCATATACAGAGGAGCCTGATGATCTATGAGTCAGTCGGATACTACCTATGGCTAAACACACCAAGAGTAAAGAATTAGCTTTCAGTTCAGTTCAGTCGCTCAGTCATGCCTGACTCTTTGCGACCCCATGAATCACAGCACGCCAGGCCTCCCTGTCCTTCACCAACTCCCAGAGTTCACTCAGACTGATGTCCATCGAGTCAGTGATGCCATCCAGCCATCTCATCCTCGGTCGTGCCCTTCTCCTCCTGCTCCCAATCCCTCCCAGCATCAAAGTCTTTTTCAATGAGTCAACTCTTCACATGAGGTGGCCAGAGTACTGGAGTTTCAGCTTTAGCATCATTCCTTCCAAACAACACCCAGGACTGATCTCCTTTAGAATGGACTGGTTGGATCTCCTTGCAGTCCAAGGGACTCTCAAGAGTCTTCTCCAACACCACAGTTCAAAAGCATCAATTCTTCAGCGCTCAGCCTTCTTCACAGTACCACCTTCACATCCACACATGACCACTGGAAAAACCATAGCCTTGACTAGATGGACCTTTATTGGAAAAGTAATGTCTCTGCTTTTGAATATGCTATCTAGGTTGGTCATAACTTTCCTTCCAAGGAGTAAGAGTCTTATAATTTCACGGCTGCAGTCACCATCTGCAGTGATTTTGGAGCCCAGAAAAGTAAAATCTGACACTGTTTCCACTGTTTCCCCATCTGTTTCCCATGAAGTGATGGGACCAGATGCCATGATCTTCGTTTTCTGAATGTTGAGCTTTAAGCCAACTTTTTCACTCTCCTCTTTCACTTTCATCAAGAGGCTTTTTAGTTACTCTTTACTTTCTGCCATAATGTGGTGTCATCTGCATATCTGAGGTTATTGATATTGCTTCCAGCAATCTTGATTCCAGCTTGTGCTTCTTCCAGCCCAGGGTTTCTCATGATGTACTCGGCATAGAAGTTAAATAAGCAGGGTGACAATATACACCCTTGACATACTCCTTTTCCTATTTGGAAACTGTCTGTTGTTCCATGTCCAGTTCTAACTGTTGCTTCCTGACCTGCATATAGGTTTCTCAAGAGGCAAGTCAGGTGGTCTGGTATTCCTATCTCTTTCAGAATTTTCCACAGTTTATTGTGATCCGCACAGTCAAAGGCTTTGGCATAGTCAAAAAAGCAGAAATAGATGTTTTTCTGGAATTTGCTTTTGTTTTTGATGATCCAACAGATGTTGGCAATTTGATCTCTGCTTCCTCTCCCTTTTCTAAAACCAGCTTGAATATCTGGAAGTTCATGGATCACGTATTGCTGAAGCCTGGCTTGGAGAATTTTGAGTTTTTACTAGCATGATTTTGAAATAGCGGAATTCCATCACCTCCACTAGAGTGATGCTTCCTAAGGCCCACTTGACTTCACATTCCAGGATGTCTGGCTCTAGGTGAGTGATCACACCATCGTGATTCTGTTAGGTCCATACCATTTTCTGTCCTTTAGGGCATTGATTGCTCCTGCTAAACTCACAGATGCTTAGACTGGGGCCTGCCACTGAATTTCATGCCGAAATGAGTTCATGATCTGACCAAGCTCCTACTGTACAGCTCAACAAAAAGCTTGACTTGAACTGTTGGCTCAGTATTTGTTCACTCTCTGGAAGGTCTGGAAACTGAGGTCAGCAGCATGAGGGAACAACCACATTTGGGCTCCACAATCACTGCAGATGGTGACTGCAGCCATGAAGTTAACAGATACTTGCTCCTTGGAAGAAAAGCTATGACCAACCTAGACAGCATATTAAAAAGCAGAGACATGCTCTGTCTAGTGGTGTAGTCATGTATGGATGTGAGAGTTGGACTATAAAGAAAGTTGAGACTGAATAATTGATGCTTTTGAACTGTGGTGTTGGAGAAGACTTTTGAGAGTCCCTTGGACTGCAAGGAGATCTAACCAGTCCATCTTAAAGGAAATCAGTCCTGAGTATTCATTGGAAGGACTGATGTTGAAGCTGAAACTACAAAGTTCAGCCACCTGAAGGGAAGAACTGATTCATTGGAAAAGACCCTGATGCTGGGAAGGACTGAAGGCAGGAGGAAAAGGGGCTGACAGAGGATGAGATGGTTGAATGGCATCACTGACTCAATGGACATGAGTTTGAGTAAACTCCAGGAGTTGATGATAGACAGGGATGACTGGCATGCTGCAGTCCATGGCATTGCAAAGAGTCGGACACGACTGAGTGACTGAACTGAACTGACAGGTCCTGATGAGAATTCTGGATTCCAAGGCCCAGATAAGCTTCCCAGTTGGCAATACTCCACATATTGTCACACATTGTTGCCCAGAAATTTAGTACTATGGCTCCACTTGGAGTGACAACTGGAAATTATGTGTGGGTTCCTCTCAATGTATCTGTTTCCTTGGCAGATTTTAATCTGTATGTGCTCAGCTGCTCAGTTGTGTCCAACTATTTATGACTTCATGGACTGCGTAGCCTGCTTGGTTCCTGTATCTGTGGGGTTTTCCAGGCAAAGTACTGGAGCGGGTTGCTATTTCCTGCTCCAGGGGATCTTCCTAATCAAGGATCAAATCTATGTCTCTAGATCGGCAGCTGCATCACCTGGGAAGCCCTCAATCTGTATCATTTCACTGTGATAAGCCTTAGGTGAGGTGAGGTGAGGTGAAGTCGCTCAGTCGTGTCCGACTCTTTGTGACCCCGTGGACTGTAACCTACCAGGCTTCTCTGTCCATGGGGTTCTCCAGGCAAGAATACTGGAGTGGGTTACCATTTTCTTCTCCAGGGGTGATAAGCCTTAACTGTGGGTATAATGGCTTTCAGGGAGTCTGTGAGTCCTAATGAATTATCAAAACTGAAGGTGACCTTAAAGACAGTCATACTTGCAATTGATGTCAAAGTTAGGGTGATTCTAGGGGGTTATTCCCTACCTTCATAATAATATATTAAGGAAGGTCAGTTTTCTTCTGCAGAACATATATGTATGTGTATTTATGTTCATGTATGTATTAATTAACAGATCTTTCCAGTACCCAAAGAATGTTTCCTCAAGATACCTGTTGTATTAGATGTTAGAGCCTTACTTTACCATCCATCCCCCTTATACCAGACCCCAATAAATCACTATTGATAACTTTACACTAATATGACTGTATAATTATATAGTATATACCTACTACATTATGAATTCCTTGGCAGCTGGGACTTTAGTCATTTCATTTTAGAATATTTAATTTTAAGCATACGACACATTTACAGGCAAATTTTGAGTATCAATAACTTTGTTGAATAATGAATGAATCTATAGAACCATTACAAATTCAAAATCATTTAAGTCAGATTTTGATCATGTGACAAACAGAACTTCCAATTCATAATACTCAAACACAACTTTTACAGAAAGCTGAAATAATACAGCTTGAGTTTTAGTGATGTTTATGGCCTCCAGGTTTCTTTTTAATCCTTTTTCCCAATCACAATTAATGAAATTCTAAACCATTCAGCATGAAATTTAATATAAATTTCAGAGTGTAAATGTATTTATGCCAGTTATCTTGTTGGATCAGTGCTCAAGTTCACATTTATCCCGTCACAACACTAGTCAGGAGAATTCTAATGAATCCTGATTTCTGGCACCCAGTTATTCACATCATTGTGTAATACTTATGCTTGAGTGTGAGTGGAACATGTGATTTGATTCTAATCAACAGAACATAAGAGAAACAATAAGTCAAGAAATTTTGCAGATGTAATTCAAGTCCTACTCAGGTGATTATAAGGTACTCAAAGGGATATTTCCCCAGGTGAAGTCTAGGAGTATCTTAAAGTAGAGTATCAATGCTTAGCATGCACCTCTCTTGCTGGCCATGAAGAAGTAAATGTTTAGAAGTACATGGAGAGGGGGTCCCTCTGGGAGCTAAGGACCTCAGGCTTGTCACTGAAGAAAAAACTGATTTCTGCTCCCACCCTGAGAGAGTTGGAAAATGAATCCCAAAGTCTATTTTTTAAATCTCTTGGCAGCAGTGTGCCAAATGTGGGATATTAATTCCCCAACCAGGGATTGAATGCACTTCCTGCTTTGGCAGCTCAGAGTCTTAATCACTGGACCTCTAGGGTAATCCTAAACCCCAATCTCTAGATGAGAACCCATTCCAGGCAATATCTGGATTTCAGCCTTGTGAGACCCTAGGCAGAGGAACCAGTGAAACTCTGCTTGGACTTGCCAGCCAAGGAAACTGTAAGCTAATAAAGGTATGTTTAAAAAAAATTAAAATAAGCAAAAAAAATTAAATAAATGCATGTTGTGGTCACCCACTAAGTTTGTGGTAATTTGTTTTGCAGCTTAGAAAACAAATGCAACCACTTTACTGCAATGCAGGAATAGTAATACTTTCTCTTGCAAACAGGTCATTTATCTCTTCTAAGCTTTATTTATTGCCCCTCCTACCTAAGAAATATTAAGTTAGACCCAGTATAGATTAAAGAAATATATATTTTATTATTGCTTAATTTTCTCTTATATCTGTATCTTTTTTCCAATTTAAATTATAAATATCTGCAATGTTTATCATTATTTGTATTCAAGATCACTTAGCCCTTGGATAAGCTCATGATGGTATGCAATAAATATTTGTTGATTATAGAAACAAAAAAATATAAGAGAAAACCAGTTAATTTTTAATTTTATAATGAAATGTAACAGTGGTTTAAATATAAAAAGATAAAGTAGTTAATTGGCTAGTTTGTAATGCTAGTAAATTTAAATGAAATAAAATGATATATTTTCCTGTTGTCTTTCTTCATTTAGATTCATGTACAAATCCTATATTCAGAATATTTACTTAATTTTAATAATATATATCCTTACATTTTCATATTAATTTCCTCTCATCCCATCTTTTTCAATTCATAGATTAGTTAAATTTAAAGTTTTTTTAATTAAAAATTTTAATTTTAAATTTAAATTAAAAATATCAGTTAAATTTAAATTTAAAAATTAGAACACCATTCTGTTTTTTTAAAATTTTCATCAGAAAATTGTGATATATAACATGAATTTGGATATTTTGTGTGTAGCAATATTTCTGTTATAGTGCTGTGAAACACTTTCTGTGAATATAAGCTAGATATTATAACATGAGATAAGAATAAACTTTGGGAAATATTTATTTATTTATTTATTTTTAAATTTTAAAATCTTTAATTCTTACATGCGAAATATTTAAAGTCTGGTTCAATTGCATATGATGGGGTATTTTGAAACTGAATTAGTATTTTACTTGTATTTAATACTTTGGCCACTTCATGTGAAGAACTGCCTTGCTGGAAAAGACCTTAATAAAAGGAAAGATTGAAGGCAGGAGGAAAAGGGGATGATAGAGGATGAGATGGTTGGATGGCATCACTGACTCAATGGACATGAGTTTGAGCAGGCTCTGGGAGTTGGTGACGGACAGGAAAGCCTGACGTCCTACAGTCCATGGGGTCACAAAGAGTCGGACACAACTGAGGGACTGAACTGAACTGAACTGAATAAACTTGATTTTTCTCTTCTTGTCTGAATATTGTTATTTAGTTGCTAGGTCATGTCCATCCCTTTTGCGACCCCCAGGACTGAAGCCCACCAGGCTCCTCAGTCCATGGGATTTCCCAGGCAAGTACACTGGAGTGGGTTGCTATGCCCTCCTCCAGGGGATCTTCCCAACCCAGGGATGGAACTCACATTGCCTGCATTGGCAGGTAGATTCTCTACCACTGAGCCACCAGGAAGCCCTCTTGTCTGAATATAAAGTTCATATTTGTCAAAATGTAAGATATTATATTCATGCTTAAGAAAAAAATATTTTATTTTTTATTTTTTTAAAAAATATAAAAATTATAATTTTATTTATTGTATTTAGAAAAAGCAATTATTATTTTAAGATTATAGCATGAAATATCTATTTCATTACACAAAACAAATTAATATTAATAATTCATATGGAAATGAAATTTTAATTCTAACTATATTATTCAGGCCTATAGAAAGATATTTATGTGAACTGTTATAAAGTTTGGGAGAATGAAAGTTTAAAACATAAAAATAAATGTTTCATTTTATACATGTTTATATAAAATTTGTCCTTTGGCATAGGCATAGGACATAGAAAAATGAATGCAGCATTAAACTAGTTTAGAAAGAATTCAATCACCCACCCAGTATTGACATCCTATAGCTAATTTAAACTAGCACATTTACACATTTCTGGCTTTAGACTTCAAAAGTTGACATGCGTAGACTCTAATTGCATTCTGGCAATTATTCACTAGAAGTTTAAGCAAGAGAGCTTTGAAATCTTTCTGGAATGCTGTTTATATATTAAATAGTTCAACATGTAATGTGATTAAACCAGTGAGTCTACAAATCAGTCTCAAGGGAAGAACATTCTTTGAACATCTGTGAAATTATTTTTCAATCATTTTAAATTTTATTTAAGATTGCATAGAGGTGCCTTGAGAGGCCCCATTTATTCTCCTGTTATTTATTCCTATTGCCATTTCAGTCTGCATGTCAAGGTCACAGTTCTCTTTTGGTTGTTAATCAGTTTCACTTTGAAATGTCAGAATCAGACAAAATTCAGCATGTCTGCAACAAATTCACTCTTCCTAGGAAATGGAATACTTCTGAATGTCCAGTTTGTGTGCTTTGCCATTACCCAGGATCAAACATAATTTCTGCTGCGTTCTTCTTCACTGCAGTGTACAGTTAGTTGTTATATCTTGTCAGTTCTTCCCCTACATTCTCTGTGTGTTAGCCCTGGTTGTCCACCATACACATGTAAGGACTCACACACACACACACACACACACACACACTCCATACCCATTCTTCATTTCTGGTCTGAGGAAGGTGAAGGTGAAGTCGCTCAGTCGTGTCCAACTCTTTGCGACCCCATGGACTGTAACCTACTAGGCTTCTCCGTCCATGGATTCTCCAGGCAAGAATACTGGAGTGGATTGCCATTTCCTTCTCCAAGGGATCTTCCCGATCCAGGGATCGAACCCGGGTCTCCCACATTGGAGGCAGACACTTTAACCTCTGAGCCACCAGGGAAGCCCTTGGTCTGAGTAATTTTAAATGATTTAGAAGCCTTCAAACTGCTTCTGTCTCTCCCCTTTAATTTATCCTGCATGTAACTATCAAATTAGCCTAGGGTAAGACTTTCTTCATGTTTTTTTGTTTGTTTCTTATACATACCAAAATAATGGTGTCCATTTAACATTGATCATTTTGCAGTATGATCCCAGTATGGTTTCTAATCAATACATTTCTATACCATATATCCATACAGTCATCCCATTTTCTCCCTCTTCATTTTATACCATAAATGTTGAGCTTCTTAGATCAACTTTTTATCCCAAGTGGTCATGAATGAAATTTCAAATTTTGGCCCCGAAAATTGAATAACTACTAAAAGAAAATCTTAAGGTACAGAAAAGAAAACTCCCCTCTTTCTCGTAGGACTCAGGAAAGCAATTACTATTTTGTTATCATAAAAAATATCCTTGCAAAGTGGTACTTTTGGAAATAAGCCTTATAAGACACATGGGCCTTAGGCACAGCTGCTATGTGCAAGAGAATTCTGTGATTCTGCCCTTAGACTAGCAACTTCACTTGATAGAATATATACTTATGTTCACCATAAGGCATATTTAAAAACTAGTAGCCCAATCTGGGAATGACCCAAAAATATATCAGTTATAGGATAAATGTACTGTAATATATTAAGATAACAGAATACTATAGAAGATTAATTAAGAATTAGAAAAATAAAACAACAATGAGGATGAGTTTCCTTTAGGCATTGAGCAGGATAAATGAACTCTGTATGAGTTCATTTATAAATTCCAAAAACAGGCAAAACTGATCTATAGTTTATAAGTTACTATAATGGTTACCCTTGCTGGGGTGGGGAAGGAGGGGTGGGAGGAGAGTTGTTACTAGACGTGACTTAGGAGGGGCTGATGCAGATAGCACTATTGGCCCCAGTTTTGAAAACCAGATTTTCTTATTGTTTCTTTCCTCTAAGCTCATTCATACCTACTCTTTCATCAATTGGTGACACTTCACCAATTGAAGTAAAGTGTCCTCTGTTGTGGGTGTGTTTGGGGTATGATGTGTTGTGGGTGTGGTGTGAACTTCTTCTGTTGTGAGTGTGATGTATTCAGATCACGTTTTTAAACAAGGCACTATAGAAGAGGAATATTCCCAGACATTCAGAATTCTCACATACACACACACACACATGCACACACAATTCTTCTTTGCCATGTCCTATCCTTCCATAGTGTCAGCTATACCTATATAGACTGAAGGCATCGTGTCCCCCTATAATTTGAAAGGCAGGGAGGATGCTACTTGGAGTACAAAAAATGAAATATCCGCATCCCACGTCTTGTTTTATCTGTAACCCTCATGTGAAGCATAAAAGCACATACTGCTACTGCTACTACTGCTAAGTTGCTTCAGTCGTGTCCAGTTCTGTGCGGCCCAATAGACGGCAGCCCACCAGGCTCCCCCATCCCTGGGGTTCTCCAGGCAAGAACACTGGAGTGGGTTGCCATTTCCTTCTCCAATGCATGAAAGTGAAAAGTGAAAGTGAAGTCGCTCAGTCATGTCCGACTCTTAGCGACCCCATGCACTGCAGCCTACCAGGCTCCTCTGTCCATGGGATTTTCCAGGCAAGAGTAGTGGAGTGGGGTGCCATTGCCTTCTCCGAAAAGCAAATAAACTAATAGCAATTTAATAAATGATATAAGGGAAGTATGTATAAAGCTATACAGGGATGCAGACAACTCGCCGAAAAGTCTTCATATTGAAACAATAGTTGAAGTGATATTTGACCTCATCAGGAAGATGAGAGGAAAATAATCCAATCCAGGGAGAATAACAATTTGTGTTAAAGGCACAGCCATGTGTAAAGCAACAGTGTGTTCTCAGAGCGGTGAGCTGTGTTGCATGATGGTGTAGGGGATGGGAGCATGAGATGAATTCAGAAAACTAAGTATAAATTACATAAGTTAGGTCCAGAAAGGACTAGCGGCCAGGTATTCAGTTTCTTCATTGTAAATTGAACCCAGTGTAACGTGACTTGCCACAGTATATATCAATCTGAAGAGAACCTTTTAAATAAAAAATATTTTCCTATGTCTTGTTCAAATTTAATTCAAAACTTAGTATATTCTAATGTTACAGCAGAAACTAGGAAAATTAATTAGTAAATCGTAATCCCTCACAGTTTAGTAAGAGAGACAAAAAAGAAACAAGTAAACACAATAGAGCAGAGCATTTGTTTTACTGCCATTAATTACTTATAAAAGAAGTTAGAATAATGACAAAAATATAAAAATAAGGAAAGTTAATGTATGCAGATAGAGAAGAGAACATTAAGGAAGGAAAATATGCTTATGCATAGAATAAAGAAAATCCTCCCTTGCTTAAAAAAAGGCACAAAGTTTAAGACATTTTGGAAATTAGGGAGTATTCCTCATTACAAAATGGATGGCAATGGTGTTATGACTTTAGCGTTTGATTTTTAACCTCAAATGAACCAAATGGCAAGTGGTTTAAGCTTGTTTGGGTATAAAAAACTCATGCCTCAAATGTAATCCAGGAAAACAAAGATGAGCTCCATTGGGAGTGCCTCAAAGGGATACCAAGTAATTAATTCCAGTGCCACGAACGGAAGATCATTTCAGAAGACAGAGAAATGGGCAAGAGATGAGATGATGAGTCTTGATATAAGTAAATGGCTTCTATAGTGCAGTCCTCAGCCTGCTTCTTACTCCTAGAAACTGCAGGTCCAGTACCCACTTCCTTGTGGTTTCATTCTCTTTCTGCCGCAGTGACAAGCCATATTTTACAAAAGGGTAGCCCCACAGTGAGCATGGCACATGTCCAGACCCATCCCAGTGCACACAGATGTGTAACACCTGCAAGAAGGACACTTTCCTTGTTTTAAGTCCCTGGAAAATTAGGCTTTCTTTTGCTATTATATTATAATCTAGTACATTCAAAGCTGTTGTTGTTCAGTCACTAAGTCATGTCCAACTCTTTGCGACCCCATTGACTGCAGCACACCAGCTTTCCCTGTCCTTCACTGTCTCCCAGAGTTTGCTCAAACTTATGTCCTTTGAGTCAGTGATGTCATCCAACCATCTCATCCTCTGTTGACCACTTCTCCTGCCCGCAGTCTTTACCAGCATCAGGATCTTTTCCAATGAGTTGGCTCTCTGCATCAGGTGGTCAAAGTATTGGAGCTTAAGCTTCAGCTTTACCATCAGTCCTTCCAATGAATACTCAGTGTTGATTTCCTTTAGGATTGACTGGTTTGATCTCCTTGCTGTCCAAGGGACTCTCAAGAGTCTCCAACACCACAGTTTGAAAGCATCAGTTCTTTAGCACTCAGCCTCCTTTATGGTCCAGCTCTCACATCTATACATGACTACTGGAAAAACCATAGTTTTGACTATATGGACCTTTGTTATCAAAGTGATGTCTCTGCTTTTTAACACTCTATCTTGGTTTGTGATAGATTTTCTTCAAAGAAGCAAATGTCTTTTAACTTCATGGCTACAGTCACCATCTGCAGTGATTTTGAAGCCCAAGAAAATAAAATTTGTCACTTTTTTTACTTTTCCCCATCTGTTTGCTATGAACTAATAGGACAGAATGCCATGATCTTAAGTTTTTCAATTATTGACTCACCCATTAAACATCGTAGCCATAATGCCTAAGGCTTATTTAGGGACCTGAAAAAATGTTCTAATTTCTTTAAATAAGATCAGAAGAACAATTAACGCAATCATATCTGGATTATATTTGTGTTTATATCCATGTAGTCACAAAATATAATGAGTAGTGCTTTGCAGGAAAGAAGACCATGAAAATGTCCTGGAACCATAGAAACCATAGAAACCATGGGACCATAACATGGCTTTGAGCCCCCTCTGAATAATACAGAAATTGACAAACAAGAAGTTGGGAGTGTGGTCTTAACACAAACATAAAATAAATGGAGAGATGGTCTAGGTTTTAAGCAGTGAGGTGGTGAAGAAATTGCAGGAGTGAAGGAAGTTTATTTATATTACTTTTATTTATATTAGTTGTAAAGTATTTAAATGATCACCTGTGAGTGTGTATAAGGCAACTGGTGAACTTAATGAATCCATAATGTGTTAAGTTTTATTGGCTATGGTTGGCAAACATAGAGGAAAGACAGAGGAACAAAGAGGCACGTAGAGGCACACAGATAGAGGAACTTAGAGGAAAATAGAGGGAATAATAGAGGAAAGATAAACTCAGAAAATGCTACTTCTATTTTAAGCAAGTTAGAAAGTTGAGGGTGCAGCTGGCAGTGGGGTTAGGACAAAGAATTACATATAATACAAAAACAGTAAGTCAAAGAACTGTGTATAGAGAAGAATGCTGGTGAGTAGGTTTGGCTATTGGCACATGGACTTGAGTTACGTCCATATATTTGCAAAGTCCTTTAAATATTCTAATACATGGAGACAAGTTGACATATTCCAAGGTTACAGTTATTTTCTCATAAAATTCTGTGGCTGTTCCCAACTGTCTCCTGGTATGTATGAGTTTAGAAGAAAAACTTGATAGTAGGCATACGAGTTTCATTTTGTTTTGCTTGATGTGTGTCTGTGTTGTTTTCTGGTGTTTGACGCCTTGATTCACTGTCAAGGATACTGTGGGATTCTCTCCCTAACCATGTAGTCCAATAATTTCTCAGTTCCTACCTTCTATTTCTTTATAACAGAACCTAGAATTAGAGGTCCTTTGTTCTGTTTTGTAAATTTTGTTCCCTTTATTTCATGAATTTTTATTGTTTGAATGTAGTGTTAATTCAACCTCTTACCTAATGATGCCTAATTTTTGTTTCATTATTTCTTTTTGCCTAATTTTTATTTTGTTATTTATTTTTAATATGCCTTCCAGTTTCTTTTTCATGCAGCCCCATTCTATTTCCTCATAAATTTTACATTGTTTTACATTTACATTGTTTTTAGTCATTGAAAGTAAGAAGCAATTGTAGAGATGCTTCTGGGCTATTTATATGGGTGTATGTGTGGGTATCCATCTTGATCATCTTATCTCTGATTCTCAGAAGCAAAATAATTTTTCTTCTAAAATTTATTTTCCCAGTTAGAATTTTTTCAGAGAAAGAATATATGGCTTGAATGAATGAATCCTTATCCTGCTCTCTCTGCCAAAAGTGCAAGAGTGAGGTCTCAAAGTGGGAGTTTCTTCTTTTCCTTGGAGCACGTTCATTGCCCAGCCATCAATCACAGCACTTGGATGAGGATTCTCATACCTGGTTTTATGCCCATTTTACAGATGAGACAATTAAGGCTCAAAGAATTAAAATAATTCTCAGAATTATTTTTTTTAATCTACAACATTATCAAGAACTAAAACTGAGGTCAGTCATCCCATTTTTGTTACATTAATAAATCTATTCACTCCAAACATGTTATATTAATTTAAGTCAAATATTTCCCATTAATCCCTAGAGAACCTATTGCTATGACACACTTAGCAGAAAGGCCAGAATAGGGGATGTTTAATTAAATTTATTCAAATTTCTCAAAAATGAATATCTTTAGATATTCATATGGCTCTTGATAGGCTCTGAGCCAAGTCAGATATTCTAGAATACATATCCTGAATTTGAGCAAAGGAGAGAAGAGTTATAACCCATCTTAAGGACAGAAATTTAATCTGAGCAAAGCAATTATAAAGTCAAGTCACCCATGTTTAGTCAAATTGGAATACCAGTTTTCTCAGAGCAAGCCAGAGAGGAGATCAGGACAGGGATGGCAGAGGCAGTCCTAGGATATAATGCGACATAAGAAATGTCTCTAATGAAAAAAAAACAACAACAACAAAAAAAAAAACCCCACAAAACTGCCTTAGAGAGGGAAATTGGGAATAGAATTGTTATTTGTAAGTTCTTCTGTTATTTCTAAGTTTTTATCATACCATTACTTGTGGAATTTATGACAGAGAATTCTCTGTGTGGTGTTACAAGCAGTGTATACTTACCACCAAGAACATGTTTGCTTCAATCTTTCCCATACCCGCTTCTACCCTTTTTTAACTTCACTTTTTTCTAGATATCTAGGTTTGGAACATGACAGCATTGACATTATGAGTACTGTTATAATTACTATGTTGGAAAGAATAGTTTGTGTAAGCAAACAAACTCTATTTTGTCACTGTATATATCGGATATGATGCATTTTACATATATATATATATATATAATATATTATATATACACACATACACACATACCGATATTTAGTGATATAAATAGCATCCACTTGTTTAGCTCACTATTTTACGAGTCAGCAATTTGGCTAAGCAGTGCATCTGCTGGGCTTGACCTGACTCATTCATGAATTGGCAGTCAGCTAGCACTCCATGCTTTACTTACCTGTTTGGCAGGTGGCTGTCCCATGATTCAGCGGTACTGATTGTGTGTCTCTCATCACCCTATGTCTGATCATTGGATAGGCTGGTCTGGGTTTGTTCACATACTGGGTGTGACAGGGTTCCAAAAGTAGCAAGCACAAAAGCCCCAATTCTTCAGTGTTTTGTAAACTCCTGCTTTGCTCACAGTGTGATGTCTCATAAGCTAAAACAAGTCACATGGCTCTTATCCAAGGGCTACATCCATCTTTTAAGACAAGGGGACAATGCTTTGGCCACAAATAGGGGAGCTCTAACTCAAGCTTCAACAGTGAGGGAATACAATATCTGATGTATCAAGAAGCCCAGAGATAGGGTATCACTCCATGATAACTGATTCGGGAGCTCAAGAATGACACCGAATCTCTTTCAGATCCTTTTCACCTCTCCTCTCTGATATCTGCAGTATTCATAGCATGTATGGACTTAATGTGATGACCACAGAAGTTCCAGACATCAGTTTTTACAAAGAAAAAGAAAAGGCATAGAAGATAGTCCCTTCTGAGGTTTTGTCATCTGAGAAATAGGAAAAATTGTTCAGAGTCTCTCAGAGACCCCCTTGTAGACAGCATTGGCTATATTGATGTCACAGAACCAGTCCTGAAACAGTTCTTTCCTCAGACATTTCATTGCCATGAATACCTTAGACTGCACACCTGGCAAGGACTGCACCATGAATTCAACAACTGTTTATTGTGTGCCTGCTATGTGTGAGCATATGGCAGGCACCAGGAATGTAGCAATGAATGAAATATTCTCAGCCCTCATGAAGTTTACATTTGAGTCATAAGGACATGCAGTGAATATAAGCACAAAGGACATATAGCTAATAATAAAAAAAATCTACTGAGAAAAAAAAAAAGTGTTAAGGGGGGTACTGAAAGAGGATGGGGTAGGGGTTCTAATTCATATAGGAGAGCTAGGCAAGGCCTGATTGGCCGGGTGATCTTTGATCAGAGTCTTGTAAGACGAAGTGTTTTGCCATGGAGAGAGCTGAAGACCTCCCAGCAGAAGAGAAAGCACTTGCAAAGGTCAGGCCTTAAGGAGGTTTGTCTGAGAAACTGTAAATAGGAAAGTGAAACTGCATCAGAATGATCGAGGGATAGGCTGAGGGTGAGAATCATATGAAGCCTGGTAAATGATCATAAGGTTCTTGAGATTTTCTTGAAGTGAAAGGGGAAGCCATTTGAGGATTTTGAGCTGATTGGTGACATTCCTGACTTTATTGTAAAATATCCTGCTACGTTTCTACTAGTCAATATGGGGTGGGGCAGCAGTAGCAGAATACTGGAATGTCCCAGGTAAGCACGTGAGGTGGCTTTGACCAAGGGGTGACGATAGAGAAGCGCTCTGGTTCTAGATACATGCTAACCACAGAACAGAGAAAATATGATGACAGATGTGATATATATCATGCAAGTATCTTTTCTGAGCTGTAGCTTCCTCATCTGTAAAAATAATGGCTACATCACAGTATAGTTGCAAGGATTCTGTGATATACTTTATATAAAATTTCTAAAAAGTCTCTAATGTCAGTCTCTCACCTCATCCCAAAATGATTATAATTCATCATGCTTGTACATAGAATTTCTAGCTAGTAGGTATTTCACATACCATGTTGTTGGTGTTTCAGTCATGTCTGACTCTTTTGTGCACCCCATGGACTGTAGCCCTCCTGGCGTCTCTTTCCATGGAATTTCCCAGGCAAGAATACTGGGGTGAGTTGCCATGTCCTTCTCCAGGGGATCTTCCCGATTCAGGGATCAAACCTGAATCTCCTGCATTGCATGTGAATTCTTTACCACTAAGCCACCAGAGAAGCCCTCACATACCATAAGTCTCCTAAATGAGGAGATTGGGATGGATTTGGGCAGATCCTGAGAAACAGAACTTGAAAGAGAACCAGGAAGCTCAGACACTATGAACAGAAAACAACAAAGCAAGTGAAATGCAATAAGATGGAAGTATTTGCCTGTAGCTGACTTTTATTTATTTGTTTGTTTTTCCTGTATAGTCAGTGATGGATGAGTAAGCCAGCCACATACAAAAGTTCCTGGACTAAAACATCCTCTTCTCCACTAGGTCTTCTCATTTTGAATAAACCTTAACTTTCCTGAGGGTTCCAAATAAAATACCTAGAAATATCCTGGTGCATATCTAATTCAGGGGCTAATTCTTATGACACATTTGCCACCCCATAGCTTTCCCAGGAAGCATACATCAGTGATATCTTTAACACTATATCACTGCACCTATTGTAAGCTCAGATTTGTGTAATGTTACTTATTTTATTTTCCAACACTGATTTTAATAGGACCTTGAATCAGCTGAAAATTTTATATATTATTATTTCTTCTAATAAACAAAATCATATTTTACACTGGTATACTTCAAGCATATCACAAAATCAAGCCTGGCTATTTCTACTCGTGCCTTTAATTATATTAGAATTTCAGAAAATTCTGTTATAAATGTATTCCCATTTATGTGGATTTAATTTTAAGGTATATCAAAAGATTTGGCTTCAGTATAGCCCTCACTATTCTATGGAATATTTTTCTTGCTCTCAACAATATGGCCTGATTATATGGCCACGAGAATACAGAGATTTAAATGGCTATTAAGTGATACCAGATTTTATGGATGATAATTTGATCCATAAAATTTATATTTGTGAAATACACTTAAGAACTGCTTTATACAAGGCATTTTATATCTATTGCTGCTTTTCTTTTTCCTCCTGATACAGAAAACTGGCATGTTATTTTTATTGTAGGCATAGACATGCAACTAGAAAGCAATTACTTTTGTTTCTTTTAGAAATTATTCCAGCCAGGATCTGGTTAGACCAGCTGTTGTATGTGTTTAAATTAAGTCTAACAAATCAGTACTTAGAGCCACTAGCACATTTTAGATTATAGATCATAGCAAATCTTCAGTAACCTGATTTCATATTCAAAGATGGATTTTGGCTACTGACTATACGGTTCATATGTTGAGATAAAAATGTGGTTATTTAGAAGCTGGCCAGGCTGTTTCAATAGATCAGTGCTGCAAAATATCTTGCAAAGGACTTAAGTAGGCAGCACAACATAAATTCTGCCTTTTCATAATGATACCAGAGCTGTGCAACTACATATATTTTAGTGTTTATGGAAAATGTGAAAAAATGATGCTACCTTATTTCTAAAATTACATATAGCCTTGGTCGCAAAACTGGAAAAAAAGTATAACCATATTTTGTGTATATGAAAATGATTTCAATATTCAAATGTTTATGTATATGCTCTATAAGTTGAGCAATATGAAGTTGCAAGTATTCAACCATTCTTGACCCTCAAAAATGGTAATTTCCTTTGATTCAACTTAAAATTTGTGAAAATCTGGCTACCTGAAAAATCTAGGATTGTATTTTACTTCTAACTTATTAGTTTCATGATTATCTCAAGTTGGAAGCAAATCAACATTTCAGTCAGGGGCCTGCCTACTCTGAGACTGCAGCAAACAGTTCATCACAAGTAAAACACACAGAAGAGGAAGCAGCAGGAGGTTTTCACTTCCTAGGTCATCACTGCCAGATCAGATTTAGGATTTTATTTTAGCCAACTGGCAGTGATTAAAAGCTTCAATGTAGGCTTTGGTTCAAGATACATAAAAGATGGAATTCAAGGATGAAAGTTGAGAGAAGTGACCAAGAAAATCACAATTTATTCATTACATATTTGGGCTTTGCTGGTGGCTCAGTGGTAAAGAACCCAACTTCCAATGCAGGAGACAAGAGTTCGACCCCTGGATCAGGGATATCCCTTGAAGAGGAAATGGCAACCCATTCCCGTATTCTTGCCTGTGAAATCTCATACACAGAGGAGCCCAGAGGGCTACAGTACACGTGGTCGCAAAGGATCAGACACAACTGATTGATTGAGCAGGAACACACACACATAGATGTATTTATATTTAGATCCTATCCAAATAGTTTCTTGGACCACGTGGGCAAGGGCCATGCACTTAATTAACAGGGCTGCTTCACTGACTGGACCAGCAATAAGTGACTTGACAAACTGACAGAGCAAAGGCACTTTCCTCTGTGTTTTGATAGTTCCTCTACTGCGCTTTATTCCTAGCCTCAAAAATGAGCTTTGTTCTTGAATGTTCTTTATCCCAAAGAGAGTAATGGGGTGACAGTGACCTTATGATGTATGTGAAATGGTCCACAGCCAGCTTAGTGCACTCTAGGGAAACACAGAGAGACTGATGTTGTGTTTTTAGATGCTGGTGAGGCAAGCTGTACTTTTATGCTGATTGAGTGTTTTAGACATGACTTATATCCCATGAATCTAGGGTCATTTTTATGACTGCCTGGACAGTTCCAGTCAACAAAGGTGATTACAGGAGATGTTACCTTTTATATTTTAAGTACTAGCAGGTATTTTTCTTCCATGAGAAAGAGCCATACCCTTATCAAAGCAATTTTAAAACTTATCAATAACTTGGTAGCATAATAAATAGCTAAATATGGTTATAGGTTTAGAGGATAAATTGTGTTTACTTTTTTCCAAGAATTTCATCACAGCCAACAACTCAGGTGAGACATCCTTTACCTAATGTGTAAGTCATAAATATATCATTGTCCCTATACTAACATCCAGACTATGTTCTCATATATTTTTCAGGGTTGTTGAATGTCCTGTACAATAATTCAGCAAGTTGGTATTAAAAATGCATCTTCTGCTTCTTTTGGGGTCATAACAATGTACAAAAGATATTTCTGCAGAATACAGGCTCCAATTGCATGTTGGAAAGTTTTTCTTAACAACAACAATAAAAATTACGTGCACTAATAAAAGTAGTGGAAATCATTATGGGTATAAATAAAATAGATAAGATACTGTGAAAATTCTTTATCTGAGGACATATGCTGAAAAATAAATGTGTCTCCCTATAAAAGATAAAAGCTTGAATAACTCGCTTACTTGCACAAATTAAAATTTAGGATTAAAGCAATGATCTGGAACAGCTAAGAAAAGAGTGATTCAGTAGGAGAAGAAGGACCACAATTTAGCCATGGAAAAGAGCCAGTCACTGGTGACAAATCCATCAACTAAAATTCTTCAAATTCCTTGGAGTCAACATGCATGATCTGTAGGTAACCTGTTTTTAATCGGTTGGATTTTGTGACTTTCCCCTTTTAGAATAATAAAATAATAGGAGCCAAAGGAATACTTTTATTTCTAGTAGAGATAATGTGAAAGTTTGTGTAAGTGCCAAGCAAATTGGTTATCTTAAAGTACTTTCAAAGTGATAATTAGACATAGGCCTAGAAAGTAATACAGCTGGCAGATACTGAATCAGGCTACCATTTCCTACTCCAGGGGATCTTCCAGACCTAGGCATCAAACCCAGGTCTCTTGCATCTCCTGTATTGGCAGGTGGATTCTTTGCAACTATCACCACCTGGGAAGTCCTAGAAAGTAATACAGCTTGCAAATATTGGATCAGGCTACACTTTTAACATTTTTTTTCTTTTTAATTTCAGTTTAAATGCAAATATATTGTATTTTTGTGTTAAAACTGGACATGTTTTGTGAGTTAAGAACTGGGTTCAGTCTCTACAGATCACTTATATAGCAAATAATTCAAAATATTGTAATATGTAGAATGCTTCTGGTAATAGAAAATACATTGTTAAGGACTATTTGCATATCTATCGTACTGACTCAAACTTCAGCATTCTGAAGACTATCGAAAGTTTAAATACAGACACAACTATAGGTTTTACTTTATATTCTTTATTCTAGACACATTTTACATGCAGAACCATCAGTCACAACTCTGTCTTCTTGCATATTTGCATAATACCCTTTCTTTTCCAGTCCATTTAGCAAATAGAACCATGCCTGATATATCATAAACAAGTGGGAAAAAATCAACTGCTTCATATGGTTGATACATAATTTTTAACTTCATTCTAGTAATAGCTTTTGAAAACAGTAGATTGTGAAGAAGTGGATCTTTTTAGGAGGCAACAAACTACATATATTCATATACACAAATATCACTTGAAATATGAAGAATTCTTTGATTTTGACCTTTTATGTGTGTGTACAGGCATCCCTCAGTATCTCTGGGGCATTGTTTCCAAGACCCCCAAGGATACCGAAATCTGCAAATGCTTAAGTCCCTTATGTAAAATGCTGTGGTATTTTATATCACTTATAACATCCTCCCAAATACTTTTAAAATAATCTCTAGGTTACTTATGATACCTAATGTAATATAAACGCTATGTAAATAGTAGTATACACAATGTGAATGTGAATAGTAGTAAACACAATGTGAATGTCAATAATTGTCTTTGCAGCAAATTCAAGTTTTGCTTTTTGGAAATTCTGGAATTTAAAAATCTTTGTCCCCCATTTGGTTGAACTTGTGGTTGGCAAATGGGGAACTCGCAGATAGGGAGGGCCAATTGCCCTGCCTTTCTGTGTCTTTTACTTTCATTTATATGTATATATATTTAATATAGATAAATATTTATATATTTTTATATATTTAGATCATGAAATACCTCCTTGATTTCTATCATCTCCATTCTATCCATCTCTCTTTACCTACTTTGTTGTAGACAAAGTGTTATGCCAGCAGGTTGCATAGAATTTTAATGGTTGCATCATATTCTAAAAGCCAAATTTTCATTCTTAATTATTTATTTTCTCTATACCATTTTTTGCTAACTTACTTAGGTATAGTTGATGCAGTGTTTATTTTGCTTTTATTTTCTATTTGCTGATGGGATTCTGGCTGACTGCTCTGGCTGTACACCTTTATTTTGTTAACACACTTCTGACTTCTACTGTTTATCAGCTGGATTTCAGAATGTTCCCAGTAGGGTTTGTTTTCTGACTTCCAGAAGTCTTTCGTTCATGTTAATACTTGTCTTGGAAAAAATTTGTATATACATTTAGTCTCATGCATGCATAACTATGCATCTTAGATTGTAAACACTAGTGACACAAACCATGAAATTACAAATAGAAAATCTCAATAAACCTTGATTGAATGAATGAATCATGTCTTCATTTTGCTTAAGAATACATAAGTACATAGAAAATCTTATAAAAATAAAAATTATATATGCATCAATTTTTCTTCAACATCTTGAAGACAGTATAAGTTTGGTTTTACTTGATAATTTGAAAGATTGCAATTTTAGAAGAGTAAATCTTTCTATTTTACTAACTTATGGAGGCCAAAATCACCCCACTACTCTTGTTGTTTATGAATTTCGCATTCAATATTACTCTGCAATATCAAGTCACTTCTCAGGTGTCTTTTAGGGCTTGAATAAAGAATTACCAGTTGACACTAAATTTAGCTTATTGCCATGACTGATCAAGAAATAGTGACAAACAAGTTTTCTAATCACTTTTAAATGTAACATAAATTGAAAGTTCTAAATTGTTTCATTCCAATAGAAAGTTTCATACATGGCTGCCATTTATTATTGTGTAAAAAGATCCTGGTTAAGAGTAAAGATTTCTATATATAATTTTTAATATCAGTTTTGTTACTTAACCACAAATTTTAAATTTCCTCACATGAAAATAGAACTCAATACTATTCATCTTACTCACTCATAGTAATTGGGAGAGTTTCTGATAACTCATTTTGGAGAAAGAACTTTGAAATGAATGTTACTAAAATAATGAGACAGAAAATGATTTTAAAAGAAAATAAAATGTGTAATTCAGTGTCACGCCACATAGGTAAATATGAGTTTTGTTTAGTTTTATACAGTTTAGAATTTAATACAAAAAATATTCATCTCCCAATATTTCTAATAATTTGGTTCAGAAACTAACAATACTGATGACATCACAATTTGAAAGTCTTAGTTAAAACACTAATGTTTAAAATTATTTAAAGTAACCATGGTTGCTTCGAAAGCCAAAAAAAAAACCAACACACAATAAAAATAGTATATGATTCTTGTGAATCACACTTTTCAGAAGAAAGAAATAATGTCTGCCATTTTACAAAGAATAAACAATAAACACAGGAAATGTGTGTGGACACTATAAATAGTGAGCATGTTTTGAAACTATAAACACTGTGTATGTATATATATATAAAAGTAAAGTGTGCAAAGTAATAATTGGCCAATGTTTTACTTTCAACACCACAGTATAGGAAAATACATTTTCAACACTGAATATAGTGTCCCATCACTAGCATATAATAGGGGATTAATCATTTCTTAGCTATTAACACTTAAAAAAAATTAACACTAGTCATTTGACACAGTCTTAAGGAGTGTGACAAGACTGCCATTCTCATGGGGAGGAAAATACATAAAATATTTTCTAGAAATAGTAAAAAAGCAGCCTCTTTATTAAATTTATACATTAACTATACATATTTGATAGGTACTGCAAGTCAATTTCATTAAATTTTTGCAATTATGCTGTATATATATATAATTAATTAGAAGATCAAAGATTATATTCAGTTGAAATTATAAAATGAAGAATGCCTTGTGGATATATTTGCAGACATATTTTATAAGCTATATTAGGGGACTAGTTCTATATATGTAAATAATATAAATCTCCATTAAACACAGTTTATTTTCAGTAAGCATTTTACCAACACATATGTGTGTATAGGAAGTTGCATGAATTGTAAATATGCAGTTTGATGAGCCTTCACAAAGTGGCCACCTATGTGTGACCATCACTCAGGAACCAGTATTGCCAGCAGCCCCGCTGTGTGCCTCTACCATACTGTCCAATCTAAGTCCTGTAATAGTTAATCTTACATGTCAATTTGACTAGGCCACAAGGTTCCCAGATATTTGCTCATACATTATTCTGTGTGTTCCTGTGAGGTGCTTTTGGATGAGATTAACATTTAAATCAGTAGATTAAGAATTAAGCAGATTGCCCTCCATAACATGGTTACGTCACCCCATCTGTTGAAATCCTGAATAGAACTAAAAGGTTGACCCTCCCCTGAGTGAGAATTCTTCATCTGAAAAACTCAAACCGAACCTTTGGCTTTTCCTGTCTCTTGAGCCTATAGGCCTTAGAACTGAGGCTAAACCATCAACTCTGCTGGGCCGGCAGCTTGCCAGCTAACCCTGAATATCTTGGAAATTTCCAGCTTTTATAATTATGTGAGCTGATTCTGTATAATAAATCTCTCTCTCCATCCCTCTCTCTCTCACACACACACTGTATTTCTAGAAAAACCTAATAAAAATACTATTTTAATTTATGCCTTAGAATAACTTTGCCCATTTTTGAACTTTATATATGTGGCGTCATGCTACGTGTATTATTCTATGCTTGGCTTCTTTCACTCATCAATATATTTGTGAGATTTATTTACAGTATTGCTAGTTGCTTGAACAGTTTACTTTTATTACTGTATAGATTTTTAGTCAGTGTGTACATAATTCATTTTCTGTTCCAATTCACTGTGTAATAATTTATATTGGGTTTCCATCTTAGGGCTGTTACTAACACTGAAGTTACATAATTCTACTACATGTGTCTTGATGAACACTTTTGAGTATATACTTAAAAGTACAACTGCTAAATAGTGAAAAAGAAAAAGTGTATTTTCAGTTTGAGTATATGACCGTATTTATTCACACTCTTATCAACATTTTAAGGGTGTTTCAATTGCTCCACAGCCTCTATAAATTTTTTGGTTGTTTAACTTTAGAGTTCATAGTAGGCATGGACAGGTATTATACTGCATTTTAAAATTTCATGTCCCTGATTACTAATAACATTGACTTTCTTATTTATTTATAGATCCTATTTCATGGCATGCCTGTTAAATATTTTTCTGCTTTCCTGTTAGATTGTCTATCATTTTTCTTATTAATTAGAATAGATTTTTAAATATATTGGATAGATTTTTTTTTCTCAAATGTATGTGTATATCCTTCAGAAGTGAAGGAGAAATACTTTTCTCAAACAAAAATTTAGTGAATGGGTTGCCATAGACTGACCTTGAAAGAAATGCTGAAAGGAGTCCTTCAGTAAGAAGATAGGTCAAAAATACAATCTACATGAAGAATAGAAGAGCATCGAAGGAGAAATAAGTGAAGATGAAATAAAAAGTTTTATCATATTCTAAATTGATTTAATAGGCAACAGGACTTTTTATATTAAAAGGCATTGCAACAATGTATTGCATTTTATATGCTTGTGGATATCTCTTATGTATGCCTATATATAAGGGCAATGAAGGACAAAAACATGATAGAAGTTATAAGTGGAAATATTTAAGAATATTTAGTTACTATAAGGTACTCACATTGCCAGTTAAGTGGTTTAGTGCTATTTGAAGTTGAACTTTGACCATTTTTAAATGTACAATGCAAAAGTTTTTCACTGAAGGAAAGTGGCAAAAAGCATAATTAATATGCAAAGAAGAGAGAATGGAATCATATAAAATATTCAGTTTAAAATACAAATGGCAGAAAATGAATAGAAGTCAAAAATAGGAACAAAAAACAAGAGAAATAATTAGAAAACAGTGATGAATATGGTAATTATATGTCTAACTTCATCAATAATCATTTTGAATGTCAGTGGTATAGTGCATCAATTAAAGACAAGGATTGTCACAGTAGATCAAAATCCACAGCTCAACTGTATGTTGTCTAAAAGAAATTCACTATAAATATGGAGAAACATATAAATTAAAATACATCGATGGAGAAAAATATACCATAGTAACATGAGTCAAAGGAAAACAGGAGTAGCTATATTAATTTCAGATTGAGCAGACTTCAAAGTCAGGAGAGTTACATTTCCTTACCAGAAATAGGAAGGGACTTACATGACGGTGAAGGGGTCAGTTCTCCAGGAATATATAACAAATTTTAATGTGTATGCACCTATGTGGCAATAACATGAGGCAAAACTGATGAAATTGCAACAAAAACAGATAAATCCAACTACTCTGGTAGTTGGAGACTTCAGCACCTCTTGAGCAGAAATAGATCCAAGAGGCTGGAAATCAGTAAGAACACGGTTGAACTCAACAACATCATCAATCAGGTAGATGTAACTGACATATGTAAACTCCTTCACTCCCCAGGTGGCTTAGTGGTAGAGAATCTGCCTCTCAATGCAGGAGATGCAAGAGACACAAGTTCAGTCCATGGGTCAGGAAGATCCCCTGGAGGAAGAAATGGAAACCCACTTCAGTTTTCTTGCCTGGAAAATTCCATGGGCAGAGGAGCCTGGCCAACTACAGTCCATGGGGTTGCAAAGAGTTGGACATGACTGAGCACAAACACACACAAACTTCTTCATCTAACAAGAGCATATACACATTTTTCTCAAGCTCACATTGATTTTTCACCTAGATCACAAACTAGGCCATAAAATACACCTGAACAAATTTAAAAGAATAAAAGTCATCCAATGGCTGCCCACAAATCACAATGGAATTAAACTAGACCTTAAATGATTGATAACTGGAAAATCCCCAGTTAAGTGGAGATTAAACAATGCACTTCTACATAAAACTTGGCTCAAAAAAGAAATGTGAAGATAAATTTTAAAAATCCTATATTAAATGAAAAAGAAAACACAACTTAAATTTTGTTTTAATGAAGCAAAAGCTTAAAGGGAAATTTGTAGCATCAAATGTACATATTCAAAAAGAAAAAAAAAATAAATCTCATAACAATTTAAGGTTTCATGTTAGGAACCAAGAAAAAAAGAGTAAATTAAATCCAAAGTAAGCAGGAGAAGGGTGGGGGGGGGTGGGGAAGCAGAAATCTGTGAAATTGAAAACAGGTAGTTAATATAGGAAATCTAAAAGTTGATTCTTTGAAAAATCGGTGAAATTGATAAACTTTCAGCCAGGCTATCTAGAGGAAAAAAGAGAGAGAATACAAACTACTGATATATGAAAAGGAAACCATCACTACAGATCTTATGAAATAAGAAGGATAATAAAGAAATATGAACAACTTTGTCCTCACAGATTTTATAACCTAGATGAAATAGATCAGTTCCTTAAAGTATGCAAACTGTGAGAAATCATTCAAGAAGAAATAGACAATATGATAGGCCTTTATCTATTTTGAAAATTAAATCAATGACTAGTAACCTTCCAAAGCAGTGAGCACCAGGCCCAGACTGGTTCACAGATAAACTGCATCCGACATTCAGGAAAGAAATTACACCAAAAATATGCAACCTCTTTTGAAAGATAGAAGCAAAGGGAATATTTCCTAACTCATTTGATGAGGCCAACATTACCCTGATACCATAGCAACACAAAGACACTATAAAAACAGAACAGAAAATCTCAGAAATAGACACCTATAAATATGGAACTTTTTCTCATGTCCTCTTTTTCTTGTGTACTATACAATTAACATGCACGGGATTAGATATCACTGCTTCCCTGATGGCTCAGCATAAAGAATTCACCTGCAATGCAATAAATGCCAGTTGAATCCCTGGGTTGCGAAGATCCCCTGGAGAAGGAAATGTCAACCCACTGCAGTGTTCTTGCCTGGGAAATCGCATGGACAGAGAAGTCTGGTGGACTACAGTCTATGGGGTCACAAAAGAGTCAGACACGACTGAGTGACTAAACAACAACAACAACAACAAGACTAGCTATTAATGTTACTCACAAGGTTGATGGTATAAACAAGTGAAGATTACAACACAATAATTCTAAATTTATTTTTTCTCTTCTTAGACAATAAAAGACACATTATGTTTATTATACTGTCATGAAACATTTATTAAGATCTTGTAGGCAGTTAAAGCTTTATAGGAAAAAATCATATATAGTAGGCTATGTGATAATAATGCAATTAATAAAGCCATAACTAGGAAATTTTCATAATTACAAGCTTCAGAACACAATTAACCCATGTGTAGAATAGGAAATCCTATTAAAAATTATGTAATGTTTAACTAAACACTATTGGGAAAAACTATGTAATTGGAAAGATCTGATTGTGTTTAAATGTCCTGCATTAGACACAGTTCAAATGTGTTCAAAAACAGCTTGGAAATAGCAAAAAAATAAAGAAAGCCTTATTTGTCATGAACATCAAAGTTCAAATGCTTGCATTATGCAAATTGTGTTTATGTACGGTAGCACATAAAAGCGACCATAGAAAATAATAAATTACAGTACTTATTATATTGTACAGTTTCCAATTAAATAAACTACAAAACTAGAATTGTGAGTCAAAGAGTGTTTGCCACTTGATTTGAGCCTTACAACCTACAAGTTGTTTATTTTCCATGTAAATTGCTTTTCTGAATGCTCTAACAGCATATGCTGAAAAGAAACAAAAATATAAACAAAAACCTCAATAAGCATAACTTGAAAATGTGGAAAGTTTTCTGTGCATATGTTTTAAAGTCAGATTGAAATATTTTCATGAAGTTTCAGGAGAATTCCTGTTTTAGTCTAGTGCATATAAAATACCCTTCATCTTACTTATTGCAGTTTGAAATGTGCTGTAGTGTAACAATTAAAGGAACTTTATAATAGATATTGAACTGAATAAAATTAGAAATGCTGATTCAACAGTCTTGCAATTTGTGGCATCTTATTAATCTCTAAATGATTAAAAAGTTGAGCATTAGTCAACAGATTGTAGTTCTAAAATACTCATCAATTTGCATTTTCATTATGTACAGAATATGTTTAAACTGCTTAGTAGCGAAGGTTCACCAACACTATCCAGTCAATTTTATTTAAAATAAACCCCACTAAAAGATTAAGTTAGCATAAGAATACATTTTCAGTGTAAAAAATTGCTTTGGCAAAATGAAAAGTTTCAATAGAAATATGGTAACTTAAATATCTAAAAGCTAAAATGTCAAGAAAGTTCATGTTCAAAGTTAAAGAACTGTGAATATAAGTGATGACATTTAGAATTCATTTAAAAAACACATTTTATTTGAGAAGTTTTAGATTTATGATAAAATTGTCAAGATAGTACAGAGACATTCCATATATCCTACACAGTTTCCCCAGTTCTTAACATGCTGCATAAATAGAGTATGTTGTTGAGTCACTAAGTCATGTCCTGCTCTTTGCAACCCCATGGACTGTAGCACGCCAGTCTTCCCCGTCCTTCCCTAACTCCTGAAGTTTTATTTGGCATGATTAAAGAATGCATATTGATACCTTATTTTTTAACTGAAGTCCTTATTTCATTTACGTTCCCTTTCTTTTTACCTAATACATTATTCGGTTTCGGAATGATATCCAAGATACTACACTGCATTTAAGAGTTACATCTCCTGATCCTTCTCTTTAGAACAGAGTTATGTGTTTTGGGAAGAGAACAGAGGTAAGGTGACTTTGTATCATAACATATTAATGATACAGAATATCAACATAACTTATTGCTGTTAATTTTAATCTTCATTACTTTACTGAAGTAGTGTTTATAAGATTTCTGCAAATTCATTGTGTGTCTGATAGTCACTCAATCATGTCCGACTCTTTGCAACCCCATGGTCTGAAGGCTGACATGCTCCTCTGTCCATGGAGTTCTCCAGGCAGGGATACTAGAGTGGGTTGCCATTTCTTTCTGCAGGGGATCTTCTCAACTCAGAGATCAAACTTGGTCTCCTGCACTGCAGGCAGTTTCTTTACCTTCTAAGCCATCAGGGAAGCTCCGTGAGTGAGAAGTATCAACATAAAGTATTTGGAATTCTTTTTCACAAGAGATTTATCTCTTCTCTTATGTTTATTTATTTATATAAATCACTATGACTCACGATGTTTGTTTCATTATTTGGGTAATAATCTAATATCATTTAATTTTGTTGTTAATACTGTGTCAGTCTTGGCCATTGAGAGCTCTTTGTGTTGGCTCCTCTCTCAACTGTCTCTTTGATCTACTCCAATCTGTGTGTGTGTGTGTTAGCACTTTCTTAATTTGTGGATGCTCCAGGCTTATTTTGCACCATTCTTACCTTCCAAGTTATCCTAGAATCAGTTATTTACCAGAGGAACTTTGCTCTCTTTAAATGAAGAATAATATTAGAGCATACTGCCAGTGGTGATCATTGTCACCAGATCGCACCGGCTCTAGATCATCTCAGCTAAGTAGGGGTATAGATGTATACACACTAACCATCATACATAATAACATGTCTGTAATACTTTGTTGAAGATTTTTGCATTTATAGTCATGGGCAATATTGGTCTTGTTTTCCCTTTCTTAAAAAGTGTCTGTTTTATGTATTTAAAGTCACTTGTGTAATGCTATGGAGAAGGAAATGGCAACCCATTCCAGTATTCTCGCCTAGAGAATCACATAGACAAAGGAGCCTGGTGGGCTGCCATCTATGGGGTTACACAGAGTCCGAGATGACTGAGGCAAATTAGCAGCAGTAGCAGCAGCAGCAGCAGCAGCAGCAATGCAATGCTAGCCTCATTTGAGTAGTTAAGTGTTCTCCTTGTCTGCTCTGGAAGAGAGTATATGGAATTTGTACCATTTCTTTCTTAAATGTTTGATGAAACCTGTTGGGGCCTGGTGCTTTCTTTTATGAAATCTCTTAATTTTTTTCTTTTTTTTAAGTTTTATCTGTTGCTTTATTTTTTTAGTGTTTCAAAAGAATATATTTTCTAATTCTAAATTTTTTTTTCCTATTTTATGTTACTTTTAATATAAATTTAAACACATTTCATAAGCATGGTAAAGAATCCGTCTGCAATGCTGGAGGCCTGAGTTCCATCCCTGGGTTGTGAAGATCCCCTGGAGAAGGGAAAGGCTACCCACTCCTGTATTCTGGCCTGGAGAATTCCATGGACTATAGTCCATAGGGTCGCAAAGAGTCGGACATGACTGAATGACTCTCACTTTCAATAATCATGGGGCTATTCATGTTATTTACTTCTCCCTGTGTTGGATTTGGTAGTTTACATTACTTTCAAGGGATTGGTTTCTTTGGTATGTTATTATGTGTGCACACATATTTTTCATGGTATTCCTTTATTATATTTATAATGTCCATGGAATCAATAGTGGTGACTCCTTTTCTAATATTTTTAATTGATGTTTTCTCTCTGTTTCTCTGTATATCAATCATATTCCTCTTTTCAAAGAAGCACTTTTTTAAAAATTTTAATGTTTTTCCTGTTGTTTTTTGTTTTTAAATTTATTTTATACATGTTTTACACATTAATGTAATTATATATGCTATTTTAATTTATTATAACTTCCTTTCTTTTCCTTATAGTAGGATTAAATTACACTTTTCCCCTAGTTTCCTAAGAAAGAAACTCAAGTTATTCATTTTATATATTTCTTTCTTTCTAACATATTTATTTAATGCTATAAATTTCCCTCCAACACTTGCTTTCACTGAATCCCACACATTTTTTCAAGCTGTGGCTTTACTTTCATTTTGTTTAAAATATTTCTTAATTCCCTTGAGACTTCATCTAAGACTCATATGTTATTATGAAATGTGTTATTTAATTTCTAAATATATGAGGGATTTTTAAAATCTATATTTCTATCACCGAGTTCTAGTTCAATTCAGTTTTTAACTGATGAAAATATGATTATCATGCTTTAAACCTCTTACAGTGTGTGTGTTTGTTTGTTTGTTTGTTTTTTTTTTTTTGTCTGTACCATGCAGCAAGCGGGACTTAGTTCTCCATCTAGGGATAAAACCCAAACCCCATGCATTGGGAGCATGGAGTCTTAACCACTGGACCACCAAGGAAATCTCAGTTACAGTGTTTCTGACGACCCCTAATGTTGTCTACATTGATATATACTACACTTAAGAGGGATGCATATTTTTCTGTTGTAAAAGAAAAAAAAAAAATCTGTAAGTGTCCAAGTATATCACATTGCATGCATAATAAGTTGCTTCAGTCATGTCTGACTCTTTACAACCTTATGGTCCATAGCCTGCCAGGCTCCTCTCACCATGGGATTCTCCAGGCAAAAATACTGGAGTGGGTTGCCATGCCCTCCTCCAGGGAATCTTCCAGACCCAGGGATCAAACCTGTACCTCTTTTGTCTCCTTCATTGGCAGGATTCTTTACCACTAGCACCAACTGGGAAGCTCGTAACACATAGATTGATAGTGTATCCACTTAAACTATATCTTCACTGACTTTCTTCCACCCAATATAAAGTTAATAAGAGATATGTTGAAGTCTCTAAACCTAGTAATCGATTTTTTAATTCCTTTTTTTAGTTCTGTCACTTTTTGCCCTACTATATAGACCCTCTGCTTTTGGGCACCATACACCATTAGATTATGAAGTCTTCTTGAAGTATTTATCCCTTTATCATTGTGTAATGTCTCTCTTTATTCTCGAACATTTCTTATCTTCTTCTACAGTGTACACTAACATTTTTCAGTGTTAAATATGTGAGAGAGTATAAACATAAAAGATACCTATTTATTTGTTTTTGTTAAGAGGAAATCTTACCACCATTTAAGTTTTTTTCTGTAAAATGTGGGAGAAAATATGAAGATATTTTATTGCAGAACTACAATATTCCACATGAAAATCCAAGGCTAAATACAATTTAAATAATTTTCCTTTTCCATCACTTTTCATCTCTTAAGATTGAACAGCCTCAACTCTGGTAGGTCTCATTTATAAAGATATACAATAGCACAATACATCATAGTTTCTCAATTAGAATAGAAGTAAAAATATTTGTATGACACTTGGACAAAAATGTTTTTCCTACATGTTCAGCATGCTTAATTGTCTCATTTTTTTATGACATTAACACAATTCCTCAAGGTAAATGCAAGATATTTTTTTTTCATTTTTTACTCTTTAAGCAAGGACCCAGTTAATGTATGTAAATCTGCTACATATATTAAAGCTGTAATCTTCTGAAAGAGATGGGAATACCAGACCATGACCTGCCTCTTGAGAAATGTGTATGTAGATCAGGAAGTAACAGTTAGAACTGGACATGGAAAAACATTGCTAAGTCACTTCAGTCATGTTCGACTCTGTGTGACCCCATAGACGGCAGCCCACCAGGCTCCCCCATCCCTGGGATCCTCCAGACAAGAACACTGGAGTGGGTTCCCATTTCCTTCTCTGATGCAGGCAAGTGAAAAGTGAAAATGAAGTCACTCAGTCATGTCCAACTGAGTGACCCCATGGGCTGAGGCCTACCAGGCTCCTCCATCCATGGGATTTTCCAGGCAAGAGTACTGGAGTGGGTTGCCATTGCCTTCTTCGTGGAACAACATACTGCTTCCAAATAAGAAAATGAGAACATCAAGGCTGTATATTGTCACTCTGCTTGTTTAACTTATATGCAGAGTACATCATGAGAAATGCTTGGCTGGATGAAGAACAAGCTGGAATCAAGTTTGCCAGGAGAAATATCAGTAACCTCAGATATGCAGAAGACACCAACCTTATGGTAGAAAATGAAGAAGAACTAAAGAGCCTCTTGATGAAAGTGAAAGAGGAGAGTGAAAAAAGTTGGCTTCAGGCTCAACATTCAGAAAACTAAAATCATGGCATCTGGTCCCATCACTTCATGGCAGGTATATGGGAAACAGTGGAAACACTGGCTGCAGCCCATGGGGGTTGCGAAGAGTTGGACACGACTGAGTGACTTCACTTTCATTTTTCACTTTCATGCATTGGAGAAGGAAATGGCAACCCACTCCAGTGTTCTTGCCTGGAGAATCCCAGGGATGGCAGAGCCTGGTGGGCTGCCGTCTATGGGGTAGCACAGAGTTGGACACGACTGAAGCGACTTAGCAGCAGTAGCAGCATGGCAGTTCTATTTCCAGTTTTTTAAGGAATCTCCACACTGTTCTCAATAGTGGCTGTACTAGTTTGCATTCCCACCAACAGCGTAAGAGGGTTCCCTTTTCTCCACACCCTCTCCAGCATTTATTGCTTGTAGACTTTTGGATAGCAGCCGTTCTGACTGGCGTGAACTGGTACTTCATTGTGGTTTTGATTTGCATTTCTCTGATAATGAGTGATGTTGAGCATATTTTCATATGTTTATTAGCCATCTGTATGTCTTCTTTGGAGAAATATCTGTTTAGTTCTTTGGCCCAGTTTTTTGATTGGGTCATTTGTTTTTCTGGAATTGAGCTGCAGGAATTGCTTGCATATTTTTGAAATTAATTCTTTGTCAGTTGCTTCATTTGCTATTATTTTCTCCCATTCTGAAGGCTGTCTTTTCACCTTGCTTGTAGTTTCCTTTGTTGTGCAGAAACTTTTAATTGTAATTAGGTCCCATTTGTTTATTTTTGCTTTTATTTCCAATATTCTGGGAAGTGGGTCATAGAGGATCCTGCTGTGATTTATGTTGGCAAGTGTTTTGCCTATGCTCTCCTCTAAGAGTTTTATAGTTTCTGGTCTTACATATAGATATTTAATCCATTTTGAGTTTATTTTTGTGTATGGTGTTAGAAAGTGTTCTAGTTTCATTCTTTTACAAGTGGTTGACCAGTTTTCCCAACCACTTGTTAAAAAGATTGTCTTTTCTCCATTGTATATTCTTGCCTCCTTTGTCAAAGATAAGGTGTCCATAGATGCGTGGATTTATCTCTGAGGTTTCTAGCATCACCAGCTCAGTGGACGTGAATTTGAGCAGACTCTGGGAGGTAGGGAAAGAGAGAGGAGTTTCTCCTGCTACAGTCCATGGAGTGACAAAGAGTCAGACATGACTTAGCAACTGAAAAACAACAATTGTTGTAAAGTTATATAGGAACAAGATTTTTTTTTAATATATAGCTGGTTATGATTTATTTTCTTTGTCTTTGTAAGGATTTTCAACTACACCACTGAATCAATGGACAAGGCAAGTAGCTTTCAGAAAACTTTATACTGCACAGTCCTCACAAGGAAAGCCCCAGACTCTGAGCCACAGAAAAATCTGAAACGTAGTTGGCCAGAAGACTGTAAAACAGGGGCAGATTTTCATCTAGAATTGAAATTTCTAGCGGGGAAGGATCCATGATATTCTTCTAGAGATAATAGCTTTGGACAAGGAGCAAATATACTTTGAGGAGGCAACAAAGAGAAACCGACTAAGATGAACAAAACTGTAAACATTTTGTCAGTAAATTATAATCTCTATCTCCAAGAATGTCAATCTCTCACCTTATAGAAGCATTGGAAAATTAATTTAATAAATCAACTTTCTACAGATGTTCTGTATTTTGACAATAGTGTTTGAATGCAGTGAAATGGTTATCTGAAGTTCTGAATATGTACCATGCGTTGCATTGAGGTTTATTAAGTTAAGGCACTCAATCCTTGCAGAGAGCTGCAGAAGTGTGATATTAATTTGAAGAAACATGAATTGGAAATGTGTCTCATTCTAGATTCAGTCATTATCATTGGAATGAAGTCTTATTATTTCATTTTCAGGTTTTCATTAAGCAGCTTTATAATACGGATGAAACATTAACATTTTAATGCTTTTGTGAATAAAATTGTTGTTGCACTTGCTCTTGGAAATAGACGCAATCCTGTTACAAGTGCTGACTCTCCATTGTAATTAAAGATTGTCTCCTTGACGAAAACCCTGATCTCTGAAATAATAGATAGTATTGCTTTTAAGTATTGCACCATTATTCAGAAAGCATTTTGTATCTATTTTTACATTTCTTTTAATATTATCCCCCAAATTATCAGCATCCATGCTTAAACCCAATGGAAATTTTTCAAATCATATCTTTCTCATCATCTCAGTTATCTTTGACACTGATGACTTCCTTGCTCATGAAATACTCTCATCTCTCTTCACTGAAGATTCTGGATTTCTTTATGCATATATGGATACACAATAATTGATTTTGTATTTTATTTTTATCTTCTCATCTCCCAAGTTCTGGTTTTCTTCAGGTTACTGTCCTAGAACCTCGTTATTATCACTATCATTCACTGTAAAATGGGTGCCAGATACTGTAAGCACTTTACATAGGGCATCAATTCTCACTTTTACACCAGCAAGTAGTGTGAAGCCTAACAACTTCATATAGATGATGATTTTCATAACTTGCCGAAGTAACTTACTTGTGACTAGAACTCAGGTCTACATGAAGCAGAGATTGAGTTCTTAGTGTCTATTGAAAGTTCCACCATATAAATAATTCACATAAAATAGCCTATACATAAAATACCTTACCTGTAGTACATATGGATGTAGGGAGAGACACTCCAACATGAAGCTAATACCCAACCTCTTCAGTTGAATATAGATATCTGAAGTTCAACATAAAGTTTGATGATTTAATAGACTATTTCCCTAACTAGCACAATTTCTTTCCTCCTGCTTTTTCTTTTCACTACCAAATTCACTTTACTGCCTCCATCCAACCTATCATCATCAATCCTTAAATTTCATCTTATTAATATATGTTGCATCCATTTACTTCCTCCCTTTTTGCTACTGCAATTTAAATGACCAAATTCACCATCTTCTCACACCTGGATCAGTTCAGTGCAGTCCAGTTCAGTCGTTCAGTCATATCCAACTCTTTGCAACCCCATGGACTGCAGCACTCCAGGCCTCCCTGTCTATCACCAACTCCAGGAGCTTACTCAGACTCATGTCCACTGAGTCGGTGATGCCATCCAACCATCTCATCCTCTGTGGTCCCCTTCTCCTCCTGCCTTCAATCTTTCCCAGCATGAGGGTCTTTTCCAAATGAGAGAGTCAATTCCTAGGCAGGTTGATAAGTCTGGGGTCCCCAAGGACCCCAAGGGCGTGGGGTTCTCAAGAAGGAGATAGGGGTCTGGAATTCTCAAGGAGGAAAAGACGAACTTCTCTTTTTTCTTCTCTGTCAACATTCCTTAGCCACATAAATTGTTTTTTCCTTTAAGCCCAAAACCGATGATTACACAACAAATAACTACGTTTAAACTCTGTACTAGGGATTATATAACAACAATGTATCCTGCTTCAGGACAGTTTCTCTTTCCTGAAAACCTTCTGACTAATCCTGATATTTTAGAATGTATATTATGGGAGTGGGTCTGATAAGATCTTTCTATTGTTAAATTCTAATCCTGTTATCTTAAAATGTAAACTGTGGGAGTGGGTATGGTAAAATTTTTACAACCTTGAGACATCCTTTTGATTTATTGTAATAACTAATTTAGAAAGTATATAATTCCCTTGCTAAAGACTACCTAGGGGAACACTCTCTGTCTCCCTTCTGATGTCTGTGTCAGAAGCTTGCTCTGTCCATTTTCACTTTAATAAAACTCTTATACACAAGCTCTCAAGTAATCAAGCCTGTTCCCTGGTCTCGAAGTTAAAGATTCTTTGGAGATCACAAATCCAACACCATTCACCACAAGCTATCACAATGAGTCAGTTCTTTGCATCAGGTGACCAAAATATTGGAGTTTCAGCTTCAACATCAGTCCTTCCAAAGAATACTCAGGACTGATTTCCTTTAGGATGAACTGGTTGGACCTCCTTGCAGTCGAAGTGACTCTCAATAGTCTTCTCCAACACCACAGTTCAAAAGCATCAATTCTTCAGTGCTCAGTTTTCTTTATAGTCCAACTCTCACATCCATACATGACTACTGGAAAAACCACAGCTTTGATTAGATGGAACTTTGTGGGCAAAACAGTATCTCTGCTTTTTAATATGCTGTCTAGGTTGGTCATAGCTTTTTTTCCAAGGAGCAAGCAATACATTTAACTAAGATGCCCCTTTCACATAGTTCTTTTTAATTAAATGTAATTATTATATGTCCTTTCCTACTTCCAGACAGCAGAAAATGTTTCTTCCCTCTAACTTCCTTCACTTGTGAGGCTAAAATGAAATCATCTTAAAGTAGGTGACAAGATCCATATGTCTGAATTTGGCATAAAGTAATTATCACATATTAAGTATACTTGAAGAATGGTGATTTTTTCACATTCAGGTTTTTGCTTGCTTTTTATTTTATCTAAACGACTGTTGCCTACATTCATTACTTTCCTTGTTTATTTCTTTCAAACTGAAACATTTGTTTACATCTTAAGTTATAATTTTTTGTTGTGCTTTTTTTTTTAATTGATCATGGTATCTAGTCCATCCCCCATAGCAAATAAAGAGGGGAAAAGTGGAAGCTTTTATTTTCTTGGGCTCTAAAATCACTGTGGATGATGACTGCAACCACGAAATGAAAAGATGCTTGCTCCTTGGAAGGAATATTATGACAAACCAAATATTCTGGATATTAACCTTTCATTATATGACTTGAAATATCCCATTCAGTCAGTTGTCTGTACATTTTGTTGATGATTTTGTTCTTCTTGCAGAGCATTTAGTTTGAGGTAGACTCATTTATTTACTTTGCTTTTGTTGCACTGGCCTGTAGAATTATATCCAAAACATACTCTTGAGGCTGATGTAAAGGAAATCATCTTCTGTGTTGGTTTTTTCTTTTTAATTAGTTTTATAAAGTCAGGTCTTACATTAAATTTTAATCTATCTTTACGTAATTTTTGTGGCCCAGAGTAATTTTTGGCATGTTCTAATAGCGGTCTAGTTTTCCCAACACCATTTATTGAAGAGATTTTTTCCATTGGATATTCTTGCCTCCTTTGTCATAACTTAATTGAGCTTATCAGCATGGATTTATTCCTGGGCTTTCCATTCTAATCCATTGATTTATGTGTCTATGTTTGTGCGAGTATCACAGTGTATCCGTTACTATAGCTCTTAGCGAAAGTGAGAGTCAGTAAGTCATGTTCAACTCTGTAATCCCAAGGACTATACATTCCATGGAATTCTCCAGGTCAGAATACTGGAGTGTGTAACAATTCCCTTCTTCAGGGGATCTTCCCCACCCAGGAATGAAATTCAGGTCTTGCACACTGCAGGCAGATTCTTTACCAGCTGAGCCACAAGGGAAACCAATTATAGCTCTTCAGTTCAGTTCAGTTCAGTCGCTCAGTCGTGTACGACAGTTTGTGACCCCTTGAATTGCAGCACACCAGGCCTCCCTGTCCATCACCAACTTCCAGAGTTCACTCAGACTCACATTCATCGAGTTGGTGATGCCATACAGCTATCTCATCCTCTGTCATCCCTTTCTCCTCCTGCCCAATCCCTCCCAGCATCAGAGTCTTTTCCAATGAGTCAACTCTTCACATGACGTGGCCAAAGTACTGGAGTTTCAGCTTGAGCATCATTCCTTCCAAAGAAATTCCAGGACAGATCTCCTTCAGAATGGTCTGGTTGGATCTCCTTGTAGTCCAAGGGACTCTCAAGAGTCTCCTCCAACACCACAATTCAAAAGCATCAATTCTTCAGCCTCAGATTTTTTCACAGTCCAACTCTCACATCCATACATGACCACAGGAAAAACAATAGCCTTGACTAGACGGGCCTTAGTCAGCAAAGTAATGTCTCTGCTTTTGAATATAATATCTAGGTTGGTCATAACTTTTCTTCCAAGGAGTAAGTGTCTTTTAATTTCATGGCTGCAGTCACTATCTGCAGTGATTTTGGAGCCCCCCAAAATAAAGTCTGACACTGTTTCCACTGTTTCCCCATTTATTTCCCATGAAGTGATGGGACTGGATGCCATGATCTTCGTTTTCTGAATGTTGAGGTTTAAGCCAACTTTTTCACTCTCCACTTTCACTTTATTCAGACTTTTAGTTCCTCTTCACTTTCTGCCATAAGGGTGGTGTCATCTGCATATCTGAGGTTATTGATATTTCTCCCAGCAATCTTGATTCCAGCTTGTGTTTCCTTCAGCCCAGCGTTTCTCATGATGTACTCTGCATATAAGTTAAATAAGCAGGGTGACAGTATACAGCCTTGACGTACTCCTTTTCCTATTTGGAACCAGTCTGTTGTCCCATGTCCAGTTCTAACTGCTGCTTCCTGACCTGCAAACAGATTTCTCAAGAGGCAGGACAGGTGGTCTGGTATTCCCATCTCTTTCAGAATTTTCCACAGTTTATTGTGTTCCACACAGTCAAAGGCTTTGGCATAGTCAGTAAAGCAGAAATAGATATTTTTCTGGAACTCTTTTGCCTTTTCCATGTTCCAGCAAATGTTGGCAATTTGATCTCTGGTTCCTCTGCCTTTTCTAAAACCACCTTGAACATCAGGGAGTTCACAGTTCACATATTGCTGAAGCCTGGCTTGGAGAATTTTAAGCATTACTTTACTAGCATGTGAGATGAGTGCAGTTGTGCAGTAGTTTGAGCATTCTTTAGCATTGCCTTTCTTTGGGATTGGAATGAAAACTGACCTTTTCCAGTCCTGTGGCCACTGCTGAGTTTTCCAAATGTTCTGGCATATTGAGTGCAGTAATTTCACAGCATCATCTTTCAGGATTTGAAATAGCTCTACTGGAAATTCATCACCTCCACTATCTTTGTTCATAGTGATGCTTTCTAAGGCCCACTTGACTTCACATTCCAGGATGTCTGGCTCTAGATGAGTGATCACACCATCGTGATTATCTGGGTCATGAAGATATTTTTTGTACAGTTCTTCTGTGTATTCTTGCCACCTCTTCTTAATATCTTCTATTTCTGTTAGGTCCATACCATTTCTGTCCTTTTTCAAGCCCATCTTTGCATGAAATGTTCCCTTGGTATCTCTAATTTTCTTGAAGAGATCTCTAGTCTTTTCCATTCTGTTCTTTTCCTCTATTTCTTTGCATTGGTCGCTGAAGAAAGCTTTCTTACCTCTCCTTGCTATTCTTTGGAATTCTCCATTCAGATGCTTTTATCTTTCCTTTTCTCCTTTGCTTTTCTCCTCTCTTCCTTTCACACTTATTTGGAAGCCCTCCCCAAACCGCCATTTTGCTTTTTTGCATTTCTTTTCCATGGGGATGGTCTTGATCCCTGTCTCCTGTACAATGTCACGAACCTCAGTCCATAGTTTATCAGGCACTCTATCTATCAGATCCAGGCCCTTAAATCTATTTCTCACTTTGACTGTATAATTATAAGGGATTTCATTTAGGTCATACCTGAATGGTCTAGCAGTTTTCCCTCCTTTCTTCAACTTAAGTCTGAATTTAGTTATAAAGAGTTCATGGTCTGAGCCACAGTCAGCTCCTGGTCTTGTTTTTGTTGACTGTATAGAGCTTCTCCATCTTTGGCTGCAAAGAATATAAACAGTCTGATTTCGGTGTTGACCATCTGGTGATATCCATGTGTAGAGTCTTCTCTTGTGTTGTTGGAAGAAGGTGTTTGTTATGACCAGTGCATTCTCTTGGTAAAACTCAATAGTCTTTGCCCTGCTTCATTCCTCATTCCAAGGCCAAATGTGCCTGTTACCCCAGGTGTTTCTTGACTTCCTACTTTTGCTTCCAGTCCACTATAATGAAAAGGACATCAATTTTGGGTGTTAGTTCTAAAAGGTCTTGTAGGTCTTTATAGAACCATTCAACTTCAGCCTCTTCAGCATTACTGGTTGAGGCATAGACTTGGATTACCATGATATTGAATGGTTTGCCTTGGAGATGAACAGAGATCATTCTGTCGTTTTTGAGATTGCATCCAAGTACTGCATTTCGGACTCTTTTGCTGACCATGATGGCTACTCCATTTCTTCTGAGGGATTCCTGCCCGCAGTAGTAGATATAATGGTCATCTGAGTTAAATTCACCCATTCCAGTCCATTTTAGTTCACTGATTCCTAGAATGTCAGCGTTCACTCTTGCCATCTCTTGTTTGACCACTTCCAATTTGCCTTGATTCATGGACCTGACATTCCATGTTCCTATGCAATATTGCTCTTAATAGCATCGGACCTTGCTTCTATCACCAGTCACATCCATAGCTGGGTATTGTTTTTGCTTTGGCTCCATCCCTTCATTCTTTCTAGAGATATTTCTCCACTG